>NC_045439.1:162016898-162043526 GCF_002776525.5 Piliocolobus tephrosceles
TTTTTTTTTTTTTTTTTTTTTTTTTTTTGAGATGGAGTCTCGCTCTGTCGCCCAGGCTGGAGTGCAGTGGCCGGATCTCAGCTCACTGCAAGCTCTGCCCCCCGGGTTAACGCCATTCTCCTGCCTCAGCCTCCCCAGTAGCTGGGACTACAGGCGCCCGCCACCTCACCCAGCTAGTTTTTTTGTATTTTTTAGTAGAGACAGGGTTTCACCATGTTAGCCAGGATGGTCTCGATCTCCTGACCTCATGATCCGCCCGTCTCGGCCTCCCAAAGTGCTGGGATTACAGGCTTGAGCCACCGCACCCGGCCAACAATATTTTTTAAAGAGAAGAATCATGTATTTTCAACATATTGTATTCATTCTCTTGAATGAAATCTTAATATGTCTGTGTCTGCCTTAATGCAGACAATTGACCACAAGCCCAAACACTGAGAAAGAAGAATTTTGACACTGTCAGGGATTTTTAAAAACATAGCTGGTAACCCCATTATTACATTGATAATTTTATTTTAAAATAGTCATACAGAAAAATGACAATGCTTCATAAAGAAGAAAAAATACACAGTGGTGAAATTTTAGGCATTAATTTAAGTGCTGCCAATTGAATGAATAGTATTAAAGCCAATCCCTCTTCCAATCTACTTACAAAAGCCAGCTAACCAAAGAAAATTTGTAGATGTGATGGGGCATTTCTGAGTCTGATAATAGTGGACTATATAGTTCAGATAAACCTCTCTGAATAATACTATATAATTTATATATATCGTATTGCTCTGATATACTATATAATTTATATAATATTACTCTGAATATACTATATAATTACATATAACTCTGAATATACTATATAATTCAGATAAACCTCTGAATAAAAAAATGCTTGAATATTTTAGAATGCTAAGAAGATACTGAAGACTGAAGGGGTCAAGTTCAGGGAAAGGAATAAACAGAAAGATGGCCGTTTGGGGCCAGCCCTCCTCTAGGGACATCAGCACTTGAAGTATCTGAGAAGGTAAAGAGCTAAGGAGATCATGTGACAGCCTTGTGAATCTAAGGACAAAATGAGCCTAAGGCCCACCAAGGGGTCAGCCTGGCAAACACCACTTACTTGGCGTAGGAATCCTCAAGAAATAGATCCTGGGAGGAAGGATCAACTAGAGATATCCTGGCCCTTCCAGGATTGGAAGCCCAGCACCAAATTATGTCAATCTTAAAATCAGATTAGGTGGATCCAGGAGACCTTGTGCTCCTAGTTACCCAGAATGAAATGCAAATCCTCTCCAAAGAATTCTTGTCTTAAGCCTCAAATTACGTTTACAGATTTTCATATTCAATATCCGGGGTTAATAGAAAATGCACAGACAGAGAAGGAGAAAATATACCATGAGCAACTAACAGGAGGAGAGCAAGAAACAGAAACAGATTGATAAGGACAAGTGTGATGGGAGGCTGACATCGGGCCACTGGGTCTTTTCTTTCTATCCTCCTGCCTATCCATGGGGTCAGCCAGTCACCTCACATAGGTCTAGAGCGTGTACCTATGTGATCGTCCCAGGGTCTTGCGGTCCGGCCTGTTTGATAAAGCAATTCTCAATCAGACTGCCAAAGAACCATCATTAGAATATTCAAGTAAGGAAAAGATGAGATATATAATTTGAGCAGTGAACTAGAAACAATAAGTAATAAACAGTGGACTAGAAACAATAAAGTAAATTATAAAAGAAAACAATTAAGACTGAAATTTAAGAACTCTGAAGAGAGAACTAGTGAAGTAGAAGATTGGCCAGAATAAAATGACCAAAAAAATTGTTGAAAAGTTAAAGGATGGAAGATATAGAAGCAGAAGTACCCATCAGGCAATGCTCTTTTACCAAAGAAACAGGCATATGTAATTGGAGTTCAGAAAAAGGAAGAAAATGAGAGAGAAGGAATGTTGAAAGCAGTGAGAGCTGAGAAATTTTCAAAATGTATGAAAGACACCAAATCAAAAATTCCAAACCCCTGTAACTCCAATCAGGGTGAATATGAATATGATTAAAAGACACTTAAACACACCTAGGTAATCAGCTGAAACCAGACCCAACAGAAAATTATTGAAAGCACCTAGAGACAAAACACTGATTTCCTTCCAAGGTGCAGTCATTACACTGAGAGTTACTTCTCAACTCAGAAGCTGGAATTCAGAAGACAACGGAGTGAATTCAAAATGCTTTAAAGAACTCCTGGCCGGGCTTGGTGGCTCACGTCTGTAAATCCCAGCACTTTGGGAGGCCAAGGTGGGTGGATCACAAGCTCAGGAGATTGAGACCAGCCTGGCCAGCATGGTGAAACCCCATCTTTACTAAAAATCAAAAATTAGCTGGACGTGGTAGTGCGTGCCTGTAATCCTAGCTACTCAGGAGGCTGAGGCAGGAGAATTGCTTGAACCCAGGAAGCGGAGGTTGCAGCGAGCTGAGATTGCACCACTGCACTTAAGTCTGGTCACAAAGCCAGAGTCAGTTAAAGAAAAAAAAGGGGGAGGGGGAGGGCCAGGCGCGGTGGCTCACACCCATAATCCCCTCCTTTGGGAGGCCTAGGCGGGTGGATCACGAGGTCAGGAGATTGAGACCATCCTGGCTAACACAGTGAAACTCCATCTCTACTAAAAATACAAAAAATTAGCCGGGCGTGGTGGCGGGCACCTGTAGTCCCAGCTACTCGGGAGGCTGAGGCAGGAGAATGGCGGGAACCCGGGAGGCGGAGCTTGCAGTGAGCTGAGATCCGGCCACTGCACTCCAGCCTGGGCGACAGAACGAGACTCTGTCTCAAAAAAAAAAAACAAAAATCTATCAGGCCTCCTACCCCAGTATTCTGCATACTTCGGAGTGCTTTCTTCAAAACTTTTATGTCCTTCTCTGGTACCTGGGCTGGCTGGGCTGGCAGTGCCTACCTTAAAATTGTCCAGGTTCCTCCCTGGTTCCTCCCTGGTAGTTGCGACCTGCAGCATGTCAGCGTTGTCTCACTGGGCTCCCTGAGCTTGGGATGCACCCACCTGACCCCCGGCTCTTTGCTCTCTGACCTCCTGTTTGTACGTGGGGGTCAACCAGATGCCCCACATAGCTCTGGAGCTTGCGCCTGTGTGGTCATCTTGAGGCCTGGCGCCCAGCCTGGTCTGGGAGGGCTGTCTGGTTAATGGACATTTTCTGTTCACTGGCATGAGCTTGGGCCACAAAAATGATGCTGACACAGGGATAACAGTGGGCATTCTCTACTTGGGACACCCACTGCTACTGGCCCTCAGGATGTTGGATCTCACCACTCGGGACTGTGTGACAGGTAGTCACCCAGGGTGGCCCCGTGTATCTTCTCTGAGGGCTTTTGAGACCACTGCCCAACAAAGGCAACAAACCCTGCCCATCAGTGTCCGCTCCTGACTCTGACTGGTGAGGAGTCCTTGTGCTGTTGGCCTGTCTCAGTCGTGTGGGATGCGAGAGACACGTTCTTTGTGTAAATGGCATGGCTTTTTTTGCTCTGCCATGCCCCCTAGATTCTTACACTGGTATGTTCTCCCAAGTCAGGGTGTGGTTTGCATCGAAACAAACTCAAGAATAGCTTATACTTTGAGAGCAAAAGAGCAAGTGTGATATTGATAGAAGAATAAGCAAATGGACAAACCGAATGGAATAGAGATCCTAAAGACACAATGAGGATTCCCCAGAAACTTGGTGTTCTAAAGCTTGCATTCAAAACATGATGAAAGGATGCATTGTTTGGTACATAATTGTAGGACATTACTTTTTTGTGTATAGAACGTAAAATAAAATAATCTCCCTATGCACTTACCTAGAAATCAATTCTGGGTTGATTAAAAACATAAATATGAATAAAATCAAAACATTAACAAACGCATATGTAAGAAAGTATCTCTATGACCATTAAATCCATGATCAGTAGATAATGATGTGTCGCTCAGCCTCATTTGTTATTAAAGAAATAATTATAAATTTACACGAAAATGAGATAGCATGTCATGCATGTTAGACTGGAAACATGTTAAAGATCCCACTCAATACAAAGTATTTGTTAAAAGTGTGGGGGATCAAGGGTTGCTGTACACTGACAGTTGGAAGATCATTGTGGGTAATTGGTAAAGCTGATGGTGTCCATCCTCTATGTCCAAACAATTCTACTTTTAGACAAATATACAAGAACAATTTCACTTATGCATTCAAGAAGACCTTTCTAAAAATGTTCGTTGCGATAACATCTTGTGCTAGTGAAGAACTGATGAGAATTCAAATGTTCATCTGTAGGTGAATTGATAAATAATGGTTGATGTTTTCTGTGTGTGTTTGTGTGCTGAGAGAGTTTTGAAACAGCAACAGCCCAGTAGCAATGAGTACACCCAGCACCCTCGTCTTGGTCTCTAAATATGATTTTCTAACAAAATAAACCAGAACTCCTTTAAGAAATGGCTGATTCTAGGACTGGGGTAGGGAATATAGGGAAAATAGAGGAAAATGTAGGCAAATGGAGCATCCTGTAGTGCCAGGAAGTAAGAAAATGTTAAAAGACACAAGGATGGAGCACATAAAAGAAATAAAGGAGCTCCCAATGGCCAACAGTTTGAACAATACATTAATAATGAAGCCAGCCCAGTGGTATGCATGGGAAGCTGGGATTACAGGAGGATCACTGGAACCCATGAGTTTGAGACCAATCTGGGCAATGTAGTGAGAACCCATCTCAAAAATAATTGATAATTAAATTTATTGAAATTTAGCCCCCAAAATAAAATATACACGAGTCCATACAGATATAATGATTGAATATATAAATAAATGGGGAGGGGAAAAAAACCACAAATATTCCTGTCAGAATAATTCAAAACAACTTCTGTAGCTACTTCTTGCTAGGAGGCGGAGCTTACCCCACACCATTCCCACTTAGTGTAGACTGGACTTAATGATTTTTTTTAAAGATTAGAATATGAAAGGGGGGAAATAAAGTATCTGTACAATGGAGAGACCTGACAAACCTGATGATGTCCAAGTGATCAAGGTGACCCTCGCCAGTGGTGAGCCATGTCGACAGCGTAACATGATGTGTTGAGAATCGCACATCACCTCTGTGGTGGCCCCAAAAAAATGCATGCCCATGTTTAGCCATAAGAAAACATCAGGCAAAACCAGACTGAGGATATTTAACAGGGGACCTGATCAGTACTCCTCAAAACTGTCAAGGTCATCAAAAACAAGGCACAAGTAAGAAACTGTCACAGATTGGAGGAAACTAAGGAGACATCACAGATCATCGTAGTGGGATCCAAGGCTGAATTCTGGAACAGCAAGAGGGTACGAGCAAAACTCGGTAAGTCTGGAGCTATTAAAGAGTAGTACACCAAGGCAGTTTGTTAGTTTTGTCAAAGTACCAGGGTAATGGGAGATTAACGATAGCGGGGAAAGGGTCAAACGTAGATGGGAACTCCGTGCCATGTTTGAAACTTTTTTGTAAATCTGATATTATTCTAAAGCAAACTTTATTTTTTCTTTTTTCTTTCTTTCTTTTTTTTTTTTTTTTGTTTGTTGTTGTTGTTTTGAGACAGAGTCTGGCTCTGTCACCCAAGCTGGAGTGCAATGGCACAATCTCAGCTCATTGCAACCTCTGCCTCCTAGGTTCAAGTAATTCTCCTGCCTCACCCTCCGGAGTAGCTGCAATTACAGGTGCATGTGACCACAGCCGGCTAATTTGGTAGTTTTAGTGGAGACAGGGTTTCACCATGTTGGTCAGACTGGTCTTGAACTCCTAACCTCAAGTGATCCACCCAAGTTGGCCTCCCAAATTGCTGGGATTACAAGAGTGAGCCACTGCGCTGGACTCTAAAGCAAATATTTATTAAAAAAATAATTGGCTGCCATTTACTGCACACCTACTGGAATGGCCAAAATCCAGAACACTGACACCAGCAAATGCTGGGAAGGACATGGAGCAGCAGGAACTCTCATGCATTGCTAGTGGAAATGCAGAATGGTAGCACACTTTGGAGACAGTTTGGCAACTTCTTACAAACCTAAACATACTCTTACCATGGCATCCAGCAGTCACACTCCTTGGTATTTGCCCAAAGGAACTGAAAACGTGTCTACCCAAAAACCTGCACATGGATGTTTGTGGCAGCTTTATTCATAATTACCAACACTTGGAAACAACCAAGATGTTTTTCAGTAGGTAAATGAGTAAGTCAACTTTGGGACACCCAGACAATGGAATATTATTCAGGGCTAGTAATAAATGAGCCATCAAGCCTTAGAAAAACATGGGTGACAATTAGATGCATATTACTAAGTGAAAGAAGCCAATGGAAAGGGCTATAACTGTGTGTTTCTAACTATATGACATTCTGGAAAAGGTAAAACTATGGAGACTGTATAGAGAACAGTGGTTGCCAGGGGCTGGGAGCAAGGTCAGAGCAAAGTGGATGAATAGGTGGAGCCCAGAGGATTTTCTGGGCATCGAAACTTCTCTGTATAACATTAAATATACAATATATGATTAAACACGAAATATGGATATGAGCCATACGTGTCCAAATCCATAGAACGTGCACACCAAGAGTGAACCCTACTGTGAACCATGGACTTTGTATGACAACAATGTGGTAGTAAACGCACCACTCTGGTGTGGGATGTTGGTAATGGGGAGGCCATGCATGTGTCAGGTAGGGTCTCCATGGAGTATCTCTGCAACTTCCTCTAAATTTTACTGTAACCCAAAAACTGCTCTAAAAGTAAAGTCTTAAAAAAATCATAGGCTAGTAGATCTGGGTGGAATCTTACACCAGGGGTTGTATAACAATAGGAAGTATCAGAAACACTGGAAAATTATTAAATGCAGGTTCCAGGGACTTTCTGCCAAGTCTCAGAAATTGTTTTTAAGAGGACTGCCCTGGGGCCTTGGAATCTGTGTTTTTAGTAAGAGCCCCCAGATGCATTGAATAGGGGGATTAGTGATACATATACATGAAAACATAGTTGAGAACACTGCGTCCAGAAAATTAATGAAATCCAGTGATCGTGCAGCTATTTGGTTGCTGAGCTATAACCAGAAACCGGGTCTCAAAATCACTCAGGACAGGCAGGAATGGCTACTTTATAGTTCTGAAATTATTTCTAACTATTAATGGACCTATAGATCCTATTATCATGAAGAAATGAACATTGGCCCAAGCAAACTGAGGGCCAAAGCAGGTGAGAAGGTAAGAAATGAAGTGGTAACAGCTGTGAGGGCCGTGGGTCTGCCACGTTTTGGAATTCCAGAGATTTCCAGTGTGGTGTTTTTTCTACTTCGTGGTGACTGCAGAGGACAATAGAATTTCTCCTTCTCAAGCCACCTGCTAAGCCCTAATTGCCTTCAGACTTCCAGATGTCACTAAGTCTGTTTGCCTGCACGTATTATAAGATAAACATTCAAAAAAGACAGGAGACTGGACCCATTGCCTTCTTTTCAGCTCCTGCTGGTGATGCACGTGAAGACCTTGGGTGGTGCAGTGATTTTTTGCCCATCATCAAGCTTGAAGATATTTTAAGGTTCCATAAATCATCTTGTACAGTATGTATTTTACACTTTACAGAAACAGTGTTTAAAGTATTAAGCCAGTTAGATGGATTTCTACACAATGGGTATATTTCCAGACCCACCTTTCTGATCCTTTCTATATTTTTTCTAAATATGTCTGTCGCTTATCTTTGTATCCTAATACCAGGGTTTATGACAGAGCAAAATTTTAATGATGAAATCCAACTTAATATTTTTTTCTTTTATGGATCTTTCTTTTGATATCATACCTAAAAACTCATTGTCTAGACTGTTATCTGAAAGATTTCTTCCCATGTTTTCCCAACATTTTTAAAGTTTTATATTTAAATCTATTTTGAATTAATTTTTGTGCATGGTGTGCAATATTGATTAAGGTTTGGTGCAGGGGCTATGAATGTCCAATTTTTCAAGCACCATTTGTTGAGAAAGCTATCCTTCCTCCATTGACTTGGTTTTGCTCCTTTGTAAAAAAAAAAAAAAAAAAAAAAAAAAATCACTTAGACATATTTGAATCTACTTATGGAGTCTCTGTTCTGTTTCATTGATCTGTATATGTGCCCTCCACCAATAGCAAACTGTCTCAATTACTATAACTATATAATTAATCTTAACATCAGGTAGAGTGCTTCCCCCTATTTTAATTATTTTTTAAATTGTTTCAGCTAGTCGAATTCCTCTACCTTTCCGTATGACTTTTGGAATAGCTTATCTTATGTACCAAAAAGCTCTAGCTGAAATTTTATAAAGAACCAGGGAGAATTGACATATTTATTATACTGAGTCTTCCAAAACAGGAACACTGTGCATCTCTCCATTATTTATCTCTTCATTAGTATGTAGAAACAATGATTGATTTTTATGTGTTGATCTTGTATCTTATGACCTTACTGAACTTACTCATTAGTTCTAGGAGTCAGTTTTTTTATATAGATTTTTGGGGTTTTTTGTATGTAGACAGTGACTGTTTTCTTTCTTTCTTTCCAATCCATATGACTTTGATTTCCTTTTCATGCCTGATTATACGGGCTAAAACTTCCAGTACTGTGCTAGAGTGGTAAGAATGGACATCCTTGCCTTGGTCCTGATATTGGGGATAAACCGTTTAGTCCTCTACCATGAAGTGTGATGTTAGATGAAATATTTTATTTATAAAATCAAGAATGTCCTTCTCTATTCCTAATTTTCTAAGAGTTTCCATTATAAGTAGATATTAAATCTTGTCAAAAGCATTTATCTATCAAAGGATGAGATCATGTTAGTTTTTCTGCTTTAGTCTGTTGTTGTGGTGGATAACGTTGATATTTAATCATTGAACTATTGCTAGAATAAATGCCATTTGGGGGTTGTATAGTCCTTTTTATAAATGACTTCATTCAATTTACTGTTTTTTAAATCATTTTTCATCTCAATGTATAAAAGATACTGTAGTGTTTTTTTGTACTTTTTTGGTCTAGCTTGGTTTTTAGGTGGCCTTATAAAATATTGTGGGAACTCTTTCATCCTTATTTATTTTGACAAATATTGTTAGAATTGATGCTAATATTTGGCAAAAACCTCCATTAAAGCAGTCAGAGCATGAAGCCTTCTTTTCCAGAAGGTTTAAAAATTATATATTTAATTTCTGTAATAGAGTAGTATTTAGATTACTTATTTTATATTGAGTGACACTTGACAGTTTCCTTCTAGTGAATCCAAGGTACTGTCTAGTTCCTTTTATTTAACCTTTAGTATTTCCTGTAGAGAAGCTTTGCTAGTGACATTCTCTCAGTTTTAGTTTATCTGAGAATGTCTTAATTTCTCGTTTGTTTTTTTCCAGAGATATTTTTGCTGACTGTAGAATTCTTGGTTAGCAGTCTTTTTCCTTTAGTACTTTGTTGAACAGATTGATGAGAGAGAGAGTGTGTGTGTTTGTGTGTGGGTGCTGGAATGCTTTCAGTGCTCTGGCAGATAGTTTAAGGACGGCCTTAACCTTCATTCTTCAGTTCGTCTTTCACAGAGATGGAAGATCCATCAGAGATGAGACATTAGGACAGTTTGTGTCTTTTCTGGGCATGCTTACAGCCCTGCACGTAAACATACCCGTATAGATCTTCAGTTAGATGTTAGAGCTTTTCAAAGCACTGTATTTACAGTCTCATCTTCCATGGTATTTATTTAAGGATTTTCACAGCGTCTTGCTTACCCAACTAGCACCACCAGCTCAGGCATCCAGGATGTTGAACGACTGTGGCTGGAAGTTTTGGACAAACGCTCTGTGAATATGGCTTTCTTCACTGAACAAGCCCTGATTCAGGTCAAATAAATATACACCCTATGAGTGAGGTTTTCGGACAGAGTAAAGAGGCCAGGCAATCCTCCAAAGCTCCTAACCCATTCTGCCCCGTCTCCTTGTTGCTAGGCTGCTGGTTTTCATGGCTACCGTAGTTATAAAGTTCCTCAGTTTCAAGGCTGTCACAGAAATGAGCAATGGGGAATGAGAATTGGCCAACTTAAAATATTTAATACCATATAGCTTCCTTGTGTTATTGAGATCCAGCCATTTTTCCTGAATGAACTGTACTTCAACTGTTGCAGGTGTCTGGTTAATTTTCAAAGTTCTGAATAATTTAATTTTAACTTTTGTTGCTGCTGTTGCCACTATTCTTATTGCTTTTATGGAGGGGATTTTCAAAAGCTTTTATATGAGTCCATTTTTTGCTTCTCTCTTAGTATATACCTGTGTTTTTAAGTGGTCACCACAGGATTTACAATATACATATTACATATGGCCGGGCGCGGTGGCTCAAGCCTGTAATCCCAGCACTGTGGGAGGCCGAGACGGGCGGATCATGAGGTCAGGATATCGAGACCATCCTGGCTAACATGGTGAAACCCCGTCTCTACTAAAAAATACAAAAAAAACTAGCCGGTCGTGGTGGCAGCGCCTGTAGTCCCAGCTACTCCGGAGGCTGAGGCAGGAGAATGGCGTAAACCCGGGAGGCAGAGCTTGCAGTGAGCTGAGATCCGGCCACTGCACTCCAGCCTGGGCAACAGAGCGAGACTCTGTCTCAAAAAAAAAAAAAAAAACAATATACATATTAAATAAACTAAGCTCCCCTTCAAATAACACCATACCATTTACCATGTAGTTCAGGTGCCTTTTCCCGGCCTATCCTCAGCTTCTCCCTCTTGTTCTTTCTGTACTGATGGCTAATCACCCAGTACATGGTTACTATTATCACTTTAAACAGTTACAGTTTAGATCAATAGTGAATAAGAAAAATGAAAGATTTTACTTTACCTTAATTTCTTCTTTCTCCAGTGCTCTTTCTTCCTTTATGTAGGTTTAATTTTGCATTATGTTTTTTTTTTTTTTTTTCTTCTGCTTGAAGAACTTGTTAAAATTTTTATTTCTGGGCACGGCTGCTGCTATTTTATCCCCTAACTTTTTATTTTTCTGCGAGTCTGTATTTCTCCTTCACTTTTTTCAGTCATGCAAGTTTCCTAATTAAACTTTTTATTTTGAGATAACTGTAGAGTCACATGCAGTTGTAAGAAATAATACAGGGCTTCCACGTTCCCTTTCCTCATTTCCCCCAGTGGTAACATCCTGCACAAGGATAGTACAATACCAAAACATTGACGCGGATAGAGTCAAGACACAGAACATTTCCACCGTCGTGAGGATCACTTGTGCTGCCCTTTTTTTAGCCACATTCCCTCCCTCCTGTCCTTGACCCCTGGAAATCACTAATTTGTTCTCTATTTCTGTAATTTTGGCATTTCAATTACATATAAATTGTACAATACCAGATGTAACGTTTTTGAATTGGCTTACTTTCAGTCAGCATAATTATCTGATTCTCATTCAGATTGTTCTTTAACTCTGTCCTAAACAAATAAAGCGTGTTGATATTGTGTTATCCATTCACATAACATAAATCAGTGAACTAAGCTCATGAATTAGAGGTAAGTGGTAAAAATGGGAGGAGGAAATCAGATGTTCTTGGCAGCTCTCACACACTTGAACATGGAAGAGGCAGAGTGGTCTTCGACCTTTGCGCTGAGCATTGTCATGCACAGCCACCCTGCAGTGCTTTGTACTTGCACTGGCTTTCATCTTTCCTCCTGTAACAGCTCAGTAAAGGACTAGGATTTTGTATCATAAATCATTTCTTTGAAGGAAAAAAAGAAATATTATGACTTCCCTGAAGAAAATAAAAAATCTGTTATTTTTGTTTCAGTATTTTTTACCCCAAATTTTAACCTTACATGTCCAGTTACAAATGATATATTTGCTCTCTTAAAAAAATTCACAGTAACAGTTTTCTTTGCTTCCTGTTTATTGCAAATCACTGTGGAAACAAACATAATTAATTGCAAAGTTATTTTTAATGTTTTGTCTAAATTTGTTTTATATTATTTTTTCAAGTCAAAGCAACCAAAAAAATGAAAAAATGCATAATCTCTTTAGAACAAACAGCAAATGAACCAATAAATAGATTATAAATCATACCTTATCCATTTTAGCAGTGTTTAGAAAAAAAGTTTTTAGATAATAATGTACAGTTACAGATTTTTATTTACAATAATTCATCCATGATTAAAGTATTTCCGATGAAGTAATTGCAAGTCTACCATATCATTTTATTTTAAGACTACACATCTCAAATTTGCCATTAGTTAAGCCAAAAAATGTAGAAGAAAAAGCTTGACCAAAGTTAATAAGGTCAATTAGAAGACAACAAACTTCACTAGAATTAGAGATATCAGAGAAGGATTTACAATTATATGCAGATTGCATAGTTTAGGAGGAAAACAGGATATTTTGAAAAGAAAAACAATTAATGTGTGTGATAACATTAGAAATGAGCTGTCACCTGTGCTTAATGTAGCACACAAGAAATCATGATTTTCAAGTTGTGGTTAGAGCTTAAATCACATTTGAGTAGATAACTTAAATGCATACTTTCACATTTAATTGGGCCCTTATTTTTAAAAATGCATTCAGATCAGTGTGTATAAGTTGTGGTTGATTTTAAGATGGAGAATTGCAGAGGGAGCTGAGAATATAAGTCGCAGCTGCTGAAGCTTGCTCACGGAATAAAATTATTTATTCATCCAAGGCTGTAATTTTGCAGTTATGTCTAACTCAAGATGCACCCTTTTCATCTTTCGAACAACTCTTTCTTTGGTTTGGAAAGAAAGAATGAGATACCAATTTTTCTACATTCCTATTTTTCTCTCAAATATTTTCAGTTAATTAATGTTCATGTTTAGAAGGACTAATTTGAATAAAGTACTCTACTAGGCATCTGTTAGGTCTCTGATTTATTCTAGAAAATTAAATTTGTGTGGATAAAATGTGCAAGGTGGAATCCCTTAGAGATGTTAATGCTCAGAGCCTTTCTTTTTAATTGTGAAGGAATTGTAGATATGTCAGCGCTTATGTGGAATTACTGATTCAGACACCAGGTAACCTATACTGAACTGAAGTTTTATTCTCAAGCTACCTACAGTTCATGGAATAAGTATGTGTAATATTTTTAAAGCAAATCATGTAAACATTTTATTTCTACCTCTTCTCTCCCCTTGGGATCAGTTCATGTTGTCTTTCTGGTTCATGAATGTCCCAAAGCCCTGGTGGTTTCTCCCCTTCTGGCTCTTCTTGCTGTCACCTGCCTCTTTCCTCCATGCTGTTATTGTGCTGTCCATCTCCTCTGTGGATAGCCTACTCTTTATTCTAGTGAGTCATGGCTTTCTCAACAGCCTGGAGGGGTTTCATCGGGAGATGGATGTCTTCCAAGTCTGGAAGAGGCCCAGACTCTACCTAGTGTGATGCTTTAAGTGGGAAGGTCCTGCTGCTTATTTTAAACGAATGAAACACGCATTTAGAGATGAGGAACTCAAAGGAAATCCAGGGACTAGGGAGGACTTGGTACTAAGCAAGCATTCACTTAATCCATTTCATACCTTGAATTTCTTGGCATGTTCTGCATAGTTTTTCTTAGCTGGGTGGTTGTGACTCAGTTATCTGGCATTACGGAGACCACACTCTCATGAGCTGTCATGTCCCGTGTCAGAGACTCCGAACCTCTACTGTCCAGAGTGGCTCTGACATTCTCCTGCTGAAATGTCTTTGCTTTATCATCATTTTCCTCCCCCGCGTTTTCCAGAAGCTTGGGCAACGCTGCCCTCCTAGCTCTCTAAAGTAGGCGTCAGAGTCTTCAGAATAACAGCAATTCCCTTTCCTTTGGCTTCTTTCGGGATTTATTCTTTATGTTTGATTTTCGGGAGTGTGAAAGTGATCTGTTCAGGTGAAATTGTTATTTTTGGCATTGATCCTGCTTGAGATCCTCTGAGCTTCCTGGATCTGTGGTTTCGTATCTGATATTAATTTGCGTACATTATCCAGTCAATATTTTAACTTGATTATCAAAATTAGTATTAAAAATTAAATTAATTTTAAGTAAGTATTAAAGATGTTGTCTTTTCTTTCTCTTTCTCCTCTTATTCCCATGATGCATATGTTTCCCCTTTTGTCGTTGTCCCATAGTTCTTGAATATTCTGTTCCGTTATTTCTGTTTTTTCTCTTTGCTTTGCAGTTGTAAAGTTTTCTATTTCTATCTCCTCAAGTTCAGAGATGTTTCTCCTGAGCTGTATCCATCTCCCAGCGAAGCCCTGCAGGCTTTCCTCGCGGCTCGGACAGTGCTTTGGGTCTGGAGCATTTCTTTTTGGTTCTTTCTTAGAATTCCCATCTCTTTGCTTACACTGCCCATCTGTTCTTGTATGTTGTCTACTTTATCCGTTAGATCCCTTGGCATATTCATTATCATTGTGTGAAATTCCTAAATAAAAATGATATGCTGGACTCTGGGGACCAGGGGAAAGGGTGGGAGGGGGACGCGTGTACACTGCTCAGGGGACGAATGCGCCACCATCTCAGAAATGCCCACTAAACAACCTGTCCATGTAACCAAACACCACCTGTTCCCCAAACACCTGCTGACATTTAAAAAAATAAATAAATCCCTGGTCTGGCAACTCTAATAGCCCTTCCATAGCTGAGTCTCATTCTGATGCTTGCTCTGTTTCTTCTGTGAAATGAAAGCTTAAGATCCTGATCCACTCTGCCAAAAGAAAGATTACGCTGTAAGTGGGACCATTGCAAGAAAGAGCCCTTCCTTTTGTCCTAAGCAGATAGCCACAGCTAAAAGGTTAAAGATCTTCATAGTTACTAAGCGTGAGGGAAATACATCATTGAGCATTCCCCTACCTGCTCCTTTCCTCTTGCAACATACGGATTACCATGCCCTCCCTCTTTCCAGCCCACTTTTCCCATTCAAATGTTGAAGCCTTCAAAATCATCTTTGGAGAAAGGCACAGGCATCTGTCTCAGGAATATCCTTAACTTGAGCAAAGTAAATCCTACATTGGTTGACACCTGTCTCAGATGCTTTTTGGCTTAAAGTCAAACTGTGCCTATTAGAATGTCCTGTACTTTTTTCTTGATAGTCAGACAGAATGTCCCGGGTAAGAGAAACTGCTGTAAACAGGCCTGTAATCATGTGGTGGTAAGTGGTGGGTGGGGAAACTTCATCTAGTCCTGTGATTGGGTCTCAGCCTTTTTTTTTTTTTTTTTTTTTGAGACGGAGTCTCGCTGTGTCCCCCAGGCTAGAGTGCAGTGGCGCGATCTCGGCTCACTGCAAGCTCCCCTCCCGGGTTCTCGCCATTCTCCTGGCTCAGCCTCTGAGCAGCTGGGACTACAGGTGCCCACCACCTCCGCCCGGCTAGTTTTTTGTATTTTTAGTAGAGACAGAGTTTCACCGTGTTAGCCAGGATGGTCTCGATCTCCTGACCTTGTGATCCACTGGTCTTGGCCTCCCAAAGTGCTGGGATTACAGGCATGAGCCACCGCGCCCGGCTGGGTCTCAGCCTTTTAATGAGCCTGTGCCACTGGGTGGGCTGGAGTTGAGTATTTCCCTGCCCTCAGGTCAGTAGGGCTCTGATGAGACCCCAGCAGGTTAGGTTCTGTTTGAACAGTATCCGCTGAGGGCGGCCTTTGCTAAGAAGAACCTGATGTTATGGCATATTTCAAAATGGTTCCTTTTCCTCTCCTTCTGCCAGAGCCTGAGGGGCCTCCTCTCTGATATTCACTGTAAGAATAAGGTAGAGCTATTCACAATAGCAAAGACTTGGAATCAACCCAAATGTCCATCTGTGACAGACTGGATTAAGAAAATGTGGCACATATACACCATGGAATACTCTGCAGCCATAAAAAAGGATGAGTTTGCGTCCTTTGTAGGGACATGGATGCAGCTGGAAACCATCATTCTTAGCAAACTATCACAAGAAGAGAAAACCAAACACCGCATGTTCTCACTCATAGGTGGGAACTGAACAATGAGCTCACTTGGACTCGGGAAGGGGAACATCACACACCGGGGCCTATCATGGGGAGAGGGGAGGAGGGAGGGATTGCATTGGGAGTTATACCTGATATAAATGATGAATTGATGGGTGCTGACGAGTTGATAGGTGCAGCACACCAACATGGCACATGTATACATATGTAACAAACCTGCACGTTATGCACATGTACCCTAGAACTTAAAGTATAATAATAAAAAAAAAAAAAGAATAAGGTAGAGCTTCGGGAGGTAAAACTCACGAAAGTGAGGAGGTTTTCGACAGTTGAGTGCCCCTGGAGTTTCTCTCGCTCAGAATCTTCCACACTGAGCCTCCAACAAGTCCATCCATTACGGTTCAGTTTTCTCTGCCCTGGCACTGGCTCCCACAGAGGTTTTAGCTTGTGGGTTTCTGCCCCAGTAAATTGTGATTCTTCCTATGTGCCGATCAGCCTGTCCATTTCAGGGACAGTGGTTTTGCCCTGTGGCCTCACTTCTCTTAGGAATCCAAGAAGAGTTACTGATTTTCAGTTCGCTCAGCCTTTTACCTGTTTTTCACAATTCTCTTTCTAGGAATATATATAAATAACAAGAGGTATGTATATCCAAAGCTGCTAATCACAAAGAATCATTGGAAATGACTTAAATGTTCAATAAAGGGTGACTGTTTAATAAAATAAAGTAACCAACCCTTTAATGGAATTCTCTAGAGCAGTGGTTATTAGCTGGAGGTGATGTTACTATCCCAAAGAACATATGGAAGTATCTGAAGATATTTTTGGTTGTCACAACTGGGAACTGTGGGTGCTGCTGGTATGCAGTGGGTAGAGCCCAGGCATGTTGCTGATTCTCTTAAAATTGAGATTTCTGGCCCAGGAGCTGTGGGTGCTGCTGATATGCAGTGGGTGGAGCCTGGAGATGTTGCTAATTGTCTTAAAATTGAGATTTCTGGCCCCATCAGGATACTTCTTAGTTGATGTTCTTGAGATGACTCTTAAAATAGACAGCATCTGGCCTGTGTATTTTCAGTGACTTCTAGGTGACTGATGGCTCCTAAACTTCCTTCTCCTGCCCCTGTTGGTGTTTCTCTCTCCAGCTCCACAGCTTTGGCTGGGCACTGGGTTCAGTTTTCTGCTAGCAGGTCATGTTTTCCATTTCTAAAAGCCACTTCTGCTGCTGCCCACATCCATCCTTCCATCGCCCGGGGCCCAGGTGCCCTCAGGTCCACGGCTCATCGGCCTTCACAGTGTGTCCGCCTTCCCTCGAGCCAATCTGTTTCCCCACAAGCTCCCGCGAATGCTCCTTCACTCTGGTCACTGCCACTGTCTCCGCTGAGGTCTCTACCTCTGTCCTTTCAGCAACAAGACCATCTTTGGTCAAGTGTGTTTTTCCTTTTTCCCCTTCTCCCCGTGCGAGGACTGGGCAGGGGTTCCCTTTGTATCAGACCTGCCAGGTGCCTGTCACTGATGTGTGGTGGCTGGTGGCTTGGTGCCCAGGTGACAAGCTGTGGCACGGGCTAAAGCCCTCTCCCCATCTCCTAGCGACTCCCTTGGACTAGTCCCTTAGCTTCCTTGAGCCTAGACTCTTGCCTATGCTCAAGTCATCCTGGACCAGACAATATGGTGAGTGGGAAAGTCCATCACCTGCAGAGGCTCAGGAGACAGGCCTGAGATGCTGTGGACTGGCCTCCACTGAAGATCCAGCGTGAGCAAAAGCAACTCCTGCAAAGCACTGAATGCTCACGGGGGAAACAGAGGAAGGCGGCAGCCCCGCCTCAGATGAATGTGAAAGAAGGAGGCCTGATGACCGACCAGGGGACCCTGTGAGCCCAGTGCTGGCTCCGGCAAGAAGCACTCCAGGCCATAGCAGCAGAGCTGGAAGACGGCGTTGCTCTGACCTAGTGAGGGGGAAACGGGAGGGGAAGGCGCAGTCTCCTGGGAATCAATTTCACACCGAGAGACAAAACACAGCAAAGCTGTCCAGGAGGACGGTGCCTGGCCTCAGGAAGCAGGCCTGGCCACCCGGCTCTTCCTTGACCCCTGTGCACCTGAGTGCCTCCATTCGTCATTTGAGGAGGGAGTTACCTGAAAGCAGCAAGAGTGCAGCCATAGTGCCCTCCGCAGAGACAGGCACCAGCCCTGACTCTGAGGTTGTCACTGATTCAGCTGCCACTGTGCAGCCGAGTCACCCCCTGGCCACAGGCACACTCCAGGGGCCCCCACCGGTGAGGCTTGCGCCTGTGCCGCAGAGTGAGCCCCAGAGAATCCCACAGCCCCCGTTAGCGTCTAGAGAAAGTGTGCATTAGGGAATCAGTTGGTAAACATATGAATAATAATTTTTAAAGGCATTGTTTTTACCTAAAATAAAATGTTTTCTTTCTCAACCCGGGGGAGGGGGAACCTCCAGGGCAATTGTGGCACAAATGGAAGCAATCTTTAAACCAGATTTTATTGCACTATCAATTTATGCCTTTTTTAAACATAAAATTATTTAAGTCAGGACCCAGAGTCTGCAGGCAAGAGTGTCAAGTCTCAGGAAGGGGTTGCCATGACAACTCGGGGCTTTGCAGACGTTGGGCGGGCTGGCAGCTCAGGCTGAGTGGACTGCGGCAGGAGATGCCTCTGTCGACAGTAATGTCACACCTGCAGTTCCAATTCCAAGTGCACAGGTGCTGCTCCTCTCCTAATGTGAATACATCTTATCGTGTTGCAATTCGTTTTTCAGCTGCCACATAGGTACGATAGGTCTTCATCCTTGGAAAGGGAGAAGGGCTCATTTAATCAGAGTCTGATTTGCCTTCTGCCTAAACACGAAGGGCCCCTGCACCTCCTGCGTCTTCCAGCTCTGGCCCTACAGTGCCCGCTGGCCTTCTCGATGGTCCTGTCCTTCACCAATTCCCAACTTTCCAGGTACCCACGCCACAGCTTTCATGACCACCTGGCCCTCAGGCTTTTTGATATTTTGACCTTTGGTTCTTCTAACTTTGTTTTTCATGTTCTGTCCCCTGTTCCTTTAAAGACATCTCAATTGTCTAGCATAGTCTTTTTGTGTGAAACTGATGAGCATTAAGGATTAAATGGTTCCACATGGTCTCTGGATGCTGCCCTTCACTCCTGGCTGCCTAGCCTAGAGTTATTTGCGCTCACAAGAGGAAATACAAGTTGCTGTTACCAAAGGATGGAGCCTCCAAGCGTCACAGGAAGCAAGGTAGTAAACAGGGAGAATTATTGAGACTTTCAATAACTCCTCCGTAGCCAAATCATGAACACCACATGGGCAGCTTTGTCCACTTAAACATAAAGATGGCCCCATTATGATTTTCACTAAAGGAGAAAATACAGCTTTAAGGTAAGACATGGTTAGCAGGTAGTCAGCAAGATTCCAGTCCCATTTCACACTCAAGTAACGGAAGGGTGGCTCAAAACCATGTTGAATTTCGATCACTGATGTTTAGAACTACAACATAACAAGTTGCTCTTCTGACAAATGGGTTGGAAACTTGCTGACAAAAATTTATAGGATAGACTGGAAGAACAGAATTTCTTTGATGTATTTAAAACACTCTAAGAGACATAATTTCAAATGTTTGATTTAAAAAAAAAAAATCATAATCTGTTTTCCACTAACTTAAACACTGGAGTGTTACCATTCTGGGTGTAATAGCCAAGGCTGTCAAGAACACCAACGGTTGTTTTCTATCCTTGAAAACAAAAGAAAAACAATCAACTACTTCAATGCAGCATTTCTGTAGAGGGTAGACCCTGCCGTGCAAATCCTTCTTTTAGAATACTCCTTCTCTCAACTTCTTTCTTTTTCCTCTGAGTAGCCTTTCAGTTAGATTTCTCAGACAGAATGAAAGACAGATTTTTAAATTATTAAAATAAGATAAATCTCACTAAGAAAATGCAGGAAAAAGAAGAAAATATGCTATCAAGTGTAGCCAAATAAGTGAAATAATCCAGACACAGAAAGACAAATACTGTATGATCTCATTTATAAGTGAAATGTAAAACAGTTGAACTTGGGGTGTGAAAGAAAAGGGGAGATGTCTGTTGAAGAGTTCAGCGTTTCAGTTACGCGACATGAGTAAGTTCTGGAGACCCAGTGACTACAGTTAATAGTCTGGAGAGCCAAATTCCCAGGCCTTGGTCAAGAATCAGTCATGCTTTCAGGCTTCCTTAAAGACACACAAATACAGAGAAATGAGACCTGCGTTGTTAACTCTTTCCTTAAGCTTGTGTTATCAGTAATGCTTTTGACATCAGTTCACAGTGAGTTCCTGTATGTAGGGAACAGAGCATTATGCAGTCTAATATCAAATCTGGACTCAACATTTTATTATGATCTGTGAGAATTTGAGCAACCTATTTAGTGTATTTGCATCTCCATTTTCTTGGGTGTTTTTGAGACGGGGTTTTAGGGTCTTGTTCTGTCGCCCAAGCTGAGTACAGTGGCACAATCATGACTCACTGCAGCCTCGACCTTCTGGGTTCAGATGATCCTCCCACTTCAGCCTCCCAAGTAGCTGGGACTACAGTCTTGCACCACCACACCTGGCTTTTTTTTTTTTTTTTTTGTAGAGATGAGGTCTCACTATGTTACCCTGTCTGGTCTCAAACTCCTGGACTCAAGCAATCCTCCCACCTGGCCCGAAAAAGTACTGAAATTACAAGTGGGAGCCACCACACCTAGCTTCCATTTTCTTCTTTGCAAAATAGGATTGATGATAGTAGCTAGCATATGCAGTTAAGTGTGAAGTGAGTTAATTGGTATGACTTATTCAGCATAAAGTTGAAACATCATATGCAGACAATAAATGCCAGTAGCGCTCAACTTACTATGCTAATAGATTCTCCTGCAGGAAGGAGTTAACTTTCCCCAAAGAAAGGAGCAAAGCTTTGCCCCCAGCTCCTGGAAGGTAATCTCTAAACTTTTGGAATGTCCTGCTTGATGAGAATGTCTTTGCTTACCTGGGGTCCCTCGGCTATTTTAGCTAGTTTATGCTAACAGTGTGATCTATGGTGGGGCCTTGGGGCACACCATATAGTCTATGCAAATAGTGTGATTTGTAGCTAGGGCTGCCTTGGTTCATTTGTGCTGCTATAACAAAATACCCAAGACTGGGTGGTTTACAACTAACAGAATTCTTTCTCATAGCTAAGGACATAGTTAACTATGTCCAAGATCAAGGCGACGGCAGGTTCAGTGTCTACTGACGGCTGCCGTCTCCACTTGTAGATGGTGTCTTGCTGCTCTGTCCTCCCGTGGCAGAGGCAGATGGCAGATGGGAGGGAGACAGCACCCTTGTACCTCTTCTGTAAAGGCATTAATCCCATTCATGAGAGATCTACTCTCATGACTTGATCACATCCTAAGTTTTCGCCTTTTTTTTTTTTTTTTGAGACAAAGTCTCACTCTTGTCACCCAGGCTGGAGTGCAGTGGCACGATCTCATCTCACTGCAACCTCCACCTCTCAGGTTCAAGCGATTCTCCTGCCTCAGCCTCCCGAGTAGCTGGGACTACAGGCGCCCACCACCACACCTGGCTAATTTTTGTATTTTTAGTAGAGACAGGGTTTCACCATGTTGGCCAGGCTGGTCTCGAACTCCTGGCCTCAGGTGATCTGCCCACCTTGGCCTCCCAAAGTGCTGGGATTATGGGTGTGAGCCACTGCACCTGGCCAGGTTTCACCTCTTACTAGTATCACATTGGTGATACATTTCAGCGTATGAACTATGTGGGCACATTCAGAGCATAGCAGGGTCCCAGGGCTGTGCAGTATCAGCTTGATCTCTGGAGGGGCTAAGACTAAAGCAGTCACATTTGCACTTGACCACGTCTCCAAGACAAATCTCCAGTGGAATCTCTGGACATCGGGGCCCAGGTGAGCTTCCCTGATTGGCAGTACTCCAGCTGTCTTTTCATACATCTTGCTGAGAGAAGTCAGAACTGTCCACACAACTCCCCTGGGAGAGGACAGCTGGAGGCCCCTGGCTTGTTGACTGCTGGACCCTGCCTTAGGTACTTGTCCGCTGGGCTGATTGTAGTCTGCATTTTTTGCTATATAGACTCTAACCATAAGTATAAGTGGCTTGACTGAGTTCTGAGTCCTCCTAGTGAGTTGTAAACCTGGGGATGGCCTTGGGGATCCCTGACCTTGCAGTTAGTGTCAGAAGTGGTGATGGTCATTGGGAGGCAGAGGCGGGTGGATCACGAGGTCAGGAGATCGAGACCATTCTGGCTAACATGGTGAAATGGTGTCTACTAAACACACACACACACACACACACACACACACACACACACAAGCCAGGTGTGGTGGTGGGCGCCTGTAGTCCCAGCTACTGGGGAGGCTGAGGCAGGAGAATGGTGTGAACCCAGGAGGTGGAGCTTGCAGTGAGCCGAGATCGCGCCACTGCACTCCAGCCTGGGCAACAGAGTGAGACTCTGTCTCAAAAAAAAAAAAGTGATGTGGTCATAGGAACCCTCAAACTTTGTATTTCATAAAGCCTAAAATCTATTTATTCTTGCATCAGCTTCTTAAAAGTTATTCCTAAGTTGGTGCCAATAAGGCTTTTGAGAGAATCTTTTCTTATTACTTCTCCTTGGAGAATGTAATTGTTGTGTAATCGGTATGAAGGTTTAGGCCTGGAATGGACTATTTTTAGTAACTTAGATATAACTCTCTTCTAAATTTTCTTCTTTTATTCAATGTTTGAAACTTTAATTTGTTAAACACACAAGAAAGTGCTTCACTTTTTGAAAAGAGCCTGACTTAACAGTGAAGAAGCTGGTAGAGTGTGGTGAGTACACGCTCCTATCTGGCTGCAGTGGCAGCGGAGAAGGTTACAGAACAGTCACCCATTAGCACAGTCTGAGTTTGTACCAATTTGAATACTGAATTCAAATACTCAGATACGCCTGAGGATTCCTCTCCTAGAGTAAAAATGTCAGAATTTCTGCAAGGAACTAAGGATATCAGAGCTCCGGTCCAAGAAGAAGGATCCATCGTCAAGTGCCTCCTCCCCACAGAACGAGAATAGCTGATGATGAAAATGCACGGTGGAAACAAAAGAGAAAAACTCCTCTCCATCGACCCTGCACACCTGATAAAGCAGGCCTCGTTCTGTTAAGCCTTGTCTACAGTGTGCCTGTCTGGGTTTGCCCACACAAAAGGGCATGAAGGAAAAAAGAGTTAGTTATGTTAACACTTCAGAAGACATAACCTTGCACAAGCCTGGTGTCCAAGCTGAGGACGTATGCCAGGCAGTCCCATGAGAAATCCAATGACAACCTCTAACTCAGTCAAAGCCATGAGGTGTGAGGCACACATGCTGAATTATAAAAATGACAGAAAGAAAAGAAAAAGCCTTTCTTGGCCAGGCATGGTGTCTCATGCCAGTAATCTCAGCACTTTGGGAGTCAAGAAGGTGGATAGCTTGAGGCTAGGAGTTCAAGATCAGCCTGGACAACATAATGAGACTTCATCTCTACCAAACTAAATAAATAAATAAATAAATAAGATTTAGTTGGGCACAGTGGTGCACCCCTATAGTCCCACTTACTCAGGAGGCTGAGGCAGGAGGATCATTTTAGCCCAAGGCTACAGGGAAGTATGATGGTACCCCCGCACGCCATTCTGGGTCACAGAGCCTGACTCTGTCCCTAAAAGAAATTTCAAAAGAAAGCCTTTCTGAAGGTTCTCAAGGGTTCCTCTGCTGCTTCTCTGGGTGTAGCTTGCACTGCACGATGCTTTCAGTTCGATAAATTTCCCAGGCCATCTGGAATCAGTCCTGTTATATTAGCATTTAGTAGCATTCATGTTTTTTGAAGAGCTCTGAATGATAACCAAACATCTGATGTCTGGACTCCACCAGAAAAGGAAATAAAATTCTATTGTTTCAATACTCTCTCTTCTGGGAAATGATCCAAATGTGCAATACTAAATATGTTCCTTTATATAGGATTTATGATGGTATTATGCAACAATATCATTTTATAATTGTGTTTTATAGTAATTGAATTTTAATCCTTTAATATTTAATGTGCAATAATTTTAAATGCCTCATCCTAATTCATCCAAAAGCACTTTCTATATACACAATCTTATCTGATCTTTAAAAATTTGAGGTATATATTTTCCAGTCCATTTTGTAGATGAGGAACCTAAAGCCTAATGAAGTTGGCAGTAAGCAGTGCAGTGTGGCTGCCAAGAGTTTGCTATTAGAAAGTCTGTGTTCAGGTTCCGCCTTCTCCATTTGGATCAGATATTTCACTTTTCTAAGCCCTTTGTAAAATGGGGATAATTATCCTACCTTCTGCTATGATGTAGTTTAAACACAGTACACCATATAAACAGCTCCATGTAGGCTTGACACAGAGTAAGTATGTCATTAATGCTTCTATTATTTTTCTTGTTATTATTACTAGGCATGTGGCAAGCAGCTGGCCCCAGATCTGTATCTAACAAATGTCATTTACAAGATTTGGATTCAAAGCCCTACCTCTATGTTCAGTTCCCATTTAATCATTTGTTCCAAATTACAAGTTCTTGCAGAACAAATTGGAATCAAGCACAGGGATTAAGTAGTTCATTTTTTCTCTTCAGCATGTTGGAAATTTTATTCTTGTCATAGATGCCTGAATATTTTCATAAATCAAGATACAGCCTTCCCATCCTCTGGAGTGGCTTGTTAATTTCAACTTCTCTGCAATTTTTTGTATTTTACTTATTTATTTATTTTTGAGACAGGGACTCGCTTTGTCTCCCAGGCTGGAGTGCAGTGGTGCAATCATCACTTACTCCACCCTTGAACCGGGCTCAAGCAATCCTTCTCCTCAGCCTCCTAAAGTGCTGAGATTACAGGCACATGCCACCATGCCTGGCTAATTTTTTTAATTTTTCTTTTGCAGAGATGGGGTCTCGCTATGTTGCCCAGGCTGGTTTCAAACTCCTGGCCTCAAGCAATTCTCCTGCATTGGCCTCCCAAAGTGCTGGGATTACAGGCATGAGACACTGCGCCGGGCCTGTGCAATTTTAAAGACTTGAGCAAATAAACCCTTAAAATGTGAGGTTTAGGACGGTGGGTAGGGCCTCAATTTGAAAACCGTTACCAGGGAATGTGATTATAACATGCACAGTTCCCACTAAGTGTGAAAATATAGCTGAGAAGCATGATTAAGAGTACTGTCATGTAATTCACACCAGAGATATATCGCTAAGGGTTATTTTCATCCTGAATGTATTATTTCCCTGTCTGGAACTATTTGACAGAATATAAGCTGTTTTCACATGAATGTGAATTAAGTGGGCAAGAGAAGGAGCTAACCTTCAGTGAGACCATGCACAATCTTCTGACGATTTATTGACACTTTTTTTGTTATTTGGGGAATTTGTGTAATTTTCAAAAATAAAATACATAAGAATCTGAACCCTTATTGTTCATCTTTATGGGGGTTATCCCTACCAGTTTAACCTGATATTTTCTAATTTGTCCACCAGACAAAAATGAAGCAGAGACAAATGAAATGGGGTGAGGCCTTCCCTCACCACAGGCCTAGTTCATTTTGCTAGCTGACAGCAAGGAGGGCATGTGGTATTAGGTGTCTTGACTGAATAAGCACACAAACACACACGAATCTGGAGCTGAGGAAAAAAATTAGGTCAATTTAAATTTGTGTCAGTTTGCAAATGGATTTCCTATGAGTAAATGGTGACATGCTTACATTTTGTCTAAACCTCTCAGAGTTTACAATTCAGGGAGGAGAGTCGGGCATGAATCTGTGAAGCCAAATTCTTTGCCATGTTCAGAAAACATACTGATGAATATTTTTAAAGGATATAGTTTCATACACACAGATAAGGTTCAAATAGATCTTTGCAATCTAGAACGACAGATCTCACTCAGTCTCCTAATTGTTTCATTTACTTGGAAATTGAAATCTAGGGTGAGAATTACTTGCCCACACTTAACAGTTTCAAAACACAACTATTGTATGTGTTGTGTATTGTAAAGATTTGGAAATAAATCATTCATATTATTATATTCTTGAGAATTGGAAGGAATGGAGACGCCCTTGCCTGACCCTTCCATGTTCTACATGAAGACAGTCTATTCATGACTGACCTTGGGTAGGCTTACATGGCGATGAGTCCTTCAGAGTTAGCAGCAGAGCTTGGACTGGGCTCTAAGTCTCCCATAACCTGGTGGTCTGATGACTCATTTTCAAGTCACAACTTTAATGAGATATAATTCACATGCCATAAATTTCATCATTTTAAAGTATGCAGTTCAGTAATTTTTAGCATATTCACAGAATTGTGCAACTGTCACCACTGTCTAACTTTAGAATATTTTCATCACCCTAAAAATAAGCCCAGTACACATATTAACTTCCCATTCTCCTTCCCCAGATCCTGGCAGTCACACTCAGTATTGGAATGGCTTCCTTCAGATACTTTGTCTAAATGGATGATGTGATATATGGCCTTTCATGACTGGCCTCTTTCACTTAGAATAACGTTTTCATGGTTTGTCCACCTCATAGCTTATGTTAGTACTGCATTCCTTTGTATTGCTGAGTGATATTCCGTGGCATGGATATACCACCATGTGTATTAGTACCACATTCCTTTGTATTGCTGAGTGATATTCCAT
>NC_045439.1:162043536-162068793 GCF_002776525.5 Piliocolobus tephrosceles
CACATTCCTTTGTGTTGCTGAGTGATATTCCGTGGCATGGACATACCACAATGTGTATTAGTACCACATTCCTTTGTATTGCTGAGTGATATTCCGTGGCATGGACATACCACAATGTGATTAGCCATGTGTGTGTTCTTTGGCTGATGGACATTTGGATTGTTTTTACATTTTGGTCCTATAAATAATGTTGCTATGAAAATTCATGTGCAGGTTTTGATTATTTATTTAGTGCTATTGTGCTTATCCCTAACAGGAGAATTCTGTGGTCATATGGAAACTCTGTGTCTACATTTTGAGAAGCTACCAGTGGCTTCACCATTTTGCAAGGCTATGAGCAGTGTAAGGGGGTTTCAGTTTCTCCACATCCTCACCATTTTGGTATTGCTTGTTGTTTCTATTTTAGGCATTCCAGTGAGTGTGCAGTGGTATTTATTTCATGGTGATTGATTTTCATGTATCTAATGACTAATGATATTGAGCATCTTTTTACATGCTTATTGGTCATTCATATATATTCTTTGAAGAGATGTCTACTCAAATCCTCTGCCCATTTTTCAATTGGGTTATCATTTTTATTGTTGAGTTGTAAAATATCTTACACATTCTGGATGCAACTCTCTTATACTGTATGGTAAATAAATAGTTTCTTGCATTCTGTGTGTTGACTTTCCAGTTACTAATGATATCCTTTGAATCATGAAAACATAAATTTTAAATTAAATTAAATTTGGCCTTTTTTCCTCTTGTTTTTGCTTTTGGTGTATCATCTAAAATTCCATTGCCTAGTGAATGTCATGAAGTTTTATTTCTAATTTTTCTTCTAAGGGTTTTATAGTTTTAACACTGGCATATAGGCATATGATTCATTTTGAATAAATTTTTGTATATGGTGAGGGGAAGGGATATAACTTCATTTGTTTGCATGTGCATATCCCACTGTCCCAGCAACATTTATTTAAATGACTTCTCTTTTGCCCAATTAGTTGTCTTGGCACCCTTGTCAAAAATGAATTGACTAGGCTGGGTGCGGTGGCTCACACCTGTAATCCCAGCACTTTGGGAGGCTGAGGCAGGTGAATCGCCTGAGGCCAAAAGTTTGTGACCAGCCTCGCCAACATGCTGAAATCCCGTCTTTACTAAAAATACAAAAATTAGTTGGGCATGGTGGCAGGCCCCTGTAATCCCAGCTACTCAGGAAGTTGAAGCAGGAAGATCATTTGAACCTGAGAGGCAGAGGTTACAGTGAGCCAAGATCACTGCACTGTGCTCCAGTCTGGGTGACAGAGCAAGACCCTGTCTAAATAAATAAATAAATAAATCAGAAGTATAAGGGTTTATTTCTGGACTCTCAATTCTGTTTTACTTGTCTGTCCATCTATCCTTATGACAGTAGCACACTATTTTTATTACTGAAGCTCTTTAGTAAGATTTGAAATTGGGATGTTTGAGTCCTCCAATGTTATTTTTCTTTTTCAAGATTGTTTTGGCTAATCTGGGTCCTTTGAATTTCCATATGAACTTTGGAGTAAGATTTCCAATTTCTGGAAAGTGAGTGCCATCTGGAAGTTTTAAAAACTGAATCATTTTTGTGACTTGCCTTTCAGATTTTTTCCTTGCTACTATGTAGAAATGCAATTTATTTTTGTATTTTGACCTTGTGAACTGCAGCTTTACTGAACTTTTTTATTCTAATCATTTTTCTGTGGATTCATTAGGAATTTCTATATATGATATTATGCTGTCTATAAATAGAGATTGTTTTACTTCTTCTTTTCCATATGCATGTCTCTTATTTCATTCTCATGCTTAATTGCCTTGTATTAAACCGGTTTTTCAATTTTGAATGAAAGTGTTGAGACCAGGCATTTTGCCTTGTTGGAAGGGGAAAGGATTCCATTTTGCACCGTTCCATTTTCTGCTAGCTGTGAGGTTTTATAGACACGCTTTATCACTGTGAGGAAAGTGTCTTCTATTCCATATCTCCTGGCTGTTTTTTCAGGAACGTGTGTTTGTTTTGCTGAGCTTGCTGTGACTCTCTTGAGATGATAATGTTATTTTTATTCTTTATTCTATTAAGAGTATGTTATAGCAGCTTATTTTCATATATTAAACCAACCTTGCATTCACACTCTCGTTTAAAAGTATTTTCTTCTTCCCCTTGGGATTTCTTCCTTGACCTTTTATTCTTTAGGAATGTATTGTTTAATTTCCACATATTTGTGTATTTCCCAAATTTATTCCTATTATTAACTTCTAATTTCATTCCATTGTGGTTGGAGAACATACATAGCTGGTGTCAATAATTTTACATTTATGGAAGCTTATTTTATGACCTAGTCTATGGCTTATCCTGTAGGATATTCCATGTGTGCCTGAGAATGATGTGTATTGTGATATTATTGTTTAGTGATGATTTCTATATATGTCTGTTAGGCTAATTAACATCTTAACTAAAACAATGTAGTTGGGATTAATATTGACTTAATTTTGACAGTATAGTATATAAGAGCTTCGTTTCGATATGGCTAGCTGCTTTCCTTCATCCTACCTTCGTGCTATTAATTATATGAATATCACTTATCTGTACATTATAAGCCCATAAACACATTTATGTAATTATTACTTTATGTAGTTGCCTTTCAAGTTAGACAGGAAAAGAAGTGTTACAAACAGAATACATTTACACTGTCGTTTACATTTATCCCTCAGAGAGCTTTTGATGCTCTTTATTTCCTTGTGTGGATTTGAATTTCTGCCTAGTGTTCTTTGATTAGCCGAGGTGGCTGAATGGATCCAAGAGTCACATGCCTGATCCCCTCAGAGAGGCGTCTATGTGACTGACTGTTCTACTTTTTGATGTTTAGAAGGTACAAAGGATAGT
Organism: Piliocolobus tephrosceles; assembly: GCF_002776525.5. Lineage (NCBI taxonomy): Eukaryota > Metazoa > Chordata > Mammalia > Primates > Cercopithecidae > Piliocolobus > Piliocolobus tephrosceles. Next base: position 162,046,421 of record NC_045439.1, read on the forward strand.
CCAGCCACAGTCTCAGTGTTTTCCAGAACACATTTTTCTGACTGAATTTCCTAAATTTAACATCTTTAGCAATCTGGATGTGCTGAAAATTTCTCGTATCATGAAATTCTGGTTCCTTTTTGCTTAGCAGTTTGTCTCCTCAATGTCTCTCTTTCCTATCACATTTAGCTATTGGCATCAAGAAGAAACCAGGTGGCTCCTTCAACAGGTCGCTTCTTTCCAACTGTGCTTGGAAATCTCCTCACCTAAATATACAACTCATTGTTTACAAATTCTGCATGCCACATGACAGTCAGACACAGTTCTGCTAAGCTTCCTGCCTCTGTACAGCAAGAAGTCTTGTCCTCCGGTTTCCAGGAGCATGTTCTTCATCTCTTTCTGCACCCTCACCACCAATATTTCTACCAAGAATGTGTTTACGATGATTTATGTATACTCCGAGATGATGTAGATTTTCTCCACTGTGCTCCTCACTTTCTCTGAGTCCTCGTTACCAGAGTTGCTAGTGACCATATTGGTACTAAAAAATCTTTCCAGGCCAATCTAGGCTTTTTCTAACGTGGTCCTCCGAATGCTTCTAGTTTTTGCCCATGTCCAAAGGCAGAACCCCACTCCAGGTACTCATATGTGTTAATTTCATGTTACTGCTGTAACAAACTACCAAAAACTTAGTGGCTTAAAGCAACACAAATTTATTATCTTACAGTTCGGGTGGCCAGGAGTCGAAAATGGCTCTTACCAGGCTAAAATCAACATGTCAGCAAACCTGTGCTGCTTCAGCAGGTTCTAGGAGATGCCTTTCCTTGCCAGCTTTTAGAGGCTGTCCACATTCCCTTGGACATTCTCCTTCAGCTGTGGCCCGGCCTTGTCTAATTTTCAGAGTTCCGAAAAGGTTGATGTTGATATTTTTCGCCACCGTTCTCTTTACCTTTATGGAGGAGTGGATTTTCAGAGGTCCTTACTCTGCCATTCTGGAAGAGCTTCCCTGCCGGTGGCTTTTTAAATCTAATTGATCAAAATGATCCCCTAATTCAACAGATGCCATGTAGCCCTCCTCGAGTTTAGGACAAATATTGTATGTGTGTTGAGATGGTTCATATGGCAAACAATTGCTCTGGCAGAATGGAAAGTGGCTGCTGAATAAATCAGTACAGCGCATGTGGAAATCCTCACAGGCCACCTTGCCTCCAAAGATGCTGACTCTGAACTTTCTGGGGAATCACAGTCATAAATCATTCACTAGACTCTCAAACTTTCTGAAAAAGGTGAATTTCAAGTTGACCTTGTCTCCTGTTTACAAACACTAAAAAGCTAACATTAATAATTTTCTAGAAAATGTTTACTTCCCCCAAATGTTTAGGCAACACGATTCTTATAGGAGTTTACACGAGCCTTTTTATTTGCAGCATTTTTCCTCCTTAGTTATCCATGTCAGTGCTGCTGTGGAAAGGCTGTGATCTGACCCAGGAAATATATTTGTATAGCAAATTTCATGCAGTTGATTTTTGGCTTCACTAAAGCTTTTTAATAAACATGGAAATTGCTGGAGTAACACTATATTCACACACATTAGAAGCAGCCCGGGGTAATGCGCAGCATGTTGATGCAGATGTTAATGGCAGGTACATTGAGTGTGGTTTACATTTGTGTTTGTGGCTATGAAAATGGTGGGACAATGAACATTTATGGATAATCATTTTGTCAAATAAAATTCTAAAAAATAACTTGGCCTTTGAGAACCGGCAGAATTCAAGCACAGAGCAAAAGAAACATTTAACTATACCATCGATCACCTGGGTTCCATCTCTTCAGCCTTTTTGGCCTTTATAATATGTAGTGAACAGTGAATGATTTGAAACATTTCATCTTTTACATAAAATAATTCATCATAAATAATTATACATTGTATATGTAATTAGCAAATCCAGAATGCAGAAATAATCTAATTCATGTTGACTACCTCTTAAAATGAAAACAAATGATAGCACATAATATAACTTACCCAAGTAAAGTATAAGTCTGTAGAAATAATAACAGTCCCTTCATATTCCATCAGAGCCGGTGCCACTGGCCGTCGAGGGCAGCGAACGCCTGGCCAAAGCGGCAGTATGAGGCGTAGAGTAGGCAGGGAGTGGAAGGAGCCGCGCCTCCCCTCTGGTGGCTTTGGTTCGGAGGGTCTCCTTGGACGTCTAACAGGAGGAAGGATATCCTCCTGCATCCTGCCTTAATAATCTCCCTTTGGCAAGTAGCTGGAGTCCAACTGAAGGTTAGCCATGTGTCCATCTGTGCGTTTACTTCAGTTTCCTTCCCACACTCATCTTTCGTTTTCTCTCCAATCCAACAGGCCAAGGAGCCCTGATACTCCAGCTGTTCACACAACCTACCAAAACCTCTCTGCGCCAGGCCTTTGTGCTCACTCCCCTCTCTTTCTGAACCAGTCTTCCTTTGCATATGCAGGACCTGTGCCCCACTTTTGCAGGTCTCTCTGGAAGTTTTCCTTGGCCTAAGGGCCTTCCCCATCACCCTATGTAACATATCAGTATCCTGCCATGACCCCACAGTATAGTCTCTTCCTCCTTTTATACTATTTTATTTTTCCCTGTAGCAGAGTTTTGCAATTGTCTACAAATGGTAAGGTAGTAAATATTGTTATATACAGTTTTAAGGCTTTTTGGGCCATATGGTCTCTCTTGCAGCTACTCAACTCTGCCATTGTAGTGCATGTGTAAATAAATAAATGTGTTGCTGTGTTTTAATAAAACTTTATTTACAAAAAATGAGTGGAGACCAGATTTTGCACACAGCCATAGTGCACTGGCCCTGCTCTGGGCTTGCACTTTCTACCACTGCGGATTATTGCTGTTTTTAAATTCTCTGTCTCTGACCACCAGAATATAGGTGCTCAATAAATAGATTGAGTGTATGAGGAATGAATAAAGGGTGTACTTTAAATATTAAAGCATTTATGCTAGTCTGTCCTTATCTTATTTGGGTCAAGGAACTTAAATTTATGGTATTGGAATCACCACTGAGGCCTACTAAAGTGATTATTCTAAACCTGGAGAGAGGCTAGCATCCAGAATTTACAGACTCCGTGCCTCTAAGCTATGTGCATTAGCCATTCTTTAAACATTTATTTGAAATTCCATAAACAGTCCTGTGACCCCTCCCCTGAATCAGGTATGAGATGGGGAAAGCAGGAGCCAACTTTCCTCTGGCTGCTGTATTCCCTGGGCTCTTGGAATGGTACAGGGCCAGGGAGAGGCTAGAGTGGTGTTACCAGTACCAGGTGATGGTACATTGTTCACCTAGCATAGTACAGTAGAGATAGAGAGAAGTGACAAGATTCAGTATAGATGTGGGGGTTAGTCCTGATGGCAATTGCTGATGAGTGTCTTCGTCAGCTTGGGCTGCTGCAGTAGAATACCACAGACTGGGGGACTTAAACTACAAACATTCATTTTTCACTGTTCTGGAGGCTGGGAAGTTCAAGATCAAGGCACCAGAAGATCAGATGTCCGGTGAGGGCCCACTTCCTGGTTTGCTAATGGCTGTCTTCAGAGAAAGGAAGCAAGCTCTTTCTGTCTCTTCTTATAGTAAGGAACTAACCCCATTCGGGGGGAAGGGGCTGCATCCTCATAACTTTGTCACCTCCCAAAGGTAACACCTCCAAATCCCCCTGGGAATTTAGGTTTCAGCATATGAATATTGGAGGGATGCAAACATTCAGCCCATGGCAAATAAGGGATGGGTGTTACAGAGGAGATGAATTAAACACTGCACATTCATTTTTGGCTTCAACACTGGACATGTGCGGTTACCATCTACTGAGATGGTAGACAGGTTTGAGGGGCAATGTCAAACATGTTGGCCATAGTAACATGGTTATTCTTGTTATACATACAAGTGGAGATGCTGAGTTACTCACTGGTAGATAAACCTGGAGAGCTGGAAGAGTCTGAAGGAAAAATATAAATGTGACGATTGTCCACACATCCTTAGGAATTAAAGCCATGGTACTGAATGTGACCCCCAGTGCAGATCAGAGCAACCGGGACCATGGCTGGGCTCCCCAGCATGGACTGGCCAAAAAGACCAGTGGAGGGGATGGCAAGAAAGGAACAAAGAACATTCAGAGGGTTGGGAGAAAAAGCCCAGGGGCGAGCCAGGCTTGGTGGTGTACACTGTGGTCCCAGCTACACAGAAGGCGGAGGGGGAGGGTTGCTTGAGCCCAGAAGTTCAATGCTGCAGTGAGCTATGATCGTGCCACTGCACTCCAGCCTGGGTGACAAAGTGAGACTCCTTCTCTGAAAAAGAGAGAGAGACCTAGAGAGAGAGAAAGAGAGAGAGACAGACCAACAGACAGACATAGAAAGACAGCCCACATTCTCATCAGGACATCAGCAGTACTATTTGTTTATTTCCATGTTCTAATGGCTTAGCTTGGGTGATGTTGGTTATCACCAAGCATCTTTTAAATTTGTCACACATACATGCTAACCTGTTAAAATTGTAACTGCCTAGAAAAGTTGAAAACAAAAGTCAAAAATCAAACTTGTAAAATGAACCTGCTCTCTGCTCACGTGATTCAATTTATTTGACAAACAAGGTTATATGTTTTAGAGTCTCTGACCACAGATCCCCTAAACGTATCTCTCGTTAATAAACAAAGTCAAACTAAATTTTATTTCATGTTGGTATTTTTGGTACAAACAAATTTCTTTATTATCTGGAAAATAGATTGGTTGGAATTCCATTTCAGTTAGAACAGAGGAAAATGGGTTTTTCTTCCACAAATCTTTTCCTACTTTCAGATTCCCTCTACTCCTTGTCCCTGCTCACTTCCAGTAGAAGCATTTTTTTCCAGTCATTCCTTTGTTCTGCGTTTACGTATAGAGCACCCATTATGTCCCAGCCCACAACAAAAACTAGACACGCAGTGGAGAAAACTGGACACGGTCACTGCCACTCAGCGAAGCTGCCAGTCTGGAGAAGACGCAGAAATAAACACAGGATCTGGGCCTACGTAGCTGTTTTCATCCATTTGTGTTGCTGTAAGAGAATACCTGAGGCTGGGTGATTTATTTTTTAAGAAGGTTTATTTGGCTCATGGTTATGCAGGCTGTACAGGAAGCATGGCACCAGCATCTGCTTCTGCTGAGGGCCTCAGGGAGCTTCCACTCATAGCAGAAGGTAAGAGGGGTCCATGTGTGCAGAGATCCCATGGTGAGAAAAGCAGCAAGAGAGAGGAGGAGGTTCCAGGCTCTTTAAACCACCAGTTCTCTCCAGAACAGAACTCGCTCACCACTGCCAGGAGGGCGCCAGGACATTCATGAAGCATCCATCCCACGACCCGAACGTCTTCCAGCAGGCCCCAACATTGGGGATCAGATTTCAACATGAGATTTGGAGGGGACAAATACCCAAACGATATCAGAAGCTCCAGGGATCCAAGATAGGCCTCTGAAAGAGACAGTCTTCCTGCATGAACAGGATTTCAGTACGCTAAGTCAGAAGCCAGGCAGGTTCCACTCTCCTGAAAATAGCCGTGGGATTATTTATCGGCACTGGAATCTTTTACTTCTAATAAACGTATCATTCACCAGAGACCTGTTCAGAATTTTCTTAATAGCTTAGCTAAATTTAAAGCTGCTTGCTGACCATTTTATGTGCATTTCACATTTTTATGCAGCTTTTCATAAAAAGTAAGTAATACTTACAAGTCAAGGTAAATAAATACCTTAAAGTCCTGTGCTAACTTTCTAATGGCAATACATAGGCTGGCATTGCCTACAAAGTCGGAGTCAACTTGGGAGAACTACGAAATGCTTCCAGCTCTGGAGCAGTCACCCCACATCTCTGCTTGAGGCAGGGGAGGGCTGCCGTCTGCTCAGAGCCCACATTTGTGCAAACACGTCTGTCTGCATGCCAGCATCACCTTCAGAACAGGAGACTGCCGGGAGCCCGCCTCCTGCTCCTCCGGGCCTCCTTCTGTCTTGGAGATCTCTTTTACCGCCTGATGCACACTTCCAGAAGATGAATCACCAAGAGAACGCCAAGAGCCACGTTTTTCTCCAAAATAGCCACTATTGAATCTCAAAAGTCATCATGAGTACATTATGATTTTCCATAACGAGTGTGGACCGGGACACTCAGTCAGGTGCTTGGCTCCATGCACCATGCAGCTCTCTCAGCCTCACCTGGAGGAGGCAGGTGTCTATCGTCTCCCTGGTGGCTGCTGACTCTGCTCTGATGCAGGGAGCACTTCCCAGCCCAGTGCTGGAATTTCACACTGAGTGCTGGGAGCATGTTCAGAGTACACAAAGCATCCAGTGGAGAAAGCCTGGGGAGAGCTGAATACCTGGGGAAAGAGGCCAACAGGAAAAGCCACCCTGTTTGTACTGGTAACTTTCTCCTCCTCCTCTCTGCTTCTAACGGAAGGGCCTCCTCCGAGGTCAGAACCAGCGGTCTCCGTTTCCTGTGGTTGATCTTGATGCTAACGGGAACTTCTCCAAACAGGAGATGAATCATAGTAATCACAATACTCCCCCAAGTCAGGCCCCTGGGGTGCGACTTTCTTCTCAACAGCATGAGAGGAAAACCGCATTTTCTGGTTAAAAAGTAAAGTTGGACAAAGGAGAGATGGGTGGATCGTGGAAATGAAAAGTCTCATTGAAAACATTTGATTATATGATTACATTGGATTATATGATTACATTGGGTTCATTTCCAGTAGATGATACACTATTTGAAATGAGAAACCAAAACACAGGTCATCTTACTGCAGATTGATGTTCATCATCTGTCCCCCTGCAGCCAAACACGACCTCAGAATCATTCCCTATGCTGTTCTTCAGGTGCCCACGTGTACCCGAATAATGTGTTTATGAAATGGCACCAAAAAGAGTGATTCCCACAGAGGTCCGTGTCCCATGTGGTCCCTGATCCTCCTGGGGCTGGCTGGACAGTGGCCGTCTCTTGCCCTAGGACTTTGTGGTCTCTGGACCCTCTGCTAGCTGTGCTGTTTCCACGTGGTCTTGCTCAAGACAGTGTACACAGCACACAACACGGTTCTAGCCATCATAGCTGCAGGCACATTATATTTTTTTCTCTCTGAGATTGCAACTGGAATTTGGGATCTCCCAACTCTATTTCCAGACAGATCACTGGGTTATTAGTCCAGGTGATAAATCTCATCATTTAGGGGTAGATGACACCAGTATAACCCACAGGGCATAACATGTGTGATGTGGCACCAGAGACCTTATTAGGGACATAACATGTGTGATGTGGCACCAGAGACCTTATTACAGGCATAACGTGTGATGTGGCACCAGAGACCTTATTGTGTTCCCATGCCTCTACATCCCCCACTGCATATGTTGACACAGCATGTGTCAGACCTCTGTCGTGTATGAATTGTGCCTGTCTGTGGCCTGTGTGCACGTCCCTGCATGGTGCACTTTGTGACTGAAGTTTCTCCCTCCGCCCGCCCCACTTCTCTCCAGATCCCCGCCCGTCCTGGGCATCTGCACACACAGGGCTTCGAGGTGCTGATCTTCCCAGGCACCGGCCCTGCCACCCTTTCCTCCATCCCCAACAATCTCAAAAATTCCTCTGGGCTTTCCCTGACAGGGCAATGCGCTGTCTCAACTGACAGAACAACCATGAAAGATCTTCCCGCATCGTACACAGGAACAAACCAACTGCGGAGGGTATCCCTGAGCCATTGTGATCCTTTATGCTAAAAAGCTCTACCTGCCTAGACAACATTTCTGTGACCCCTGCGATTCATGTGTATATATCTCAGGTCTTCATCAGTGAAACTTTTTTCTCCACCAAGCTAGGCGTATTGGTGAACCATTCTCGCTTTCTGGCTCCCAGATTCCTTTTCAGTAGTACTCATCACTAGCTTTTTCATGGGCGTTGGAATGTACCCAGTGCCATCCAGAATATCAGAGTCCATCTGTTGGTGGCACCGCTCTTGGCTAAACATTCATAGGCCCGTGTGAATCTGCATTACTATAACAGTTAATATTGAGGCAGGGCGTTTCCTGGGCCAGGCACGATCAACCGTACTAAATACTCATTGTCACTAATCCTTGTATCACACTGATGAGGTCTGCATTTGTAATATTCCTTCCCTATTTTACAGTTAAAGAAGCTGAGATGAGAGATTCATTATTTTGTCCAAAGCAAGGATGGAATTAGAGTTACTCCTTAAAGGCAATATAAATGGAACATAGTTAAGACTAGATCATAATTATTCGATTAATTATTCCATTACTGAAAGCTGTTCTACAATGGAAGTTAAGTGCTAATGTAAATAGTATACCCATGGGGTAAACCATAGATTTTAGCACTGAGGGCATGAGGTTAGAGATAATCCTGTCTTGGTGTAAAGAACCTCAACTTTTACATTGCTACTCATCACAGAGAGGGATCTCCACAGTCTGTTTCAGTTCAAAACATGCCGTCCCACCCCACTCTCCATCTCAGAGGCCCAAGTGAGAAAAAAAGATCAGGGGATTGTTGTTTATCTTTAAAATTATGATATGAAGGTATAGCAAAAAATGGGGCAGATACTTCTAATTTGTCTTGAGCATTTATTTCAAGCATCCACTTTGCATGACTTCTGAAATATTGCTGCAATTTTCTTTTTCAAAGGAATGGAATACTTTAGAACATTTGTGCATTGTCAATTTCCTGTACCCGCTGTAGGCTTAAATCTCTTGTGGAGAATGTATTGTGTCATCCTAAATGTATCATGTTAAGTTATTGATCCTTGTAAACCATATGGCAGGTATTTTATTGCCTGGCTCTAGAATTAGCCAGCAAAGCACAGAACAGCTTTGGAGATGGTTTTGTTTCTTCATGTTTGGCATGAAGAGCAGCCCTGGAAAGATACCTAACTGTGTCCCTGAATCTCCCCCTGCAGAGCAATCAGGTATTCCCAACACACAGTCCCAGGAGGGGCCTGGCAATCACTCATGTCTCGTCTCCTCTCCTGGCGTCACAGAGCAATTTCCTGCAGACCCATCTTCATTCGCTCTGATGAGAACCAAAACCTGATCTGGAAAATCGTGAGGTCTTCCCATCTACCCTGAGAGCTTGTTCAAACGGGGGGGATTGGGGGAGGCAGGGCAGGCCAGCCAGAGCCACCACTGAGACCCTTCCCCTGTGCTTTCTTCTCTGCGCCTGTGGCCTCCTGTGGGGGAAGCAGGCATGCCCACATGGTCTGTAGAGTGGCTCCCATGACACTCACAGATTTAATGTTGTTTTTTTTAAAGCTTCTGATCAGGCAACCACTGGATTAAACACATTTCAACAAGGTTTGCTACTTCAGGATGACTCACACCAGCTGTGAGTGTCAGAGAGCATAATGTGCAGATTTCCCAACTTGTGTTGCCACAGACCCCTGTACTTAAAAGCAGTGGTGGGGCTTACACTAGGGGACACCTTGAACCCAAGGCTAAGACCTACTCAAGCACGGCCAGACTCAGAGGAGCCCAGTCTCCAGTGATCCTCCCTGCCGTAGACCTGCTGGGAGCTGAGGGTTTGGGAGATCTGAGTTCCTGGGGCTTCTGGGAGTTTGGGGGCAAGTCCACACCCAGCCTTGGCAGAGGGCACAGGTGATGCACCAGGCCGGACTCTTGGTCTCAGCCTCCTACTCCCTAGCCAGGCCCCATAGCCAGGATTCAGCCAGGTCAGCTCCCCTTCATCTGAAAGTGGCTTATACACATCACCTTCCCCGGACAGCTCCACAAGAGGGATCCTTGCCATACCCACAGCCTCAGGAAGATGGGCAACGCCTGGGCAGTACTGAGGAGAAACTGGCTGAGAGACGGACCGAAGGAGTGACAGAATACACTCCCGGGCACATGTCCACCTTATAGCACACGCAGATGTGTGCCCCACAGCTCTGCTGCTCCAGGCGGCACAAGCCCTGGGGAGAGGCGCCCAGCACACATGCATCCTAGTCCAGGCTTCTCTTCAAGCCCCCTGGACACACCCGGCACCCTGGCAGCTAGAGCCCACACGTAGTCCCCTTATGCAAAGCACACTTTGGAAACCGGTCGAGTGATCTCTTCCACATATTCTGCCTTGGCTTCTAGTTTTCTTCCTCCTACAAGGAACTTCAAAGTTATTTTTTCAACTTTTTCTGCAATCTGACCCCTTTATACAGAGAGGTTGAAATGGTGAGGGTGTCAATTCTAATAACATTTTTATATTTCAGAGGAATAGAGAAAAGTAGTCCATACAATCATTTTCTTCCAAGGGGTGGAACTCCAATAGATCAGTGCATCAACTCAGCAAGGCAGATCAGCTGCCCAATGCCAGAGCCTTCCAATGAGGCTGCTCTGTGTGCTGCAGAGGGGACACAGCCCTTTATGGCACCAGAGTTTGGCCCTCCCCAAATAAAGTCGGTTATGGGCTGCAATGCAGTCTGTTTCGCAAATCCCTGTGTTGAAGCCCTAACACCCAGTACCTCTGAATGTGACTATATTTGGAGGTAGAGTCTTTAAAGAGGAAATAAAGTTAAAATGAGGTGACAAGCATGGGCCCTAATCCAATAAAGCTGGTGTCCTTTTAAGAAGAGATTAGGACAGAGATATACCCAAAGGGAAGACCCTGTGAGGACCTAGGAGGAAGACAACCGTCTTCAAGCCAAGGAGAGAGGCCTCAGAAAGAGCCAGCATTAAATTAATAGGCCAATTTGCAAAGAATTGAGAACTCAAAAGCAATGAGTCTTTCCATGTACTGTGTTGGTTTATCTCTTTATTTAGTTAGGTCTTCTTTAATTTTTCTAAACAGTATTCAGTGTACAGGTCTTGCACCACACATTTTGTTAAAATTATCCATAAAATTTTCATGTGTATTACAACTATAAGTGGTACTGCACTTAATGAAAATTTCATTTTAAATCATGTATTGCTAATATTCTGTTTACTGACCTTGTACCTGTGACATTGCTAAGCTGTCACATAAATTTAAGTAGCCTTTTATAGATAAATTAAATATTTTCTACATACAGGATCATGTTTTGCTTCTTCTTTTCCAAAATGCCTGCATCTTATTTCTTCTCCTTGTCTGACTGAACTTTCTAGAATGTCCAGCATAACACTGAGTAAGAGTGGCAGGAGAAGATAGCCTTCTCTTATTCATGATCTTAGAGGGAACGTTGGGAGCCTTTGATCATTAAATGTGATATTAGTTGGAGAGTTTTGTTAGGTACCCTTTATCAAGTTGAAGAAATGTCTTCTATTTCAAATTTCCCTGGAGGTTTTATAATGAACCGGTGTCAAACTTCGGGAAATGCTTTTACCTCATTGAGACGACCATACTGTTTTCTCTTTTACTCTGTTAATAAGGTAAAACATATCTATTAATCTATAAATGTTATGATAATTTCCTGGGGTAATCACTTGGTGATTATATGTTATCATTTATCGCTATCATTTATTGCTAGATTCAGATAGTTAATATTTTGTTGAAGTGTTCATGTCAAGTTTCCTTTCTTGAAATATCATTATCCGGTTCTAGTGTTAAGGCAATGCTATCCTCAAAAAATTTGCTGGAAACAATTGACTTTTCATGTTAACCTTCTGAGTGAAAGAATTTATTGTTATTTTTCTGAATTCTTAGGAAGTCAGACCAACTTCATCAATCATGTTGTTCAGATCTTCTTACTATGTAGTGATTTTTTTGTCTGTTTATTCAAAAAGTATATAAGAATCTTCCAAAATGATTGAGGATTTCTCTATTTCTACATGTGATTTTGTCTGTTAAGGTTTATGCAAATTTAGAATTATCATTAACTCCCCCAAATTAAAATATTTAACCACTATTAAATATTATTTATTTTCTCTTAAAGCCTACATATTGTAATATGCTAATGTGGGTACACATGCTTTGTTTTGGTTAATGATGTCATGATATATTTTTTACCTTCACTGGACTTCCAAGTTTCTGTATCTTTATGGTTTTTTTTGTTGTTGTTGTTGTTTTTGAGGCGGAGTCTTGCTCTGTCGCCCGGGCTGGAGTGCAGTGGCCGGAGCTCAGCTCACTGCAAGCTCCGCCTCCCGGGTTTACGCCATTCTCCTGCCTCAGCCTCCCGTGTAGCTGAGACTACAGGCGCCCGCCACCTCGCCCAGCTAGTTTTTGTATTTTTAGTAGAGATGGGGTTTCACCATGTTAGCCAGGATGGTCTCGATCTCCTGACCTCGTGATCCGCCCGTCTCGGCCTCCCAGAGTGCTGGGATTACAGGCTTGAGCCACCGTGCCCGGCCATATCTTTATGTTTTAAATATGTTTTTTGAAAATAGTATGTAGTTGATTTTCAGGATTTCTCAAAGTTCAGTCTGATAATGATAATCTTTGTCTTTTAATTATACTATTAGTCCTTCTTCATATGTCTAATATGTTTGGACTTAAATCTGCCAGCTTACTATCAATTGCTCCACTTTGCTTTTTCTCCTCCTTTATTCTCTTCCTATTTTCTTTTGAATAGATTATATTTCATCAATCTACTTTAACTCTCTATTGGGAGTTATACAGTATCTTTTATACTTTAGAAGTTTGCTCATTCATCAACTGATACACATTTCCAAAGCCAGCTTTTATCCTATATGAATAATATTGTTAAGAACATTCATGTTCAAGTTTTTTTTTTTTTTTTTTTTTTTTTTTTTGAGACAGAGTCGCCCGGGCTGCAGTGCAATGGTGCAGTCTCAGCTCACTGCAACCTCTGTCTCCCGGGTTCAAGCAATTCTCCTGCCTCAGGCTCCCAAGTAGCTTGGGATTACAGGTGCCTGCCACCACGCCCAGCTAATTTTTTGTATATTTAGTAGAGATGAGGTTTTGCCATGTTGGCCAGGCTGGTCTCGAACTCCTGACCTCAGGTGATCCACCTGCCTTGGCCTCCCAAAGTGCTGGGATTACAGGTGTGAGCCACTGTGCCCGGCCACGTTCAAGATTTTATGTAGACATGTTTTTATTTCACCTTGGCTAGAAGTGAAACTACTGGGTCATACAGTGTCTCCTTGGTTAATCTCTTGAGGAGCTGCCAGACTGTCTTCCAAAGTAGCTGTATGATTTTACTTCCCCACCAGCAATTTCTCCACCTCCTCATGAGCACTTCTCATTTTTTATTTTTATTAGAGCCATCCTGGTAAGTGTGAAGTGGCATCACTTTGTGGTTTTGATTTAAATTCCCTATGTAATCATTGATGTTGAACATCTTTTTATGTGTTTATTGGCCACTTGTATACCTTCTTTGGAAAAATTATCTATTCCCATCTGTTGACCATTTTTAAATTGTACTATTTGTCTGTTATTACTAAATTGTAGTGGTTTAAAGTATGTCCTATATAGCAGTCCCTTATCAGATTATGTGGTTTGCAAACGTTTGCTCCCATTCTGAGCATCATTTTTTCTTTCTTAATGATAATTTTTAAGGTGCAAAAGTTTTAAATTTAATGAAGTGTATTTTTATATTTATATCTTTGGTGTCATATCTAAGAGGCTTTTTTAAACCTGAGACTTATTGCTGTGTTTTCTTCAGAAAGTTTTACGGTACCAGTTATGTTCCATTTTGAGTTAATATTTGCATATGGTGAGATGAAGTAGCCCAATTTCATCCTTTTAAGCATGTGGATATCCAATTATGCCAGCACCATTTGTTGAAAAGACTTTTTTTTCCTGCTGAATAGTCTTGGGACCGTTTTTAGGAACTAATTGACTGTAAATATGAGGATTTCTATGTGAACTCTCAATTCTATTTTGTTGATCTCTATTTCTATCCTGATTTCAGTACCACTTTCTTAATTACGCTAACTTTGCCACTAGGTTTGGAAATAAGAGAATTGTGAATTCTTCAACTTCATTCTTCTTTTTCAAGATTGTTTTAGCTATTCTGGGTCTCTTGCATTTTCATATGAATTTTAGAATAATCTTGTCCATTTCTACACAAGAGTCAGCTAAGCTTTTCATAGAAATTGCATTGTATCTATAGACTACTTTGAGGAGTATTGCCAGCTTAACAGTATTAAATCTTCTGATCAATGAACAGAGTATACCTTTTCATTTATTTAGGTCCTTAATTTCTTTAAAAATATTCTGTAGTTTCCAGAGTATACAATTTTTACTTATTTTATTTAATTTATCTTATGTATTTTATTCTTTTTGAGGTTATTGTAACTGGAATTGTTTTCTTAATTTTATTTTTGGAATGGTATTGTCATTTATATAAATACAATTTGGGGATTCTTGTTGATCTCATTGGACAGATGTGCTCAGGTACTACCAGGATGGATGACTCTTTCAGAGACAGAAAGACTTTCTAAATCCAAGGGAATCAGTGGCCCTCCATTGAGGCTCGGTTTAAAAAGGCACAGAGGAAGCTAGAAATATGGCATTCTGTGAGAATACACACCCCCCCACACACACATTCATGCACATATACTCATGCCCCCACTGACTCACACACATCGTGCCTTACTCCCCCACACAGAGTTAGCTTTCCCACCCTCTCTGATGCTCCTCCCGTGCACCAGGGGCAGTACTAGGCATTGAGGGGCTAGGGATGAACCCCACACAAAGCCTAGGTGGGAAGACGCACCTGCAAAACAGTAACATCTGGGAGACAAGGGCAGCAATCCCAGTGTGCACACGATGTTCCAGCAGCACAGAGGACACAGCAACGAATTCTATGTGGAGGAGTAAGACAAGGCTTGAGAAGAAGGTTCCCATTCCAACCAGAGACGTAATTATAGGCAAAATGAGAGTCAAAGGAGACGGGCATGTCCCAGAAGCATCCAACTAACCTGCGGCACCCCAGAGAAAGGAGTCAAGCATGGCTGAGACTGGGCATACAGGCAGACATACTCACAGGCCTGGTGGCCTCACTTAGCAGGGGGACCTTTATGCTATGGGAAATGGGGAGTCACTGAGGGTTTTACTCAGAAAAATTGTATAATCAGGATTTTTTTAAGGGGAATAAACCTGAAGTGTCCAAGTGGGGAGATGCCATAATTATAGTGAGAAATTAGAACACTGCTGTTGTCCAGAGTAGAGTTAGGGGGGGTCTGAACTAGGCCAGAGACGACAGGGCTAAGCAGATGGGGACAGATTCGACACAGACCTACACATGCTGATGATGAGATAAAATGACTGGATAAAGAAAATGTGGCACATATACACCATGGAATACTATGCAGCCATAAAAAAGGATGAGTTCATGTCCTCTGCAGGGACATGGATGAAGGCATCGTTCTCAGCAAACTAACACAAAAACAGAAAACAAAACACTACATGTTCTCACTCATAACTGGGAGTTGAACAATGAGAACACATGGACACAGGGAGGGGAACATCACACACCAGGGCCTGTTGGGGAGTGAGAGGCTGGGGGAGAGGTAGCATTAGGAGAAATACCTAATGTAGATGATGGGTTGATGGGTGCAGCAAACCACCATGGCACGTGTATACCTATGTAACAAACCTGCACATTCTGCACATGTACCCCAGAACTTAAAGTATAATAAAGTAAATAAACATTAAAAAACAACAAAGCTAGATCTCTGGTAACAGAGAAAGAGAGGGGAACTTACATTTGTTATTAAGGTGCCATGTATTTAATAAAACACCAAACACATTTAAAAAACAAAAGGACAAATGGGCAACAACTGGTACTTTTTACCTGCATGTCTGAGAAAATTGTAATATGTTTACCCAAGGGATAGTGAAAGAAAGATGATTTTATTATAAAAGAGAACAAGCTTGGTTTTAGACACACTGAAATAATTGTCCATCCCCTTTCCCAATGGACATGGAGGGCACAAATGAGATCTGGAATTCACATGACTGGGGCTGGACCTGGAAGGCACCATTTCCCAGGAAGTAGAAGACATAGCATGGAAGAACACAAGGAGAAATCATGTGTAAATGTAACTCATTTCATGTGAATACCACTCATGACGTAATTATTCACATAATTATGCCTGAAAAACAGAGTATGAGCATACTTACATGGCACTGGGATGTGGTGATACTATATTCTATGTTTTAAAGAACCTTGATTCAAATCAATTTGGCAAGTTTTGATGAATGCACATTATGTATTCTGCCAGGGAAAGTATTACAAAGAAAAGGTAGGGATTTCTGGTATGCCCTATGTCATAGATTCCACAAGGAAGATATTCAGAAAATATATGTTTGTTGGTTGAAAGGATTGCATCAAAGAACCTACAAAACTCACAAAAAGCAGAAAATACATAACTACAGAAAGTATTTCACATGGGAGTGCCGTGCCTGTACATGTGTGCATGTGCGCGCGCACACACACACAAAATAAGTTGCAGTTATTAAAAATAAAACAGCCGGGCGCGGTGGCTCAAGCCTGTCATCCCAGCACTTTGGGAGGCCGAGACGGGCGGATCACGAGGTCAGGAGATCGAGACCATCCTGGCTAACACGGTGAAACCCCGTCTCTACTAAAGAATACAAAAAACTAGCTGGGCCAGGTGGCGGGCGCCTGTAGTCCCAGCTACTCAGGAGGCTGAGGCAGGAGAATGGCGGGAACCCGGGAGGCAGAGCTTGCAGTGAGCTGAGATCCGGCCACCGCACTCCAGCCCGGGCGACAGAGCGAGACTCCGTCTCAAAAAAAATAAAAAAAAAAAAACAGGTAAAAATTATTTAAAAGTAGCCACATTATTGTATGGTCTAGGTCAGGGATTTCCCCAATTGTGTCTTTCACAGTTCTTTCAGACAGACTCAGGAAACAGCTGGATAATAAATTTAGTACATTTCTTTACTATCAGTCTTTTAAGAGCCTCCAGTGTAATAGTGTGTTGGGATCTCCAAGAGGGGAGTAGAGTGGGTGCCCTGTCCAAAATGTGTTTGTGACAGATACCTGGTCTGACTTCCTTTCTTTTCCTGCTAATTCCTCATCCTTGCCCTGCTTTTCTTCTGAAATAGCTGCCTCCCTGCACCAGTAAGTGAAGGAAAGGAGTGTTCTGGGAGCTGTAGCCTTTCCAACAGAGCTCTGCCTGTGCATACCCGCACTGGAATGTTACAGCTCCCCATACTTCCTCATGCCCCAGCCAAGCCACCTCCTCCCACATCCAGGCACCTTTCTAGCATGACCTCTCTCAGAAAGGCTAGTGAAGCCTGGAGAATTCAGTCAGCAAGAGCCCAGCTCTGCAGAAGATTTCCTTATCATCTGACCCTATTTTGGACAAGCCATTCTATAAAGGTTGTAAAAACGAAATCTAATCTTTAATAAAAATCTCCATTTTGAAGTTAAGATGATAAATGCCATGAAAATAGGAAGATGTAAAAAATGTTTACATTTTGTGATGGTAGTTAAGTCAGAAAAGAGTTTCATTATTTTGAAATTCCTCCATGTTGCCCAAGGTGAGTCAGACAATCTAGTTAAAATAGTGAAAAACAAAATGAGAAATACTTAATTGCTATGTTGGCTCCAACTCCAAAAGAATGAGTCTGTTTATGTGAGTAGTACAGAAAAAGTTATCCACACGTACTAGGGTGTTGGCATGGTTAATGACGATGAAGGCTGACTCTAAGAATATTAAAACACCTACATAGTGAATCGTACAGCAGTCATCAATTCAATTTGTGTAAAGTTCAATTAGAAATAATTTTGTGTTCTCAAATGCTTGCCACAGTCTCTCAGTAGAAAATGAGGTGCACTTCTTAAGGTCTATGGAAGTGCTGGTAAGTTTATGTACTTTTTCTATAAGTGTACATGTGTCAGTCTTTTAAAATATTCAAAATATATGAAACATGATTTTGTAAACTCACCCTGCTATCAGTCATTTTGCACTGGAGAAAGCCTGGATTCATGTTCAGTTTATAAATGGAGATTCCAGAGAAACTGCCCGCTCCCCAAGAGCAGAGTTGTTTCTGGCAGACACACACTTGTGGGGTAGAGTTTCATAGGCCTGACACCCCCCAAACACAAGAAAAAACTAGGTCTTTTGCAACTTCCTCTCCTGCTGTCATTCTTTTCATGTTTAATCTACCACATATATTGCTTCAAAATATGAAAATACAAAGAAAAACTGACAGGCCAACATCCCTGATGAACACAGATGAAAAAATCCTGAACAAAAGACTAGCCAAATGAATTTCACAGCACCTTAAAGAGATCGCACACCATGAGTAAGTGGGACTTATCCCAGGGCTGCAAGCATGGTTCAGTACATGCAAATCAATCCACGTGATACATCACATTAACAGAACAAAGGACAAAAACCTTATGATCATCTCAACAGATACAGAAAAAGCATTTGCCAAAAATTCAACATATTTTCATGAAAGACTCAAAAATTAGGTATAGAAAAAGGTACCTCAAAATAATAAAGACCATATATCACTAGCCCAGTTATTACATTCAATGGTGAAAGGCTGAAGCCTTTTCCTGTAATATCAGAAACAAGACAAGGATGTCCACTCTTGCCACTTCAGTTCAACATAGGAAGTCCTAGCCAGAGCAATAAGGCAAGAAAAAAAAGGAGGGAGGGTCATGCAAATCTTATGAAAAAAATAACTAAAAATGTCTCAGGTTGCAAATGACATGATCTTATAGATAGAAAACCCTACTATCCAAAATTGTTAGAACTAATAAACAAATTCAGTACAGTCATGAGACAGAAAATCAACATGCAAAAATCAGTTGCCTTTTTATACATTAACAATGGACTATCTGAAAAAGATATTAAGAAAACAATCTCATTTAAAATAGCATCAAAAATATTAGGAATAAATTTAACCAAACTGAAAACTGTAAAATATTCATGAAAGAATTAAAGAAGACACAAATAAATGAAAAAATGCCCCATGTTCATGGATTGGAAGCATTAATATTGTCAAAACGTTCATACTACCCGAAGTGATCACCCAAAATGATTCAGTGTAATCCCAACCAAAATTTTCATGACATGTTTCTCAGAAATAGAAAAAAAAAATCCTGAAACTTATGTGGAACCACAAAAGATCCCAAATATCTGGAACAATTCTGGTAAAGAAAACAAAGTTGGAGGCATCACACTTCTTGATTTCAAGTTATATGATAAAGTTACAGTTCAAAAAATAGCATACTACTGACACAAAAACAGAAACATAAACCAATGGTACAGAATAGAGAACCCAGAAATAAATTTATGCGTTTGTGTTCAATTAATTTTTTACAAAGATGACAAGAACATGAAATGGGGAAAGGACAGTCTCTTCAATAAATGAAGTTGGGAAAACTGTATAGACATATGCAAAAGAATGAAATTGGACCCTTATCTCACACCATATACAAAAATTAACTCAAAATGGATTAAAATCGTAAAGGTAAGAACTGAAACTACAAATTTCTGGACGAAAACATATGAGGAAAGCTCCATGACATTAATCTGTGTGATAATTTTTAGATATGAACCCAAAAGCACAGGCAACAAAAGCAACTATAAACAACCAGGATTATATCAAACTAAAAACCTGCACAGCAAAGGAAACAATCAACAGAGTCAAAGACAATCTATGGATTGGGGGAAAATATCTGCAAACTACACACCCGATAAGAAGTTGATATCCAAAACATGAAAGGAACTCAACAACAGAAACAATTAAAAATGGGCCAAGGGGCACATGGCTGCAACTTGATTGATGGAGAAAATATAAGTGTATTTGGTGGAGAGAGGTTGAGAGAGAAGAGGATAATACAAATGTAGTAAAATGTTGTAATAATACTTGGTGATCTGCTTGTTATCTGAGAGATCTTTGTACTATTCTTCTAACTTTTCTTAGAGCCTAAAATAATGTCAAATTGAAAGAAAATTTTTAAGTTGAACAAAAGAGCACAGGACCTAAACATTTCTCAAAAGCAGACATCCAAATGACCAACAGGCATATGAAAAACAGTCGACATCACTAATGGTGAAGGAAATGCAAATCTAAACCTCCATGAGATATCACCTCACACCTGTTAGAATGACTGTTATCCAAAAGGCAAAAGATAACAAGTGTTGGTGAGGATGTGAAGAAAAGGGAACCACTGCATACTGTTGGTGGGATTGTAAATTGATACAGCCGTGATGGAAAACAGTATGGTGGTTCCTCAACATACTAAAAATAGAACCGTCATATGATCCGGCAATCCCAATATAGAGTTGACGCTTGAACAACATAGGGATTGCGGGGGCCAATACCCTCACAGTGGAGAATCCATGTATAGCTCTTGACTCCCCAGAAACTTAACTACTAATAGCCTACTGTTGACTGAGAGCCCTACCTATAACAAAAACAGTCGATTAACACATTTCATTTGTTATATGCATTATATACTGTATTCTTACCATAACATAAGCTAGAGAAAATAAAATGTTGTTAAGAAAATCAGAAAGTGGAAGTAAGTAGATCATCATCAGAGGTCTTCGTCCTCATTGTCTTCCCATTGAGTAGGCTGAGGGGGAGGAGGAAGAGGAAGGGTTAGTCTGGCTGTCTCAGGGATAACTGAGACAGACTAAAATCCATGTGTAAGTGCACTTGTGCAGTTCAAACCCATGTTGTGCAAGAGTCCACTTTATATCCAAGGCAGTGCAATCAGTGTGCTGAAAAGATACCTGCAATTCCATGTTGATTGCAGCATTATTCACAATAAGCAAGATCACCATAAGCATTCATACACATATGAATGGATGAAGAAATGTCTGTGCACACACAGACACAGGAATACTATTCATTCTTAAAAAGGAAGGAAATCCAGCACAAGGTCTTGCACAAGGTCAATTTGGGGTAGTACCTTTGTTTATGTGACTCCAGGGTGTGCCTGTCTTTAAGATATGCTTTTTGGTGTGCCTTTAATATTTTCACAAGAATTAGACACCATTTCCTTGAACACTTCAGAAAAATGAAGCATGTGGTCCAACATGGACCTGAATGGATTCCGTAGTCTGTCCCTCTGCCTGCACAGAAAAGCCATGCAGCATCATAAGCCCATGCCTTATCTAAACATTTACAAGGCTGTCCTGGGAGATTTGATAGTAGAGGTCTACATGCAGGAAAGTTGAGTAACGGATTTTTAATAACATTGCTTCTAAAAGAAAAAACATGGTAGAAAGATCACTGACCACCCTGGTGACATGGGTGTGAGTCTCTCTCCAGCAGAGTGAATGATATGGTCCCAGAGCCCACGGCACCTCATGACTCAGTCATGCATCACCACCCTGACGCCCAGCTGCTGCTGATGTAATGCCATGTCTGTCATGCTGGGAGGATTCAGAAAGGTGAAGCCCACACATCACATTTTGTTTTTTAGTTACCTGGAACAAACAGGCCACAGAAACAAAGCAGCTGCTGTATTATGATGGGTATTCCATTCATGCATTTCAGTCCTTAGCAAGTCATCCCTGTCCACATTTGGAAAAGCGCTCATTTCTGCCTCTTGCGAAGAAGCTTTAGTGTCAACACATACGTATGTTGACAAAGTGGAAAATTGCAAGCAGTAACCCCCGCAGGAAGCAATAATGAGTTCATTCAGTTCTGTACCAAATCTCGTATGAATCACAATGCCTGGAATGTTACACGGTCATTATTCATCTCTTTTTCTCTCCCTTCGGGCAGTTGGCTCTATGTGCATTCTCTTTGACTTCAATAAACATAGGCATCATTCCTATTTACTGTGGCATCTTAAGGTAGCTCAGTAAACATTTTCCATTATCATTTTAATAATGTTCTTCCTGAGGCCTGAAACTGTCTAAAGAGAATATTCTTTTCATTGAAGTAATTTTCCCTTAACAGAATCTTGACTTTGTGGGTCTTAGAAGGTGATACACTGCTGACACTCCTGCCTGTCACCGTCCTGTGGGCTAGCAGCATGGGGGGCTGCTAAACAGCCCCAAGACTAAGTCAGCTCTGGCTGCTGCAAAACCTTACACCTTCCTCCTTTTAATCTACTGGTGTGTATTGTGCTGTGCACCTGCACATTTGCGTATATGTGCATGGTGTGTGTGTGCCGTGTGTGGTCTGTGAGTTTGCATGGGGTGTGTGTGGTGTGTGTGTGCATTTGTGTATATGTGCATGGTATGTATGCCACGTGTGATTTTTTGTGAGTTTGCATGGTATGTGTGTGGTGTGTATATGTGCTGTGTGTATTTGTGTATATGTGCATGGTGTGTGTATGCTGTGTGTGGTTTGTGAGTTCGTGTTTTGTGTATGTGTGCTGTGTGTGTGCATTTGTGTGTATGTGCATGGTGTGTATATGCTGTGTGTGATTTATGAGTTCGTGTGGTGTGTATGTGTGCTGTGTGTGTGTGCATTTGTATATATGTGCATGGTGCGTGTATGTCCTGTGTGGTTTGTGA
>NC_045439.1:162073793-162073926 GCF_002776525.5 Piliocolobus tephrosceles
TGGGGGCTGCCCTGGAGTTTGGGGACTGCCCTGGAGTGAGTTTGGGGGCTGCCCTGGAGTTTGGGGGCTGCCCTGGAGTTTGGGGACTGCCCTGGAGTGAGTTTGGGGGCTGCCCTGGAGTTGGGGGCTGCCC
>NC_045439.1:162073936-162093764 GCF_002776525.5 Piliocolobus tephrosceles
GGAGTTTGGGGGCTGCCCTGGAGTGAGTTTGGGGGCTGCCCTGGAGTTTGGGGGCTGCCCTGGAGTTGGGGGACTGCCAGGCTCACAGCGGGGGAGATAGGCTGGCTGTACTGGGTGATGGGACCCACCGTCTCCTGGGTCTGAGATACTTGTGGGCCTAGAAGAGAGCCTGCTCCTTCATCCTTGATCAGGCCCCTCCCTAGGAGGCTTTTGCTGCCTGTGCCAGGAGGAACCCAAAGTCCTCAGAGGGGCTGCCACCCGCAGCAGCAGGAGGAAGGGCCCTCCATACCACAGGTACCTGCAGTGCTGCCCAGAGGTCAAGGAGCCAGCCCCAAGGCACAGGCGCAGTGGCCGTCCTACCAGTCCCAGAGGAGCTCCCCACTTTCCCGAGCCCCACCCACCATGCCGACCTAGAAGGACCTGAAACAGCAAGGGCATGGAGGTGGAAGGAGCTGGAGGAGGGGACCGCCGGCCTCTCCTTCTCCAGCAGCTTGACACCAACGCAGTGGGTGTGAGTGGAGGGTGGGGAGTTGTAGCGTTCGTTAGAGACCACAGTGGTGGCACGCAGCTGGACTGGGAGTGCCTGCAAAGCTGCAAGAACTGCCCACACTCCTACAGATGTACCGTGCAGGGCCGGCGGGGTGATGGAGAGAAAGGAGGCATTTCCTCTCTACTTGCATTTCACGAGAAGGAGGCTTGGAAGATATTTGGACTAAGTCCCTGCTAGCATTTGACGTTTTGTCTCTTGCCTTTGTAGAAATATCACCTTCAGACCTCCATCCATCCAAAGGCTACCTGTTCCATTTTCCCTACATCCCTCTCTATCTTTGGTCACTGACCATCTTCTTGGGCACATTCTTTCTTGCGATAAACAATCTTTTTTTTTTTTTTTTGAGACTGAGTCTGGCTCTGTCGCCCGGGCTGGAGTGCAGTGGCCGGATCTCGGCTCACTGCAAGCTCCGCCTCCCGGGTTCACGCCATTCTCCTGCCTCAGCCTCCCGAGTAGCTGGGACTACAGGCGCCCGCCACCTCGCCCGGCTAGTTTTTTGTATTTTTAGTAGAGACGGGGTTTCACCGTGTTAGCCAGGATGGTCTCGATCTCCTGACCTCGAGATAAACAATCTTTTAACACAGCAGTGGGTCTGGGCTTTCAATGAAGGGATTCACACTAGGCAGAGGAGGGCCTGTGATTACATACGGACGTGTTCCCTGCCCCCTATCTGAAGTGGCTTGGCCAGGATGAATCCACTGTACCAGCCCTGCCCTCTCTAGGACGAGCTGCCTCCTTGGAGTCCGCAGCCTCACGTCCGCCTAGACGCCTGGTCCGGTCTTCCTGACTCTGACCTGGCAGTTGTTGTCACCGTGTTTTCTGGCCAGTGGCCTAAGGAGTGCCATTGCTTTCTCTGCCTGTGCTTCACGAGGGGCTCTAAAGGACAGAGTGTATTTATCAAAGCATCTGTGCAGTGACTCCCACTCGCGGAGATCTTCAGCTTTCCATTGGAGGGTTCTCCTGACTCCACATCTTCAAACAAAGCTTCCAGGTCAGGGCTTTGGGGTCTCTCGTGGGACCTTATTGATGTAGCTGAAAGATGTGACCATCTGCTTTTGTCGTGAACTCCTGGGACAGTGCAGGAACTATGCTCAGCCCTCCCACCCTGGGTTCTCTCCTCTCCTCTGAGTCCCCACCTGTCTCAGCCCCCCCTCCCTGTATTGGTCAGCTGTGTGGCACACGCCGGACACTGGGGCACACACAGTGTGTGCACATCCAGGCCGCATCTTCACCGAAAGCACCCGCAGATTGTGACAAGTGTGGCCACCAAAAGACGGCTTATAGGAGAAGTGTCTCTCCTGTTCTTCAAAGCTGCTGACATGTACAATGACATCGCTCCATCTTCGTAAATTGTATTGGTCTTGAAGCTGTTTATCTTCATTACACTTCAGGGGGAGGAAATGCAAGGCCATTTAATAATAGTACTTTTTGACTGGTGACGTGCATATGTCTAGCCAATTCTCACCCTGATTGAAACAGTCGAAATGGCCTAATTTAATACAGCCTTGGTTACTGGGAATGTAATCATCTTTCCCTGAAATTGCATCCCCGTTCACAAGCTCGTCAAGTCTGGAGAGGTATCCACAGCTGCCTCGCAATTTGAGGAGATGCAGGCTCCATCTCATTATCCGGCTGAGAGGCAATCAAGGCCTGGTGGCACCTTCGAATCAGAGATTGGGCAGCAACGTGTCCCTCTTAGGAAAGGCTCTGTGAACTGAGCAGGGCTCACTTTCTCCATATGCCTGACAAAAAATAACCAACAGGAGAAAAATCCAGGCTTATTTTCCAGAGGCAATTTCTAATGTGAGCTAGCTAGATGGAAATGGCTGCAGGTTACTACAGCAGAGGCTGCCATTGCAATGACGAGAGCCTCATCTGCCCAGTCTTCTAGATGAGCTCGGGCTCCTGTGGCCCTGGGCATGTAGGAGTGGGTGCAGCCGGCATCAGGCCCTGGGCCCATTGGTCAGTGTCTCTGTCCCGTCGCTGGCACATTCTCTTCCTCCCTGGCTCTGGTGTGCCCCATCCTCTGCATGCATCATTGCTTGATTCTTCCAACACCCTTAAGTCTTCTCTCTCCACCTTTCCCCAGAAATACTTCCCCCTTCAGCATGTGTTTGTGAACCTCAAAAGCCAATTGTTTCCTTCCCTCTGTCTCAACAAGGTTTAGATGTGATGTGTGATGTCTTAGAGGACTACGTCTTTCCAAAATGCTGCTCTCCTGGTGAGAAAGGGAGCCTTGGCAGGCTTGGTCCCACACAGTAGAGTCTTGTGTTCCTGCTGCTGGGGGGTCCCTGAGCATCAAGGTGAGCACACATCACCGCATGCATGGACAGCTGTGTGCCTCAAGTGGCACAGGTGACAATTCAGGAGTTTTCCAAAAGGAAAGAAAAATTCATCTCTAGGGTACCATCACCCAAACCCTGTCATCCTCTACCTCCATAGAGGCAAAATGGAACTGGGAAACAGCATTGTGCCTGTCGGTAACACTACTGTATGACACATTTAACAATCTGCTAAGAGGCAGGTCTCGTGTGCTCATATTAAGTGTTCTTACTGCAGTAAAATAAAATTTTTTAAAAAAATCTAATTGTATACCTGAAAAGGATGGTTACACTAATGTAAACTGTATCTCAATAAACCTGACAAAATATTTTCTAAAAAAGGAAACTATAAAAAATATAATTAGCATAGTAAAACTTGATCAGAGTGAAAATTTCAACACTGGTCATTAGATGGTCTTTGCAATTTCAGAGTTGCGCGCGCGTGCGCGTGCACACACACACTTCCTTGTAAGTAAAATTAAATACCTCAGACTGATACACATTTCCTTTTGGTTCAATTTTCAGAAGTTTTTCCCTCTCATTTCTTGCTAGCAAGTATAACTTTTCATTATCATCCAAGAGTGGAACTTGCATTTTTCTTGATATATTTATAGTTGGTTGTTTCTGGATTTTGAGAGTGAGGGAAAGGTGAGTGTGGTTGGCTGACTTACAGGAGCCCCTCTCTCTCGTAATGGTGGTCCTTTGAATGGAATTGGACTGCAGTATTACTGTTGTCATTACTCTGAAGGCCACGCCTCTGAAGCCACAGCTGCATTCTTGAAGATTGAGTTTACCTAAATGCTAACCTTTGGATAAATTTAAATATTATAACAGTATTATAACCAGAAGTACCTCAAATACATCACAGTTGTTAATCTTTTTGTCCAACAACAACAACAAAAAAAAAACAAGATTTCAAGGCTGACTTTTTTGTGGTAAATTGCATACCCCAGCCATTCAAACAAAGTCTAAATGCAGAGTAAAAACTTTCCACTCTTCTTCATGCCACCTGTATCCCTGCTGCAGGTTGAGCCCTGGTTGGTGTGACTGATCCAAACTGGGGTCTGCTTCACAGGTGCAGTGAGGCCAAACACAAACATCGAAGTTTTGAGCAGGAGAAAGGAGGGGGTTTATTTGCAGGGCGTCACCCAAGGAGAACCAGGGAGCTCACACTGAAGACCTGACCTCCTCAATAGACTGTGAGCAGGAGTTTTTAAAGGCAGGGGTAAATTTCAGGAAAGTAGAATCAACAGGCAAAACTGCAAGTCAGTACATAATACATGGAAATGATATGCTGGTTTGGCCTAAACAGGCAGGAGGATATCTTGAACCAGAGGCTTACAGGTCAAAGGTGGATTCAGAGACTCTGATTTGCTACTGGCTATGGAAGTGAAACTTTGTCTAAAATATCTGGGGTGGACAGAAAGGAATGTTAAGATCTGGCCCGAGGACATGACTACCTCCAGGCCCCTCAAGAAGAAATTGAGAACAAAGAGCAAAGTTGAAATACAGCCCTCAGCTCCTGTCCCTGAGATCTGCCTTCCAGCCCGCCCATTTGGTGGGGGTCTAGGTTCCTTCCGGCTATCAGGTTGCTTATTTACCTCTCAGGGATAGGTAGCTAGGTGCCTGGAATTTCCCGCAGAGGGACTCAAGATTTTTATGTCCATGCTTTGTGGATTTGGCAGACCCTAAAAGGGATCTCTCCTCCTTCCTGTACATCTGTTTGCTCATGCAGACTTATACAAACATGTCTACTCTCACACTTGCACACACAAGATTGTTTTTGCTAAGATGAACTCACTCCCTCCTCACCACTCGGGGTCCCGCAGTTCATGAAGTGTGGTGGGCGCCTTTCCCCTTAGTGCAGTGCTGCTTCCTTATTAATGGCGGTGTCCTCTCCCATAGGATGGAGAATTCTTGCCTTCCTTCAAGCTGTCAAAAATAGCACAGCAACCCACCTGTGTGTTGTTTTCATTAATTTTTTTTTCTTTTTTGCTGGCACTGTATTTCTGTCAAGCAAATTTCACAAATTAAAGTTTACAAACATTGAATAGTTTGATAGTACTGCATTCCATGCCCCTGTGTCCAGAATTGGTTCCTTCTGGTGGGTTCCTGCTCTTGCTGACTTCAAGAATGAAGCCCTGGACCCTCACCATGAGTGTTACAGCTTTTAAAGGTACTGCCGACCCAGAGTGAGCAATAGCGAGATTTATTGCCAGGAGAAAGAACAAACCTTCCCACACGTGGAAGGGTACTCCCAAGGGCTTGCTGCTGCTGGCTGGGGCGACCTGCTTTTATTCCCTTATTTGGCCCCACCCACAACCTGCTGATAGGTCCATTTTCCAGAGAGCTGATTGGTCCGTTTTTACAGAGTGCTGATTGGTGCATTTACAAACCTTTAGCTAGACCCAGAGCCCTGATTGGTGCATTTACAATCCTTTAGCTAGACAGAAAAATTCCCCAAGTCCTCAGGGACATAGAAGCCCTGTGGGTTTCACCTCTCACCATGATTTTGCATTCAATACTAGAGCCAAAAATGGTGTATAGAGACTTCTTTTTCACCACTTTTGTCTACACTGGATGTTTCGATACATGTGTTAAAAATTGCCCATCTCATGAGAAAAGTGAACCTCAGTTGTTTTTATTTTCATTTCCCTGACTCTTGGACTCTTGGTGAACATGCCCGTTGTCTGCCATGCTTCTTGGCCAGTTGCTGCTTCCAGAACCAGTTCTCCTAACTCACCTCTTTCCCTCGCTCAGTTGTCTTCCTTGTTCTTCCTGAAACACACCCAGCCCCTTGCTCACAGCCTTCGAGGGTTTTCTGGAGAGGTCCTCATCTCCTTCTGAGTCCTATAGGGAATTTTCGGATCACCTCCCCTCTGAGCCCGCTCCTCACTCCCACCCCCCATCATCCCCTGCCTGCACTCTAAGCTTATCAGCATATGCCTGTGTGCAATCTTGTCCCTGAGGATAAGCCCAGGAGAGCAGGGACCTTGCTATGTCCGTGTTGTTTCTGCAGCATTTAGAAATGTGCCAGGAATGGAATAAAATGGAAACAAAGAGCAAAACCAATAAATAACCAGAACTCTGGGTTTGGAAGGAAGCTAAATAAAAGCCAAGCCCCAGCAGATTTCATAGAGAAAAGTAAAAGAGAAATGTCTAAAATATGAAAGAACACAGAAATGACACTCATTTTAAAACCACAAAAGAAATAATGTAAGAACCTTAGAACAATGTATTTGAAAATGGAAGGACTGGTTAGTCAGGCTGTTGGTTATCTGTGGCACAGGACTGTGATTCAGAGGAAGGAGCAGGCTGGAGGGCTCCTGTCTTATCAGGGCTGTTCATGTGGCTGAGAGTAAGATTTTGGTTTCTCTTGGGAGGAGGTAATTAAGGTGGATGGGATCTAAGGGGCTTGTGGGGTCTGTAGTGTTCTGCTCCTGACGAGTGCTGGGTATGTGAACATATCACACTTCGTGAATAAATCAAGCTGAGTACTTTTGATTCGTGTTCTTTTCTGTGTATATATAATATATGATACACTTTTAAGTGTACTTCAGTAAAAAGTGCTTTTCTGTGTATATATAATATATGATACTCTGCATATATTATTTCAAGGTCCTAGTCTTATATATAGTATTAGAGATAAATTCTACCAAACTTTTAAGAAACCAATGTTTATTATTCTAATTAAAATTATAAGTTGAAATAATGTGTTTTATTCCAATGTTAACTTCTCCTATCACCTGATATAGAGGGTTTTAAAATAACTGTTGTGCTACACTGTGAAATACATGGCACACTACAATTTAGTATACTACTAAATCTACAAAGATTAATGTATTGTCTGCTTAATTCAGCATTTATTGCAAAACTGGCATACTATAATTCCAGAAAGATGACAATAATGCAACATTAGAATAGCTTTCAAAGTAATTTGTTAAATAAACACATTGAAATTTTAAAAATATGATTCAGTGACTTATTTCAATAAAAACACTAAACATGTATTAAAGAAAGAAATATTGAATGTAAAACACATGGCAGGTATCAGGAACATTGTCTCTGCTTTAGTGATTTATGAAGGAAATAAAAATAAGCACCACAAATACTGTAAAAGTAAATATTATTGTTTATAGATGATATGATTAGATATCTTGAAAAAATAATGCATGCTACTAAAATTACTAAAATGAACATATGTTCTGAAGTGAGCTTGATGCAAAATTAATACATAAGGTTTAACAGATTTTATTTGCATTACAAACATCTGTATAAAAATGTAAATGAAAAACACCTCTTTATATTAGACAAAAAAAGGAAGGCAAAAGCAAACATATGTTATAAGACTCATGATATATAGAGAAAAAATTATTAAAATTCTATTGAAGAATATGAAACAAGTCCTTTAAGATAGGCATACATTCTTGACAGGAAAGATTTGATATTGCACAGATGTCTGACCTCCCATCACTAATTTGGTATGTAAATATTTCAATCAGAATTCCAATGTTTCTTTAAAATTAGTTGTGTTATTTTTTGTTATCACTGAAGGATGGATCTTCAGCAGGGAGCCAGAAGTAGACGACTGTGAAGATGAAAGCTGAAACTCCCTGGCCGTCATTCACACAGCTGATTCCAAGACCCTGGGAGAGGCCCTGGCACAGTTTGCAAAAGTGATATATTGAAACCATGCTGTGTGACCAGCCCTGCCCCTTTCCCAGTGGCCTCCCCAGCACCTTCTTCTGTGGGGGTGTGCTGTGGCCACGTTTAGGATGTGAGGTGTGTGCATTTCACAGCTGTGCCTTCTCCTGGAGACATGGAGCTGAGTCCAGACACTGCTCCTTTGGGGGTGCCGTGAAATGCCTGGCAATTTAGCCGTGTTGTGTAGAGGGAGGCTGACAGCTGTTCTGTTGCTCCTTAAAGCTAGATGTTCACTACATCACTCCAGCTTCTCTCTCTGCTCTTCTCTCAGGGAGTGGGCTCAGTTCAGACAGGACCAGCAAACCCACGTGCCCCTCCCATCCATAGGGCATCACTGTTCATGTCACACATGAGCAGCTGTGTGTGGGTGTGCAAGTGACAAAATGAGCTGGTGTCACCCATGCATCGTGGCCCCCTAAACAGCTGTGGGAGCACCAGCGCTCCGCATTTTCATACTACTACAGGTTTTTTTAAATGACTGCTTTATTGAGATATATTTCACATACCATAAAATGCACCAATTTTATACCTTGCCAGAAAAGTGTGCAGTTCAGTGGTGTTCAGTATATTCACAGAATTGCTCAGCCATGATCACTTCCTAATTTTATAACATTGTCATCACCCCAAAATGAAACCGTATACCCATTAAGCAGTTACTCCCTATCCCCTTCCTCCCAGTCCCAGGCAACCACTGATCTATTTTCTGCTCCTCCAAACTTGCCTATTCTGGACATTTTATATAAAGTGAATTATACAGTATGTGGTTTTCTTTACCCATTCTTTACTCATTCTTCCATTGGTACCTATTGGTACTTACTGGCCCCACAATGCAGCATCCATTCCAAGGACACACTTTGCTTGTTTTTCTAAAAGACGAGTCAGTGGCCAACATTTAAAAGTCAAGAGCTTTTATACAGAATTCCCTATTTCTGCCTCTTTTTGAAAGGCCAGATGATTTGGTGACCACAGGCCGATTCTTGCCAGAGAGGAGGGACACTTCTTTGCCTAGGGCAGTGGCTCCAGGTCCCTGTGGTGCTTACACTTCATTCCAGTCACCCAGTCTCTCATTTATCCTCCCTGCACTGAGTTTGCAAATTCACCTCTAGGTAGTCTCTTTCAATGGCTCACACCAAGTCTCTCTGGAAAAGACATTTTCCATTCCAGAACAAGGATATATATAGTTATATACACATACTGAATATAACACAAAATAATATTTACTAGCACTCTGCATGATGCCTTCGGATATGTTCTACTGTATTTCTACTGTATTCTACTGTATTTGTATTCTACTGTATTTCATTTTAAAATGCTGGACATGATCCACTGGACTGATTCTAAAGACCCAGTGTTTCAGAAATACTGTTGTAGACCACCCTGTTATATTTTAAAAAGATAAAGATCCAAGAGATTGAGTGACTTGGTTAATTTCTAGAAACCTGGTAAGCAAGGAGCTGAGGCTAAACAACCTGCAGGCTTCAATTCAAGGCCCCTTATTTCCTAATGAAAAACACTGAATGCCAGACCGCACTGAGTTGAGAAATCTCTGAAGAAATTTAAAGAAGAGTCTGGCATAGTTTCTAAACAGTGGGCGAAGGGCTTGTTACCCAGCAGCAGACTCTACAAGATTCCATAGAAGACCACAGAATATTCGGTAGAATCTACAATGTCTCTTAATCTCTAGAACCTTCTACCCCCACCAGTGGTAAATGTGTAACTGATGATTCCCCGGAGTCAGTTCCAAGCCCTGGGACATTGGTGTGACGTTTGCATGGGAAAATAGCGTTGTTCATAGCATCAGTAAAATTATTGTTATACTTGGACACATTAACAACTACAGACAAGAAAATGAGCCCAATTTCCAAAGCTGAATTTATTTCTTATTGCACAGAAACAAAAGTGAATTTGAAACAGCTTCATATTGCATCTTTTAAATCAATGCTTGTCTTTTTTTCCTTCTAAACATTTCTTAAAG
Source organism: Piliocolobus tephrosceles (assembly GCF_002776525.5). NCBI lineage: Eukaryota > Metazoa > Chordata > Mammalia > Primates > Cercopithecidae > Piliocolobus > Piliocolobus tephrosceles. The sequence continues at coordinate 162,083,487 of NC_045439.1, forward strand.
TAGGTCAAAAGCATCAGACCGGGAAGCTCCCACTTAACACTCATCATTCAAAACAAATATCACTCTCCTCTAGACAAAAGGCTGTGCACAGTGTAATTTTTCTCTGAGGCTGCTGCTCCTCTTAAACCGTTGTATCCTAGTTGAAAGCACAGAAAGAGGAGGGAAGTGGCAGAGAACAGGAGAGGACCCCAAGGGTAAGCATGGTGACAGTGGGGTAACTGATGCTCTCCAAGCCTCCCCACCACCCTCTTTAGCATCCAAGGGCTAGAGACCCGTAGAGGGAGAGCTTTCCAGAGAGCCCAGTGAAAAAAGACTTTTTAGTGTGGTATTTTGAGTAAGGGATGTAATTTTTATATTTTTTGGAAGCACAATAAACACTACAGTTAACATCAGGTCAGCAATGACTGGCCTGGAACACTGCTGTGCATTTTATATAGCGTCGTAGCCATCCGGGGCTGTTAGAACAAAAACCAAAGACTGGGTGGCTTAAACCACCAACATGCATGTCTTACAGTTCTGGAGGCTGGTAAGTACCATCTGGGTGTCAGCAGACCCGGTGTCTGCTGAGGGCCCTCTTCCTGGCCTGCAGTTGTGCGCCCTGGCTGGGTCCTCACACGGAGGGAGAACCATCATCTCTTTCATATCTCTTATTATAAGGGCGCTAATCCCATCTGGTTACTCTCGTGACCTCATTAACCTCCCAAAGGCCCCACCTTCAAATACCATCCCATTGAGGATTAGGACTTCAACAGATGAATTTGTTGGGGGGACACAGATGTTCAGACCATAGCATATAGTTATGTGCCATCTTCAGCACCACTGCACTATTAGGAGGTGGGAGTCCCGTCCACATTCTCTACAGTTCACAGATAAGGGGCCTGAGATCTGGAAAGGGCTTGAATTACTAATGGAATCATAGTCTTACAACATGTGAGTACAGGACAGAGTGTGAATTCAGGGCCTAAGATGGCAAGTACTGCTGTTTGGGGCCTACCTATGTTGTTTTATGTTGATAAACTTCTTGAGCATCAAAACAACTATTTCATTGGCTAAATATAGCCTTTAGTTCTATTTTTCATGGATAAAAGAGTGCAACGAAACCTCATGTGCCAGTTATTCAGCATCAGCTTTCTTCTGTTTTGGCTGTATGTATCTCCTCTCATATGTGTTAAAGAATACGTCAAAGGAAATGGTACATTGTATGGATTTTCCTAGAAATGTGGTAGTCTCCCCTAATCCAGGTTTTGCTTTCTGCAGTTTCACTTACCTTCAGTCAACCTGGGTCCAAAGATGCTAAAGGAAAATTCCAGAAATAAACAATTCATAAGTTTTACATTGGGCACCACACTGAGTAGTGTGATGAAGTCTCTTACCATCCAGCTGCATCCCATCCAGGATGCGAATCGTCCCTTTCTCCAGGGTATCCACAGTGTACATACTGCCCACCCATTAGTCACTTCGGTTCAGTTATCAAATCAATGGTCACAGTATTGATACCAGTGGGCCAGTATACCCCATACGCCTGTGCGACCTCCACCCTTGCTGGTGTCCAGGCTCTTGACGCCATTGTGCAAAGGAATTCAAAGACAAGTCAGAATACAGTGAAAGTACAGAGATTTATCACAAGGTGAAAAATACACACTCAAGAAAGGGGAGTGTGGTGTACTCAAGAGAGAGTCATGCCATGCGGTTTGCAGCTTTTATCTTTATGAGTTTCTTTAACCAAGTGGTGGAATATTCCTCAAAAAAGGTGGAGACTTCTCAGATCTGTGGTACCACCCATTTTTACACCAAATATGGGTGTTCCTGGAACTGTCATGGGGTTGGTGGATGTGTGGTTTACTGGGTTAATGAGTTGATAATGAGGCCCTAGGGGAAACCTACGTCAAATTAAGGGCCATGTTGACTCCAGTTGGTCTTAGCCAGCTTGGTCCACCTCCTGGTATTCCAGGGTCTTATCAGCTCATAGCATCTGCAGCTATTGCACATTTCCTTTTGCTCATGATGTGAAACTACTGCTGGGATTTTCTGTTCTCCTGTGACCACCCCGTATTATTCCTCACTGCACTATTGTGTCTCAGTATCACAGTGCTTGCGTTCAAGTACAATTTTTATTTGATTTAATGACCCCAAAGTTCAAGAGTAGTGATGCTGGCAATTTGAATACATCAAAGAGAAGCCATGAAGTGCTTCCTTTAAGAGAAAAAAATGAAAGTTATCAGCTTAATAAGAAAAGAAAAAAGTCATATGCTATGGTTGTTAATATCTACAGTGAGAATCTTCTATTCATGAAATTGTGAACAATGAAAAAGAAATTTGTGATAGTATTGCCCTTGCACCTCAAACTGCAACAGTTACAGCCATAGTGCATGATAATTTCTTAGTTGAAATGAATAAGGCATTAAATATGTAGGCAGAAGATATAAATAGAAACACCTTCCAACCAACGGCAGTAGATTCAGCACTATCCATGCTTTCCAGCCTCCACTGAGGGTATTAGAACATATGCCCCGTGGAGGCTACTGCAGGGGACTGCTGTGCTTCATTAGCTACATCTAACAGACATGCCTCTGTTAATCCAATGTCATTATTACACAAAGTTAGTCTGGGTTCCTTACTATCATAGAACACTCAGCCCACGTGCCATTTCTGCAGTTGTCTTTTTTATAGTTGGCTTGTTTGTAGCAGTATCAGTCAAGATCTACACATGACCTCCTGCTAATAGTTCTCTCAAGTCTCTTTTCTTTTTTATCTTATTTTTTTAGAGACGGAGTCTTGCTCTATTGCACAGGCTAGAGTGCAGTGGCGCAATCTCGGCTCTCTACAACCTCTGCCTCTTAGGTTCAAGCGATTGTCCTGCCTCAGCCTCCCAAGTAGCTGGGATTACAGGTGCCCACCACCACACCGGACTAATGTTTGTATTTTTAGTAGAGATGGGGTTTCACCATGTTGGTCAGGCTGGTGTTGAACTCCTGACCTCAGGTGATCTGCCTGCCTCGGCCTCCCAAAGTGCTGGGATTACGGGCGTGAGCCACCGCACCCGGCCTCTAGTCTCTTTAAATCAATAAAAATTCCTTCTATTCATTTGGGCAGGAAATAGGCCATTTTGCCCATCAAATCTCACACATCCTAGGTTTGGCTGACTATATTCTCATGGTGTCATGTAACGTGTTTCTCTCTCCCCCAGATTTTCTGTAAACCAGTAGTTAATTCTAGAACTTTGCTTAGCTTCGAGTTGAACTCTTTGGATGAGAACATCATGGGCATCCCCGTATAATTCTTTGCCTTACGATGGAAAGGACATAGTGCCTGGTCCTGCTGCCTTGGCGACGTAAGACAGACTCTTCAGTGGGTAACAGCCTTGGCCTCTGGTGCTCCCAGATTCACTGGAGGCTGTGAGGTGGCATATTTTAATTACATCATTCCTCCTGCATTTGTTAGTGGCTTGTCTATTGAAAAAACTTGCACATCACTACTTATTTAGCCTGAAATTCAGTATATACAGGAAAGACAGGGAAAATGCTTAATTCTTTCCCTTTATCAAACTTCAGTGTGATCTGTTGGTGCCCAGTACCTTGCATTTCTCTTATTAGGAGTGAATTTGGGTGTCTTTTATTCTTTTTCCTTTTTCTGACAGCATCTCACTTTTTCGCCCGGGCTGGAATGCAATGGCGCAATCTCGGCTCGCTGCAACCTCCGCCTCCCAGGTTCAAGCTGTTCTCCTGCCTCAGCCTCCCAAGTAACTGGGATTACAGGCACACACCGCCAAGCCCAGCTAATTTTTTTTGGATTTTAGTAGAGATGGGGTTTCATCGTGTTGCCCATGCTGGTCTCAAACTCCTCAGCTCAGGCAATCCATTCGCCTCAGCCTCCCAAAGTGCTAGGATTACAGGTGTGAGGGTATCTTTTTTAATTGTCTTATGGGCCATTTTTATTTCTTCCTTTGTTAACTGATCACCATTTTTACCTTTTCATCCTATTGGATTTTGGGTCTTATTTTTCTTGTGTCTATAAATCATCCTTTATTAGCATAATTAGTCATCCTTTTCCTGTGACATATTAACTCTGTTTTCCCCAAATTGTTACTTACCATTTTTACTTTTCTTGTACAGTACTTTTTTTCCATGCTTTTTTAAATCATTTTTTTCATGTAGACAAATTTGTTAGTATAGTTTTTAATTGCCTCTAGATTTTCGAGTCATTGCTAGAAAAGTTTTTCCAAAGCAAAAGCTATAAAGAAATTTATTCACATTTCTCAAATTCTAGTATATGGCTGTTTTTTCTTTTTTAATACTTAGATCCCTGATCCATTTGGAATTGTAACTGCCCAATGGGTTCATCTTGTCTGCATCCCACATACAGTCAATTTATCAAGACAGAGGAATTGCATTAGAGAAGGAGCTTAATTTTAATCCACACAGAGCCAGCTGAACAAGAGACCAAAGTTTTATTATTACTCAGATCAGCCTCTCCCAAAATTTAGAGGCCAGGGTTTTTAAAGATAGTTTAGGGGGTGGGAGTTAGGGAATGGATGCTGCTGATTAGTTGGGAATGAAATCAGTGTCCGGAATTGGTGGGTTCTTGGTCTCCCTGACTTCAAGAATGAAGCCAGGGACCCTCGTGGCTCATAAAAGCAGCATGGACCCAAAGAGTGAGCAGCAACAAGATTTATTGCAAAAAGCAAAAGAACAAAGCCTCCACAAGTGTGGAAGGGGACCCCACTAGGTTGCCAAGGCTGGCTTGGGCAGCCTGACTTTATTCCCTTATCTGGCCCTGACCCACATCCTGCTGATTGGTTCATTTTACAGAGAGCTGATTGGTCCATTTTAAAGAGAGCTGATTGGTGCATTTACAATCCCTGAGCTAGACACAGAGTGCTGATTGGTGCATTTATGATCCCTTAGCTAGACATAAAAGTTCCACAAGTCCCCACCAGACTCAGGAGCCTAGCTGGCTTCATCTAGTGGATGCCTCACCTGGGCTGCAGGTGGAGCTGCCTGCCAGAGTTGTGCCTGCCCTCAGCCCTTGGGCAGCCAGAGGGCCCGCCCTTCGCAGGGGCTTGGGCCGGGTAGAGTCCACTGGCAGAGGGAGGGCTTGGGCATGAGGGGCTGGAGGTCCTGAGCCCTGCCCTGCAGGGAGGCATAAGGCCAGGCCAGAACTCGAGTGCAGTGCCTGCCTGCTGGCACCCTCTGTAGCTGCTGGCCTGGGTGCTAAGCCCCTCACTGCCCTGGGCCGCTGCGCTCGCCGGCCGCTCCGGGTGTGGGCAGCCAAGCCGGCACCGTGCCTGCAGGAACTGGTGCTGGCCCGTGAGCACCTCTGCCCGCAGCCCTAATTCCCTCCCGTGCCTCTCCCTCCACACCTCCCCGGGAGCAGAGGGAGGCGGCTCCAGCCTGGGCCAGCCCAGAGAGGGGCTCCCGCAGTGCCGTGGTGGGCTGCAGGGCTCCTCAATCACGGCCAGAATGGGTGCCCAGGCCGAGGGGGCACGGAGGGCGAGGGCTGCTAGCACGTTGTCACCTCTCAATAGGGGTGTAGAAACTGGTCGTCTTAGGCTGAGTCTGCTTCTGGGTGTGGGCACCGGAGGAGTGGCTGGTCCCAGTGGAGTCATCCAGGCATTGGAAATGCAAAAGTCTGAGAAGGCATTTCAAAGGGCCAATCATAAGTTCTACCATAGAGATGTTATTTACAGCAGTACTTGAAGTTACAAATCTTGTGACCTCCAGACAATGGCTGGTTATCATTTAACTACACATACATCTTATCAGAATTCAGGCCCCTCTCACAATCCTAAACTTGTGGTCTTTTATTAGTTTCATAAAGGAATTTTAGTTTTGGGAAAGGTTATTATCATTTAAACTATAAACGAAATTTCCCCCAAAGTTATTTTGGCCCATGCCCAGGTAAACAAAGGTAGCTTGGAGGTTAAATGCAAGATGGAGTCAGTTAGGTCATATCTGTTTCCCTATCATAATTTTTTGCTGTTACAATTTTTCCAAATGTGGCTTCAGAATTTATTCTCATATGTGATATAAGAATAGATCCAAATTGGTTTTTTCTCATATGGCTTCCACTGATCATAAATACCTTCTTCCTTCTAATTTAAATAACTTCATCATAAACAAATCCTAAGAGAATTTTCATCTTTCCTGTTTCTTTGATCAGTCAAGCACCAATACACAATAGGTTTAGTGTAGAGTGTTTATAATAGTTAATAACCTGTGAAAAGCTAGCCCCAGTCACTGTACTTCTCCTGGCCATTCCTGCTTGATTGTTCTTACGAATAAAATTTGTCGTCAACTTTGGAAACAAAAAAAGTTAATAATCTTCTTATTGAGGTCACATGAAATTCATAATTAAACTTGGAGAGAATCACCATCTTTCTGTTGTATGTCATACAGTCTTCCTATGGTGTGTCTTTACATTTCTTTAGTCTATATTTGGCACAGTAGTAACTTATGAACTTCCTCTCATAGGATTTGACTGTTTTTTGTTAAGTTTATGCCTGGGTATTTTATGATAATTTAGGACAATATTTCTACTAGTTTATTAATTCCTTTCTGTCTTCTGGATACGTAAATATTTATTTATTTATTTATTTATTTATTTATTTATTTATTTGAAAATGGAGTCTCACTCTGTTGCCCAGGCTGGAGTGCAGTGGCACAATTTCAGCTCACTGCAACTTCTGCCTCCCGGGTTCAAGTGATTCTCCAGCCTCAACCTCCCAAGTAGCTGGGACTACAGGCACACACCACCATGACCTGCTAATTTTTGTATTTTTAGTGGAGATGATGTTTCACCATGTTGGCCGGGCTGGTCTTGAACTCCTGACCTCAAGTGACCTGCCCCCCTTGGCCTCCCAAAGCCCCGGGATTACAGGTGTGAGCCACCACTCCTGGCAACATATATTGCTTTCTAGTCTATATGCCTCTAATTGTTTTATATATTTATTTATTTACTTTCCTAAGAGTATGTTAACTAATATATAAAAGGTAATGACAAATAGTAAGGAAGGCAATGGATATTACCTTGCTTTCAATTTTAAAAGGAAAAGGAACTCTATTCTCCTATTAATTTAAGTTATTGGATCTTAGGAATATATGTTCTCTCTCTCTCTCTCTGTCTTATATATATGTATATATATAAAATATCTTTTAAATTTTAGCTTAATCAGTGTTCTTAACACAAACATACACTGCATTTTATCAAATATATTTTGCTTTCTATGGAGATGAATGTATGATGGATTATATTCATGAATTTCTACTCTCATTCTTGTATAAATTCTATTGGATCATAATGTATTAATGTATTAAAATAAATGTGCTGATGGATTCTGTTCACTATCATTATATGTAAGATTTTACATTCATATTTTTAAGCAAGAATGCTTTTCTTGTGCATTCATTATTAGGTTGCATATCATTGTAATACTCACTATATAAAAATATAATTAGATATTTTTCTTGCATTTCCTACTCTCTGGGCTGAAATGGCACGAATAGCATCTGAATGTTAAAGATTTGGTAGAATTCCCTGCATACCCATTGGCCTGGTGCTTTCTCATACTTGCCCTCTTTTTGCAGCCCTTATATGTTTCTTCTGTAGAACCCAAGTTGATTTGCAAGGAAATTTGAAACTATGGAAAAGGGGAGAAATACACCTGTCATAGAGAAGTAGAACTTGTAAAGTGCAATTTTTTTACAGGGGAAAATGCTATGTAATTGTGCAGTACTATGTTGACTAAGGCTGATTGTGTTAGAAGATAGTTAGAAATGATTACCTTTGTGATAGATTTGACCAGCCACTGAAATTATAAATGTCTGGTCCAAAAATCATTGATATTTTTACTTAATCTGTGAAGTATTAAATTTAATAAGCTGGCTAATCAGTTTTTAGTTTTCTTTTTTCAAATGCCTAACTTTGCATATTTTATTGTTATTTAAGAAAAAAGAAATGGCTTTCATATTTTTATCATAGGTTGATAAGTCAGGTAATACATGAAATTTATCAGGTTTCCAAAAGAATCTATGATTATGACTAGAATTGTGATTTCTCTGGGATGCTGTAGTGAATGTTACACTCAAACTGATAATTTGTGTATTAGGCTGTATCTCATGATGTGTGTGAAAGAACTGATAGTTAAAAACAGTATCCCTTCACTTTCATGAAAACACAAGACAACCATGAAGTTAACACAAAGTATATGTAAGGGTTAAACTCTGTCTTGTCTGTCTTCAAGTTTTCTTAATATTGGTTTCTAGGTTCAAAAATCAGGAAATGCCTTGTTTCATAGGCTTTACACAGAGGCCCTGAAGAGGGATTTCTCCATCCCAGGAGCCAGGGACTGGGCCCGAACAGGTCCAGCCATCACGGTCATGCCCTGAGGGCTGACTGCAGTCACACTGCCACCACATGAGGTCAAACAGACAGATGGAGCAGATTAGGAATTACTTCTGCTGATATGAAGACTGCATTTTCCTAACCACAGGCATTTTCTTCTTTAAATGTTAGGTGACAAGTAGTATATGTTAATATCACAAAAATACACAATTGGCAGTCAGTAGAAAGGGCCAGACCAAAATAATTTCAGAATGACTAACAAATGAAATATGAAACTATCTGAGCATGTTTTGGGGAAGTATTACTTTACAAACATAAATATAGAAATTAATGATGAATTTAAGAATGTTAAAATTCAGTATGTTGAACATCCAACAAAAAATACCAAGAGAGGAAACAAATGGGACAGGAGGTTTTTTCTAATGATTCAAAATTATCCACAAAAAAGCTGCTGTGTCCCTCCAGCGCCGCTTTGGAAGGGCCCTTGCAAGCAAGGGCTGTGTGGTCCCAGCTTCATTAGCTTAGTGGCATGTCAATCTCTGATCAAAAGCATTCACGACCTTGATTTGGGGATCTGGAAGCCTTCTCAAGAGTAGGAAGTGTTTTATTAAAAGCCCTGCAAAGAACAAAAGTATTTCTATTAAGTCTTGGAGAAAACTATGGACGACAGACTGTTTTTTAAATGATTGATGATTCTTAATGTTGTTTTGAAGCATTACCTGTATTTCCATAAAGGTCAAGACAATAAGCAGTTTGGAAACGATCACCTCTCTACTCTTGAGAAAAGTGGATTTATAAAAAGGGTGGCTGGCAGGGCGCAGTGGTTCACGCCTGTAATCCCAGCACTTTGGGAGGCTGAGGCGAGTGGATCATGAGGTCAGGAGTTCAAGACCAGCCTGACCAACATGGTGAAACCCCGTCTCTACTAAAAATACAAACATTAGCCAGGCATGGTGGCAGGTGTCTGTAATCCCAGTTACTCAGGAGGCTGAGACAGGAGAATCGCTTGAACCTGGAAGGCGGAGGTTGCAGTGAGCTGAGATCGCACCACTGCACTCTAGCCTGGGCTACACAGTGAGACTCCGTCTCAAAAAAAAATCTTTCTAAGTTGAGGAACTTGAATTTGGGGAACATGACAATCAGAAGAACAGATGGAGACCAGTGTTGTGCAGAGGGTGAAGGGATGGACACTGGAGTCATACATCCTAACCTTATACTCTACCTCTTCATTATGTACATTGTTCAGTGTCTCAGTGCCTCAGCTTTGTTATCTGTAAAGTGGGGACAGTCATGTCTATGTCATTAGAATTGTTGTGAGACTTACTATATAGAAAGCCCTTGGAACAGTTCGTAGACTATAGTTACGGTTGTATGGACAGTGATATGATCATGATGACCGTGATGATGATGGTGATGATTGTGATGATGATGGTGTTGATGATAGTAGTGGTGATGGTGATGATGATATTGTTGGTGATGGTGATAGTGGTGATGATGATAGTAACGGTGGTGGTGGTGGTGATGGTGATGATGGTAATGATTGTGATGGTGATGGTGTTGATGATGGTGATAGTAATCATGTTGGTGGTGATGGTGATGATGATGGTGATAATAATAATGTTAGTGGTGATGGTGATGATGATATTGTTGATGATGGTAGTCATGATGATGGTGATGGTGATGATGATGATGATGATAGTAATGGTGGTGGTGATGGTGATGATGTTGGTGACGGTAATGATGGTGGTGGTGATGGTGATGATGGTAATGATTGTGATGGTGATGGTGATGATGTTGGTGATAGTAATCATGTTGGTGGTGATGGTGATGATGATGGTGATAATAATGGTAGTGGTGATGGTGATGATATTGTTGATGATGGTGGTCATGATGATGGTGATAGTGGTGATGATGATAGTAACGGTGGTGGTGGTGATG
>NC_045439.1:162093864-162118163 GCF_002776525.5 Piliocolobus tephrosceles
ATGGTAATGATTGTGATGGTGATGGTGATGATGATGGTGATAGTAATAATGGTAGTGGTGATGGTGATGATGATGGTGATAATAATGGTAGTGGTGATGGTGATGATATTGTTGATGATGGTGGTCATGATGATGGTGATAGTGGTGATGATGATGATAGTAACGGTAGTGGTGGTGATGGTGATGATGGTAATGATGATTGCGATGGTGATGGTGATGATAGTAGTGGTGATGGTGATGATGATATTGTTGATGGTGGTGGTCATGATGATGGTGATAGTGGTGATGATGATGATAGTAATGGTGGTGGTGATGGTGATGATGTTGGTGACAGTAATGATGGTGGTGGTGATGGTGATGATGGTAATGATGATTGTGATGGTGATGATGTTGGTGATAGTAATAATGGTAGTGGTGGTGATGATGGTATTGATGATTGTGATGGTGACAATGATGGTGATAGTAATGGTGGTGGTGGTGATGGTGATGATGGTAATGACGATTATGATAGTGATGGTGATGATGGTACTGATGATTGTGATGGTGATGATGATGGTGGTGGTGATAATGTTAATAGCGATGTGGTGGTGGTGAGTATAGTGATGATGACAGTGATGATGGCAAAGATAGGAAGAAGTAGAGACAAGGAATTCAAGGAAATATCGTGGCTGAGTATTGGATGACCACTACATTGACCAGGCTCAAAGATTAAAATAAGAACATAAAAGCAACAACAAAAACAACCACAAAAAACCAGCAAAGAACTCAGTGGCTACCACAGCAAATACACAATCTATAAAATTAGTCCAGGAGAGTCACTTAGCAAATAAGTGGCAAGAAGAGAAACAACAGAAAAAGGGACAACAACAAACTCTGGAGTGGAGGAAGGTATCTGGTATCAGAGTTGTTCCAATATGTTGTCTAAAAGCAACAAAAAAATCACCAAACCTTAAAAGAACAGAAAAACATGACACACACAAAGGAAAAAGCTATTAATAGAAATTATCATTGAAGAATTCTAGATATTGGATGTGTCAGACAAATACTTTAAAAATATGTGTAAAGAACTTAAGGAAATCATGCCTAAAAAAAAATCAAAGGAAAGTATGACAACTAGATATCACCAAATAGACAATATCAGTGAAAAGGTGGAAATTGTTGAAAAAGAACCCAGTAGAAATGCTAGAGTTGAAAAGTACAATTACTGCAATAAAAATAATCACTGGGTCGGCATAATAACAGATCTGAGTATAAAGAAGAAAGGATCAGCAAACTTGAAGATAAACCAATGGAGATTATCAAGTGAGTGGAATAAAATGAAAAATGAATGAAGAAAAATATAGAGAAATGAATATACCTGTGACACATCATGAAGAATACCAACAAACACATAATGGGAATCTCAGAGGAGAAAAGAGAAACGGGGACAAAATTACCTGAAAAAATAGTGGCCAAAAATTTGACAAAAACAATTCATTTATACATCTAAGAATGTCAACAAACCCCAACGAACTTAATGAGGTTGACATCTATACACATCATAGTGAAACTAACAATGTTAAAGACAAAGAGAACATTTTGAAAACAGCAAGAGAAAAGCAATATTTACTTACAGGTGAATCACAGTATGATTAGCAGCAGATTTCTAATGAGAAATCATGGAAGCCATTAAGAATATTAGATCACACCTTCAGAGTGTTGAAAGAAATGACTGTCAACAAATAATTATATTCCTAGCAAAATTATCCTCAAAAACAAAGAAGGAAAAATCAAAAGACAAGTCACATCCACACAAAAACTTGCACCTGTATGTTTATAGCAAAGCTTTATTCATAAATGCCCAAACTTAGAAGCAACCAAGATGGCTTTCAGTAGGTGAATTGATAAATAAAATGTGATACATCTAGATAATGGAATATTATTCAGCAAATGAAATGAGCTATTAAGCCAGGAAGACAGGGAAAAACTTAAATGCACATTATTAATAAGCAAACCTGAAATAGCTACATGCTATATGAGTCCAACCTTAAGACACTCTAGAAAAGAAAAACCATGGAGACAGTAAAGGATCAGTAGTTGCTAAGGGGAAGGATGGCAGGGAGGGATGAATAGGTGGAGCATAGGGGATTTGTAGGGCAGGAAAGATACTCTGTATAATACTGTAGTTGTGGATACAGGTCATTATACATTTATCCAAACCCATAGAACATACAACACTGAAAGTGAACCCTAAGGTAAACTATGTACTCTTAGTAATAACGACATAATTAATCAGTTGTAACCAATGTACCATTCTGCAGCAGGATATTGATAATGAGGGAGGCTGTGCATGTGTGGGGCAGGGGGTATACAGGAAATCTCTGAACTTTCCACTCAGTTTTGCTGTAAACCTAGAAGTACACTCAAAAATAAATTCTATTAAAAAGAAAACGAAGCCGGGCACAGTGGCTCACACCTGTAATCCCAGCACTTTGGAAGGCCAAGGCGGACAGATCACAAGGTCAGGAGATCAAGACCATCCTGGCTAACATGGTGAAACCCCGTCTCTACTAAAAATACCAAAAAACAAAACAAAACAAAACAAAACAAAACAGCCAGGCGTGGTGGTGGCCGCCTGTAGTCCCTGCTACTTGGGAGGCTGAGGCAGGAGAATGCTGTGAACCCAGGAGGCGGAGGTTGCAGTGAGCTGAGATTGTGCCACTGCACTCCAGCCTGGGCAACAGAGCGTGACTCCATCTCAAAAAAAAGAAAGAGAAAAAGAAAAGAAAGGAATTCTGGAGACAGATGCTTGTGGTGGTTGCACACCATTGTGAATGTACTTTATGCCACCAAATTGTGTCCTCAAAAATGATTCAAATGATACACTTTACATTATGTATATACAACTACAATAAAAAAATGCCAGTCACTGCAAAAGGAAAGATGAACCACAGAAAGGGAGAAAATATTTTAAAATATGTATCTGATAAAGGACTTGTACCCAAAATATACAAATAACTCTTAAAACTCAACAATATAAAAACCACCCAATTAAGAAATCAGCAAAAGATCTGAAAAAACATCTCACCAAAGAAAACATACATATGGCCAATAAAAGCATGAGAATATGCTCAGTATTATCAGTCATTGGAGAAATGCAAATCCAAACAATGGTGAAATGCCACGTCACACCTGCTGCAATTGTTATCACTGAAAAGACAGAAACTAACACGTGTTGCAGAGGATATGGAGAAATTGAAACCCTGGTACGTTGCTATAGGATTTTAAGTTCCAGCCACTTTGGAAGACAATCTGGCAGTTCCTCAACATGTTAAATGTAGTTCCCCAGACTCAACAATTCCACTCCTAGGTGTATAACCAAGAGAACTGAAAACATGTATCAACACAAAATCCTGTACGCAAATGCCCATAACAACATTCATAATCATGAAAAAATGGACTCAACCAAAAGGTCTACCAACTGATTAATGGATAAACAAAGTATGGTACATCTACAATGAAATATTATTTGGCAATAAATAAGAATGGAGGGCCAGGTGCGGTGGCTCACGCCTGTAATCCCAGCACTTTGGGAGGCCGAGGCAGGTGGATCACGAGGTCAGGAGATCGAGACCATCCTGGCTAACGCAGTGAAACCCCGTCTTGGCTAAAAATACAAAAAATTCGCTGAGTTTGGTCGTGGGTGCCTGTAGTCCCAGCTACTCGGGAGGCTGAGGCAGGAGAATGGCGTGAACCCGGGAGGCGGAGCTTGCAGTGAGCCGAGATCGCGCCACTGCGCTCCAGCCTGGGCAACAGAGTGAGACTCTGTCTCAAGAGAAAAAAAAAATGAATGAAGTACTGATATGTGCTACAATAAGAGTGAACCTTGAACACATTATGCTAAGTGAAATAAACTATTTACAGAAGCTCACATATCGTATGATTCCATTTATATAAAATGTCCAGAATAGACCAAACTGTAGTGACAGACAGTATAAGTGACTGCCTGGGACTAGGTGAGGTGGGTGGTGGGTGTGGGGAGGAAAAGGGGGGAAAAGGGGAGTGACCACGACTTGGTCAGGTGGTTCATTTTGGTGATGAAAATATTCTAAAATTAGATTAAGGTGATGGTTCCACCATTCAGAGAATATGTGATAACCCTCTGATTTGGGCACATTGAATGTGTGAATTTATGTTTGTGCATTGTATCTCAAATAAAGGTGATTTAAAAACAAAGTTAAAAAGGAAGAATTATAGCATAGAGCACCTTTCGTAATTATGACAGCCTAATGGCGATAGAAAGCAATTGGGACATGGCCAATGGCCAAGTACAGTGTTTGATTCCTTCATAGAAATGCTTCAGACTGGCTCTGGGTCCCTTGAGCGTAGCATTTTCAAGTGCGAGGAGAGCATGTGTCCCTGCTGTGTTGACAATAATTTCACTGGCAACCCACAATCAGAAAGCGGGGCATGCCTGGGCTTTATTTTAGTCTTTCAATGATGGAGCCAAGCCAGCAACGTCAGGCAAACAGGGAAACATCTCAAGAAGGCAGATTGCCTTTAAGAATTTTGCAAACTGATTTAAATGTTTAATCAGCACATTTCAACCACTTTATTAATATGTTTGCATACATATGTGTGCATGAAGGCAGGGCTTTTAGTATTCAGGATAACTCATCAAGATGGTGCATCCATTTCTTCCAGAGTCATGCCATCAGTGTCTGTATGAATCAGTGAAGGCGGAGGACGCTAATGCTGTCACGTGTTGCCGATGACACAAGGCCTAGACCTATTCTTGAGAGTAGGGCACGCCCTGTGGGGCAGACACAGCTGCAGAGCCTGCAGATCAGGCAGGAAAAAGAGGGCAGGTGCACCAGGCCATAGAGCTCCAGCAGAGAGGAGATGGTGGTGTCCCAAGCATGGTTCAGAAGTGGGGAATTCAGGAGTACAGATGCAGGCAGAAAAGCGGGCATCTGGCAAATATCCAGCTCTGGCTCAGGGAGCCAGGGAGCCCTGGTGACAGCGCCCACAGGGCGGGACAGAGCACCTGCCTGATGTCATGATCTAGGCAGTCACCAACTTGGGCCCCAGGCAGCAGAAACGCCAGGCTTACCCTTCCTGGAGTAATTAACCACGTGAGAAGGGGTCCCTGAAGCAGGTCAATATTCACCTATCAAAGCTGGAGACTGACAGGAGAAAGGGTCTATCGAATTCTGGAGGGATTCCCTTACTGAGTTCCTCTTTCCTGAGATCTGGATGGAACACATTCTGGGGAAGGGTGGAAGGTGTATGGGCACGGGCCATGTAGTTAGATCTGCATGGCAAGGACTCAGAGTCTGGGAGCCATTGACAAGCACCTCCACTCCTTGAAGGCCGACGGCAGCTGGGGCTCTCCAAGGTTAAAGAAACGAAGACACCACCCCCTGTGTGTTGTCAGTGGCCAGGCCTATGTGGTGGAGCGCCTGGCCGTTCGTGAAAATCTGCAGTGGGATTAGGTGGCGTTCGGCCGTTCATTTTTCCAGTTTCTGTGTCTTGGAGGAAAACTGAGAGAGCACATATGGCCTAAAAGTTTAACTCCTATTCATTGATCAGAATTATAATTTTCACTTTAATGATTTATAAATGTGTACCTTCAAGCGCTAATGTTTGCTCTGTATTTTTAGATGGCTATCCCAAAGAAGAAATGATTTATAGATGGAGAAAAAATTCAGTGGAGGCGGCTGACCAGAAATCATGGCGGCTTTATCAGTTTGACTTCATGGGCCTCAGAAACACCACAGAAATCGTGACAACGTCTGCAGGTAGGAATTTACTGAAAGAGGCACAGCTCTCCAAATTCAGCGAGGCCTAAGGCCATATGTAGTCCTATCCTTAATGTCCCAGCCTTTTGGGTAACCATGACACATCAGTGATACCGGAGACAAAACAAGTGATTCAAAGTGAAACTGTGTTTTAATGTTTTAATTGGTATGGGAGAGGGATGATTAGAATTAATTCATATTTTTGAATCCAGGCTGTGTTTGCATAATGTCTATAAACCTAGCTATAAACTTAACCTAACTCACTACTGACCATATTTACACAAACCGATTTTACTGAAGGGGAGAATTCTGCAAATTTCCATGTACAAGAAGAATCAGATATTATTGAGAATCCACACATAAAAGAAGCTGGTTTGACATGTCCTTTGAGTTTCAATTCTTTTTATTTACTCTAAGTTTTATCTTTAACTCTGAGCTTCTTTTTCAATGATTGAGCACAGTAATTACCTACCAATCTGATTTTATGAAGTGATTATTACATGCATATTCAAAATCCTGCAATTAAATAAAAAGAGTTCTTCTGCCTATGAATATATGTGAATGTGTTTTGTTTTGCTTTTTGTCTTATGTCTTATGTTGTTGTTTTCTGGTTTGAGTATTTCATTATTCCTAGGGTCTACTTTTTCACAACTGATTTTCCTTTGGCAGGGTGTGGGGTGCAGATAGGGGGAGAGTCAGCTTTTCTACTGATATTATTTGTTAGTATGAAGAATTTTTTGGCTCTTAAAATTATCTAATAATTTATTTTATTGGTGAGTAGATTAAGATGCCAGTTTTGAGAATTAATGGTAAATATCTTTAAAGCCTAGTCTTAATTCATGGTACCACTGTAAAATAGAGAGTTATTGACACATCAAGAAAAGTCCTGAAAAAGTTACCTGATTAAGGGAGAAAAGCAAAAGATTCTCTATGGGTGTCATGGTGGAAAATTTGAGAAATGGGATCTGTGTTTAAATGTTAAACAATGATAATGTTAAATAATGGAACACCACAATTTATGTAAATGAACTGCGGAGGCAGTGCAAAGGAAAATGTTTTGGGATGCTTGCTGCCAATTAAGAGGCACCTACCTTGGTCATGTAATTCCCTGTCTTAAAGGCTGCAATGCACCAGCAGACCTTTGGGGTCTAAGGCTGCCTGAAGGGAGTTACCGAGCAGCAGGGAGGACTGCTCTAGCATTTACATCCCAAAAGTCACTGCTTCTCCTTTCCTGGTGTTCTCAAAACAAAAGGAAATGCAAAGTTAAGCTGAACCCAACTAACTCAGGGGATTTTGAAACTGATTGCAAGCAAATACTAGCTCAGAAAAGTGACAAATAGAAGGAGACAACAGATTTGAGGCAACAGTCTGAGCAATTCTTGTGCTGGGTGTTACTGTGGCTCTTAAAGAAATTATAATCGATCTCTAAAGTCATATTTTTAGTAAGTTTTACAACCATATTCGATCTTCTCTATAATTACACTTGTAAGGAAAATGTCCTTTGGATAATAAAAAACATTCCCATTTCATATGCTCGTGATGGACGCATGGTAGCTGCAGCCCACAAGCACGAGACGTCACGCTCTGCCTGCAACTGGGGTGTGTTGTTGTGTGTTTTCAGGCCATAGCCAGCGTCAATTCAGGTGTCAACAGTTCACTGTTTAATGAATATTCATGAAACACCATTGCTTGCTAAATGTGATTGACATTTTCACAATGTGGAGGAATCACCCTGGGGCTGTGATGGCATTTGAAAGGATCCCTGTCAGATACATGCCTTTTTATAGGCAAATGTTATTCCTTGTTTCTCCATCTCCTAACTCAAAATTATGACTATGGAAATAACACACTTACTTATATAATCCCTTTTTTCCAAGAAAACGAAAGCATTTGCAACACTGTCTACTTGGTTCTCACAAGTCGTTGTAAAGTTTGAAAAGGATGGATATGATTGTGCCAAGTTTTCAAGCTTATGTAAATAATTCTACTAGGGAACTTATTTGTGAAATGGAAACATTTTGGGAAACCTCAGAATCAGGAGAACGAGATGTGAAGCCTGCAGGTGCATTGCCAAGTCCAGGCCCTGGGAAGTGGTCTGTGTCTATTATTGCCTCCCACCATCCTCTCACTGTGGCTACTGTGGCCCGCCATGCTTTGGGCACAGCCCTAAACATCTGCATTTATTTGACTGGACTCACTTTTCTCTGTTGGGATAACGTGAATATCAAAAATATTATTTATGACATTCTGAGACTTGAATGTAATATATTAAATATGTTTATTTAAAATGCACAAAGACTGTTCAAAAACATTAGTCACTGAATTAGTTTCCTGGAGCTGCTTTCACAGTTCTACCAACTGTGGCTCAAACAACAGAAACATGTTGTCTCGCAGTTCTGAAGGCTGGAAGTCTGAAATCAAGATGGCAGGCTTGGCATCTTCCGAGGGCCGTGAGGGGAGGATCTGCTCCAGGCCTCTCTCGTTGGCTTGCAGGTAGTATTCTCTCCATGTCCTTCTAATGTGCAGCGAATTCAGGAAGTGAATTCTGTTCTATTGTCTTCTCCGTGGAGGTGTCGATCTCTGTGTCTGCATTTCCTCTTTCTATAGAAACACCAGTCATATTGGATTAGCGCTGCCTTCATGACCTCAACTGAACCATTTTCAAAGGCCCTATTTCCAAATAAGGTCATGTTCACAGTACTGTGGGTTAGGACTCTAACAGCTTTGGGTGAATACAATTTAACCCATGGCAGTAATGAAGAAAGTTTAGCACATTATGAAGAGTAGCATTTCAATTGCATTGGGAAATGAGATGTTCTCTTTGTCCCAGACATATCTGTTTTACTTGGACTTCTGACTGGCACAACGGTGTGCTTTGTTAGGTTACTGATGGTCTTGAACAGTCTCTGTGCAGTCTTTGTGCCTTCCTCAACTATTCTCCAAGGACAATTGCAGCTGACCTTTCCTTTGCACTAGCCAGAGGCCACCGTGCATAATAAAAATCAGAGACTTGTTTTTTCTTTTTTTTTTTTTTTTTGAGACAGAGTTTCACTCTCGCTACCCACGCTGGAGTGCAATGGCATGATCTCGGCTCACTGCGAACACCACCTCCTAGGTTCAAGCAATTCTCCTGCCTCAGCCTCTCAAGTAGCTGGGATTACAGGCTCCTGCCACCACGCCCGGAATTTTTTGTATTTTTAGTAGAGACAAGGTTTCACCATGTTGGCCAGGCTGGTCTCGAACTCCTGACCTCAGGTGGTCCACCCTTCTGGGCCTCCCAAAGTGCTGAGATTACAGGTGTGAGCCACTGTGTCCAGCAAATCAAACTTTTTGTTATCTCTTCTATATATCTATATCTATCTACCAATTGCAATAAGAAGTAAACCTCTTACTTTTTTTATTCTAATAATTTAAAATATCTGTAGGCATACCATCACTGAGAATAACCTGCAGCAATTTCAAGGAAGTATACCTTGGAATTATCGGAAACAGGCTGATGGTAAAACGTTCAGCTTTGGTTTTTAATAAATGTTAATTAAAAAGAAGCTCAATATATATGGATATGCATACATGTATGAGTTGATATACACACATATAATTCCTGCGCTGTCAGCTGAGAAGTCCTAGGAGCAACAACACTGCAGGAGCAATAAGTACCCTTAGTGCCCAGATCTTGGCTTCTAATATCATTCTCCAATTAAAGGAACCAGGGCTCCTTGGAAAAGTGGCAGATTGTGAGGCTGCAGCAGGGAATATACAGGATGAGCCTAGAGAATCTTGCAGTTCCAGAAACTAAAGACATGCTAACCACTCACCTCACACCCACCCACCTACACACAAAATCATGGGGCCATATCAACAGATGCCAACTAGAAGATATTACAATGGTCAAAGCCAAAAATGTGAGCAGCAAGATAAATACGGTAGTATTGGATTATAACCCAAGAAAAAAATCAATATCCATGAGGCCACACTGATGCAAATAAATGAATAAATATATACATACCTACATGGGAGAACCCAGACAAATCCCCCATGCAGAATTTCACATGATTTATGTAGATGTTATTCCCTCAAGGAGGCAGGGCATAGCTCCCACTCTGTAATTGTGGGCTGCACCTGGTGACTTTCTTCCAAAGAGCACAGGAGGAGACAAAGGAAGAAGATGCACAGGGGATACGTCTGGTGAACACCACTCGGCCAGGTGATCGGTGAACATGGTCAGTGATTATACATGGTGATCCTGTGTACCCTGCATATGATGCGATGAAAATCCACTTTACGAGTCTGGAAAGAAGGTGGCTATGGAAAGTTATCCTCTTGGGTTGGTGCATCAGTGAGTCAATCATTAAAATACCTATGAGCCATTCTCTCAGAGAGAAAGGAAGGAAAGATAAATGGACTCTATACTCCAGACATTTTCTGAATTTCAAAACTGTGAAAAGAAGAAAGTGAAGAAAACAAGGAGAAAGGGTCTGAAAAGCAGACTCTGTCAGGGAGGGCAAGATGAGGAAAGCGCACCACTGAGGATGCACCAGGAAGGGGGGTCGCGGTGAACATGCCACTGGAGCTAGAGCCCCTGGAGTTATCTGTACAGCAAGTGCAAAAGAGACTAAAACGCCTGTCAAACTACAGCTCAGCCTTCAGTCAGCCCAGCCCCTGATGGTAGCAAGGTGATTACTCCCAATCTTTGGCCTGGAAAAGAGAATGAAGAGCACCCCCCTTGAAGGATAATAAAATTTTATTTTTTACAGATTTTCATACAAAAAGTGCACTGTGGCCAAATGATCAAAACCCAAAAATAACACAGGTATCTGACTTTTTACCAGAAATCATGGCAACCAGAAGCCAGTGGAATTCCAAATGTGAAAAGAAACAGAGAATATTCTATAAAAAAAGCCAATAAAAATAATGGTGAACTAATGATGTGTTCGGGCTAAAGAAAAACAAGAAGAGAGAAAGAGATGGACTCTATGATCTCTAGCAAGCTGCTTCTCTCCCTTGTGTAAAACCTTTATGACATTTGCAGGTTAATCCATATCTTTGCCATATCAAGGCTGCCCGTAATGCCAATTTGAACCTGAGTCCAGTTGTCTAAAATAATTTGGGTAGAATGCGCGGCGCTTTTTCCTCACCCACAGCAGGTTTGTAAGATAGGACTGGAAATGTGAAGGCTGCTTTCCAGTGGGCCTATACCTACGGCCAGCTGAGGGGCGCTCAGGTCAGGCTCAGAGCACACTTAGAAGCGGCTTTGTAGTGGAAGTGATCCTAGCAAAGGCTCCCTGACGTCACAGGAAGAGATGAAGGAAGCAGCCTGGGGCTTCTTTGCACTGGGAGCTTTCCCTCTGGTGCCTGGTTGATTACACCACCATGAAGAGGCTCCCCCAGAGGCTAGTTATTACGGTCCAAACAGTCAGGAGAAAGGCTGCTCTCCCATGGCTGTGGCAAAAGCCACATGGCTTGATGTGGACATCCGATGTTTTGGAAGTTGATTCAGTCTTTATGTGTAGAAGCTTCTCTAAGTAATTCTCCAAACTCCAGAAAATGATTCTCTATATAAAGTTTTTGATATTGTGTGTTTAATATTCCAGCTAATTAAAAAATACATATATTTCCTCCAGCAGTGCCCACTGGGAGGGAGGGAGCGCAGAGGGCAGGAGCTCCAGAGGTTCAAGCTCAGACCACACTCTGCTTGAACGAAGCTGCACCACTTACCTGCTCTGTGACCTTGGGCAATTCCTCTGACCCGTCCATGCACTTCCCTCCTAAGTGAGAGGGAAACTGCCTCCTCCTGTATATGCGTATTGTGAAGTTCAGTGAGTGAATGCATGCCGAGTACATAATTGCCAGGATAGATATACAAATATTGCCTATTATTATTGACTCAATGTCGTTCCCGTGAGGGCGAATTGAGAGATTTACGCATTGTCTTTCTTCAGTAATCATCCACTAAGTCAGCTAAGCCAGCATTGTATTCAATGAGACGTGCTCCAGCAGGATGCTATAGTGAGATTTATATCTTCAATGCAAATAGGAATATATGTTTAAATAGCTCTTGTAGAAGAAACTCAAAAAGTGGTTTCTTCTTGGCTTTTTGTCATATTTTTCTGAATGCAATCTGGGTAATGTATCAGTCTGGGTTTGAAAGTCATAATTTTAAAAATAGCGTCAGTATCTTTGTTCACAAGATTGAGTGAAAAATCTTTCACACCCGCTGTGAGTCATCCTCCATCTCTAATTCAGACAGGAAATGCGGAGAAAACCTCTTCTTGGTCTAATGAACTGCTCGTCTGCTAAGAAAATTGAAATCCTGTGATACAAATCATATCTGAATATGTCTGTTCTTTTAAAATCAGATTTAATTAATTACTCCTTCCATGGCACCTGAATAAATTATAGCATTTAATATATGATGACGGTAATATGTCTGCATAAGAGCATTTTGTGGTTTCCATTTGGCTCTCGCTTTTCTACTTTGAGCAAGGTAGGACATGGGCCAATATCTTTATTTATAGATGAGGAACCAGGCTCAGCAAGACTCAGGCATGGCCTTCAGTGGTGCACCCAATATGTGCTGTAGCTAGCTTCAGACCCTCTCATTCTGAGGCCAGTGGCTTTTCCACGATGTCAGGGCCACAAAGAGTTAACTTGACTTCCCGTATCTGACCCCTGGTTTCCAGAACATTTTATTTACCTACCCAGTGTTGGACTGTATATACCAAACAATATATCCCCTGGCGTGGATGATATTTTATATCATTTTTCCACTGTAGAATTATATTACTGCTTCCAATATTTGGTCGGAAGGAAAGTCTTAAATCTGTATCATGACATAAGCGAGTATGATGATTTAAAATTATAAAAGTACATTCTTGTTGAGATTTAGGGCTCTGGAAAGTATTTCTCTGGAATATCGCCACGCTTAAGATGCTCAGGAACACTCATTGTTTTACATGCTTTTTTGATGATACTACAACCCTCTAAGGTAGCTAGGCCACTGTCCCATGACACAAATGACAATCTGAATCTTAAAAGTATCTTTGTTCATGAAATGCGAGGGTGAGCCATCCTATAGCCTCGAGATAGCTGTAGAGCACAGCACTCGAGGAGAAACCTGCACTGGATAAAAGCCAAGCAGCCCTTGACACCTGAGCTGAAGCTCCTGGAGCACTCGTTCCCTCCCACATCCTAGCAAGCACTCGTGCCACACTCCCATACCCTCCCAGCCCACCTGGATAACTTAGTAGTCCCTGAGCTTTTAAGCATTGATGTCATTCCTCCAGGAGGCCATTTTCAGGAGCTGCTCCCACGCCCCTCAAAGCCCAGGACAGGATGACAGCCATTTACTTCCAGAATGCCCTGACTTTGCCCCATGGTGACATTTAGCACATAGCATCATACTGTGATTGTAACCAAGGAGGACTTGGAAGACAGAGGTTGAGAATATGATGCTGGAGCCATCCTCCCTGGGTTTGAATTCCAGGCCTGCACTCATAAGATATGTCGTCTTGGATGCACTGTCTTACTTCTGAGACTCAGTTTCCTCATCTGCAAAATGGGCAGGACAATTCTTGTGCTGGCCTCAGAGATAAGGACCTTGTGAGGATTAATGAGCTTGAAAGCAGACAGCCGTCATTGTCTGGCATTCATTTTACACCCTTCCCAATGAATCCACCTGTTGGTATCCCAGGGAGCTAGCAAAGTAATTAGCTCAAAGAAAGTACGTGAATGTTTGGAAGAGAAAATAACCCTTAATTTGTTTAGCAAATGAGTCTAAAGGATAAATATATCCCTTTGCAAACATTTAGTTGTCATCTTAGAAAAATTAATACGGAAGCATTAAGGAGATATAGGAGTGAAGATATTGTTTTGATATTTTAGTAGCTACATTTCACTCCTGTTTGTATTAATAGTTTCATTAGTTAAATTTATCCAACAAGGGACTTTTTAAATTTTTTTTATTATACTTTAAGTTCTGGGATACATGTGCAGAACGTGCAGGTTTGTTACATAGGTATACACGTGCTATGGTGGTTCGCTGCACCCATCAACCTGCCATCTACGTTAGGTATTTCTCCTAGTGCCATCCATCCTCCATCCACCCACCCCTCTACAGGCTCTGGTGTGTGATGTTTCCCGCCCTGTGTCCATGTGTTCTCATTGTTCAGCTCCCACTTATGAGTGAGAACATGCAGTGTTTGGTTTTCTGTTCTTATGCTAGTTTGCTGAGAATAATGGTTTCCAGCTTCATCCATGTCCCTGCAAAGGACATGAACTCATCATTTTTTATGACTGCATAGTATTCCATGGTGTATATGTGCCACATTTTCTTTATCCGGTCTATCATTGATGGGCCTTTGGGTTGGTTTCAGGTCTTTGCTATTGTGAATTGTGCTACTACAAATGTACGTGTGCAAGTGTCTTTATAGTAGAATGATTTATAATCCTTTGGGCATATACACAGTAATGGGATTGCTGGGTCAAATGGTATTTCTGGTTCTGGATCCTTGAGGAATCATCACAGCCTTCCACAATGGTTGAACTAATTTACACTCCCACCAACAGTGTAAAAGCATTCCTATTTTTCCACATGCTCTCCAGCATCTGTTGTTTCCTGACTTCTTAAGGATCGCTATTCTAACTGACATAAGAGGGTATCTCATTGTGGTTTTGATTTGCATTTCTCTAATGACCAGTGATGATGAGCTTTTTTTTCATATATTTGTTGGCTGCATAAATGTCTTCTTTTGAGAAGTGTCTGTTAATATCCTTTGCCCACTTTTTGATGGGGTTGTTTTTTCTTGTAAATTTGTTTGAGTTCTTTGTAGGTTCTGGATATTAGCCCTTTGTCAGATGAGGAGATTGCAAAAATTTTCTCCCATTCTGTACAAGGTTGCCTGTTCCCTCTGATGATAGTTTCTTTTGCTGTGCAGAAGTTCTTTAATTTAATTACATCCCATTTGTCTCTTTTGGCTTTTGTTGCCATTGCTTTTGGTGTTTTGGTCATGAAGTCCTTGCCCATGCCTGAATGGTATTGCCTAGGTTTTCTCCTAGGGTTTTTAATGGTTTTAGGTCTTACATTTAAGTCTTTAATGTATCTTGAGTGAATTTTTGTATAAGGTATAAGGAAGGGGTCTGTTTTCAGTTTTCTGCATATGGCTGGCCAGTTTTCCCAGCACCATTTATGTACTTTTCAGATAAGCCTAGTTTTGCCATATGGATACAAAGATATGAACCAAAATGTTTGAAAGGGGCAGAGCAGATTGATTTTAGTTGGTTGATATTTATTTTTAATAAACAGCATATATTAAAGGCATGTAGCTTACCACGAATTCGTTTTCTATGAAAATACTGTAAGCTTTCCGCAGGATTCAGATTTTAACAGTCTACACGGCTTCTATGCAGACAAGAGATGCCATGGCCCTATCTGGGGGCTGGCTGTCTAGGTGAGGAATTGATTCCTTAGGAGTCCCCTGGGGACTCGGGAGCTTACACAGGTGATGTCCATCCAGCTCACGTGAAGACTCTTGGCCAGACGTCCATTTTCCGTCTTAATCAACATAGAATCTGAAGAAATGCAGGCCTGTTTCCTGAGATAATGAAGCCTTTGCCAGCCAGGGTCAATCTCTCTTTGCCATTATCGTCACGGTAGGCATCAATTAGATAACCTGGGTGCGTTTCCTCTTTGTCCAATGAAACTTTTCTTAATGGTTCTATTTCAACTGGCTGTCACTGATCTGTGCGGGAAATTGTGAATTTACCCAAAAGAGTTCCTTCCAGACCCCAACTTTCCTCGGACAATAGCACTGCTCTTGGGATGTTGCTCGGTTCTCACTTCACTCTCCATAACAAATAAAGATACATTTATCTTTTAGACTCATTTGCTAAACAACTGACAGAGACAGGAGCATGGGAATTGTGGCCCCACGTGTGGCCCTGGTCCTGCCACTGCCCCCCCAACCCCCCCACACTGCTCTTGCCTTTTCTGTGGCCATTGAAGATGTCTGTCGTCAGAGTCATACTA
The DNA here is from genome assembly GCF_002776525.5 of Piliocolobus tephrosceles. Taxonomy (NCBI): domain Eukaryota; kingdom Metazoa; phylum Chordata; class Mammalia; order Primates; family Cercopithecidae; genus Piliocolobus; species Piliocolobus tephrosceles. The sequence continues at coordinate 162,109,669 of NC_045439.1, forward strand.
CATTGGACTTAGTAGTTCACCTTCTCCTTCTGATTTGCTCTAAACCAGAAGACGACTCGCTGCATGTATCAGAACACCACACGAGAGGAATGCAGGAATGCTGTTGTTTTGCAGGCACCTGGCTCTTGGCAGGGGCCCTCTCATGCCCGCCTTCCTGGCTGTGCTGCTGAGATGCTCACGCTGGTCTGGTGGACGCATGCAAGCCCTGCGCCCTCAGCCCCCATTGGCATAGCCTCAGCCCCACACTGAGGGCCCTGCCTTCAAAGGCCTGGGGTCTCCCTTTCCCAGAGGGTATCCAAACAGTCATTCAGTCAACCTGTTTACTCTTCCCAGGGAAGAAAAAATCATAATTCAAGAAGCCACGCAGTCAGCTCTGCTGGCAGCCAAGCACCTCCCAGTCTCAGACAGGCAGCCCAGTCCAGTCCTGGCTAACGTTTTCCTGGTAATCACAACTCAAAATTCACATCTATCTTCCTGTCCATAGGGGTTTTCCTTGAGTATCACCTCATGTGTCATCATACAGAAACCAAAAAATTCTGCTGCCACCTAGATTCTACAGTTGATACTTGTTTTCTTACTTCCTTTAAGCTATCCATCCATGAATCTTTGGATTCAAACATCTGCTGATTGGCAGTAAGACCAGTATATACTTGTGTTCAGTTAGTATTTTATGGTAAAATCCAAGTGTAAGGACAATAAAATGTAAAAATGATAGGTCCATGTCATGCTTAAGTGTCTATTCCTCAAAGAAGTAATTACCAGTAAAAAAGTGTGATCAGGGCCGGGTGCGGTGGCTCACGCCTGTAATCCCAGGACTTTGGGAGGCCCAGGCAGGTGGATCACGAGGTCAGGAGATGGAGACCATTTCGGCTAACACGGTGAAACCCTATCTCTACTAAAAATACAAAAAATTAGCCGAGCATGGTGGCGGGCGCCTGTAGTCCCAGCTATTTGGGAGGCTGAGGCAGGAGAATGGCGTGAACCCAGGAGGCGGAGCTTGCAGTGAGCTGAGATCGCCTCACTGCACTCCAGCCTGGGCGACAGAGCGAGACTCCGTCTCAGACAAAAAAAAAAAAAAAAAAAAGTGCGATGAGAACAAACAACAGATGAACAAAAAGAGTCTGAGGAAGAGCCTCACTGAAGTAAGAATGACGAGGACATTCGAAATTCACTCGGTTACTCCCTGTATTCATACTTCAAATATGTGGGCTGTTTGGGCCATTTGCATGGCTCTAAATTTTCTTCTTATTACCCTGTATGCCCAATGCTACTGTTATTTACAGAATTTATTTTTTAGTCATATCCCATATGACTTGTGTAATTTTATTTATCAAAGCCTTGTTATCAAACCATGTTGGGGTAATTTATTGGTCTTTTATACCAAAAGCCTTTGTTTCATCAATAAAAAACATAAAGCTCTAGCGGTTTGGAGTTCATCCAGAGTCGCACAGCATTGTGATTAGCTCATTTGTCAGGACTAATTACGCTCAAGTTAGAACAAAGTCCTTTTAAAAAGTAGCTAGCCAGCCCCCAATTTTAATGAGGACTTAGAGTCATAGACTTGGCTTGGAATTCATCATCGCTCCCTGAGTATGTGTCAAGTAGAAAGAGAGGGCACATTCCAATGGCTCTTTATTTCTTCTGTAATAAAGTCACAGATAAAAGGAGCATAAAAAGCATGCTTTGGTCTCGGTTTAAGTCTCACTTCAAAAGAATCTGAAGATGATGTGAAGTTAATGCGCTGCTCCCAGGACATCATAAGATGGCTAAGCATGCAGCCCAAGGTGACTGCAGCAGCTGCCAGCCCTGGCTGTGGGATCCGGGGCAAGTCTAAGGAGAGAGAGCAGTTGGGCCTGGAAGCCCTATCCCACCCCTGACTAGCACAGGGCTTCTTTTTCTTTCTGCCATTTTAACTAAGCTGGAGGCCCCAGTGTATTTTAGGGAATCAGTCTTCAAAATAACTGCTGATTCCATGCAGTGATATTGTTTGTTTCATAAGTAGATTTGTTTTTATAAAGTAGAATATCCATTTGTTCAAGACATATATTCATGTTGTTGTTTGTATTGATGAGAGAACCACTGACAGACACCTGTGCGCTCACTTTGTGCATGTAAAGGCCGGCCTTAGGCCCTGCACTTCCTGTTTAACTTGTCTGCCATCTATGAGATTCTGTGTCTTCAATTCACAAGCTGTTCAACAACCCCCAAGAAAAAGGGCAATTTGTATTGAATAAGAAGACTAACAAAGATTTAGTCCTTTTGAAAAAGAAAATGCTGATAATATAATGTTAGGTAAAAATAGTTGTATAAAATCTTCTATATTGTTTTATGTGTTTGTACTGGGGTGTGGATATGCATCAAAATAAAAAATACCCTTGTGACAAAATTGTAGTGGTGGCTTTTCTCTTATATCTTCGTAATGTTTCTCTTTCTTCTTAAAATATTGATGCATATTCCAAATGATTTAAAATTTTGCTTTAAAACATCTTTAAAATCACAGAAAAATATGTAGAAGAAAACAACAAATCTCCATCTCCACCAGTCTTTGTTAATATCTTGGTATATATGTTTCCAGAGTTTTGTTTTACCATGAGACATACTCTTTTTCATACAGTAGACTTGATTTCATATTTTTAAAAAAACCTCAAAAATGGAGAAAAGGATAAACATGATAATATTTTTTTTTAAAAAAACTTAAGGCCGGGAGCGGTGGCTCAAGCCTGTAATCCCAGCACTTTGGGAGGCCGAGATGGGCGGATCACGAGGTCAGGAGATCGAGACCATCCTGGCTAACATGGTGAAACCCCGTCTCTACTAAAAATACAAAAACTAGCCGGGCGAGGTGGCGGGCGCCTGTAGTCCCAGCTACTCCGGAGGCTGAGGCAGGAGAATGGCGTAAACCCCGGAGGCAAAGCTTGCAGTGAGCTGAGATCCGGCCACTGCACTCCAGCCTGGGCGACAGAGCAAGACTCCGTCTCAAAAAAAAATAAAAAATAAAAAAATAAAAAATAAAAAATAAAAAACTTAAATTCTATCTCCTAGTAAAAATCACAGCTAATATCAGGTAGATGTCTTTCAAAAACAATCTTCATTGAATTCACACAGACAGATTCACAGGCCAATATGCAGACAGAAAATGTAGCAATGTTTGATAACAATTTTGTACGACTGATGTTACTTTAAAAAGTAAATGGGATTTTTCTGGATTCTATTAGAATAAAAAAAGAAAATAGAGGAATTAAAACTTCAAACAAGTGGGTTTTTTATCAACAAATATATTATTTTCTGAAAGATTGCTCTGAAGTTAAGAAAAACAATTTTAAAGATTCAGAGATAGAAATATATTATTATCTGAAAGATTGCTCTGAAGAAAAACATTTTCAAAAGATTCAGAGAGAGAGAGTGATTATTAGCTATATTCTTCAATTTTAGACAGAATCAATAGTCTCAACACTATGAAAAATGAAGGCACGCCAATACCTTCCAGCCAGAGATTGTTAAGAATACTCTGACAGCTGATTGATTGGGATGATTACTTGTTGCGGTGAAAGAACACATATCATGGGGAACCATGGGGCACCTCAGTAAGAGAGAAATAAAGGAATTATTGTAGGTCTTAGGTGTTTGGATGGAAGGTTTGAGGGACTAAGGCTTGGCTCTCGATTGGATTTCAGCAGGAAGCCATGGTTATTCTGCTTTTATAAAAGAATGGATGTTGAATTTTTGTCTGCTTTTTCTTTACCATTTGATGTGATCATATGATTTTTTTCTTCGTTAATATTGTGGGTTGCATTGATTGATTTTCAAATATTGAAGCAACCTCAAATCCCTGGAATAAATCTCACTTGGTCATTGTAAATAATTATGTCTGTAAGTTACTGAAGGTAGAATTACTCTCATAAATATTAATGCAAATTTCTTAACAAAATATGAATATTGTTAATATTATTAACACTACAATATTAATATTATTAATTTGGTATTAACATTGCGTCAATTTGATAATATTTGTTAATGTTTTGTTAAGAGTTTTAAATATTTATGAGAGTAACTCTGGCCTCATAAAATGAAGAGAGAAGTGTTCCCCCCTCTCATACGTCCTGGAAGAGTTTGTGTAGAATTGGTGTTAATTCTTCTTTAAACATTTGGTAGAATTCTCTAGGAAGTAATATGAGACGGAAGATTTTTTGTCAGGAATTTTTAAATTATGAATTCCATTTATTAATGATTATAAGACTACCCAAATGCCTTATTTTATGTTGGGGGAACTAGGGCAGTTTGTCCTTTCCTAGAAATTGGTTTATTGCATCTAAGTTGCCACATTTATGTTTCAGAAGCTGTTATACTATTCCTGATTATCCCTCTGATGTCCTTACAAGATCTGTAGTTTCATGTTTTACTTCCGATATTGGTAATTTGCTATTATCTTTTTGGGGGGTCCAGTTATCCTAGCGGTTTGTTAATCTTATTGATACATTTGGAGAATTATCTCTTTGTTTCTTGTTTTTCTTCTATATCATTCTGAGTCATCCATTCCATTAATTTCTGTTCTTTATTGTTTCCCTCATGCTACTTGATTTGGGTTTATTTTGCTCTTGTTTTTCTGATTTCTGAAAGTGGGAGTTTAGATTATTGATTTCAGACTTTTCCTCTTTCCTGAAGTGTACATTTAGTGCTATAAAACCCTCATGAAGCACTACTTTAGCTGTATCCCACACGTTTTGATGCCTTTTATTTCACACTCTACTAGTATGGACATTTTATCAGTTTAAATGTAGTATAGAAGCCACATCTCATTTTACATCTTCTATAGCCACTAAACACTAATTCCTCCTCCCGCAGCCCATGGGAACCACCTTACTACCTTCTCTTTCTATGACTTTGACTGCTTTAGAAACTTCATGTAAGTGGCATCATACAATATTTGTCCCTTTGTGGCTGGCTTATTTCACTTAACATAATGTCCTGGAGGTTCATCCATGCTGTAGCCATGTGACAGGATTTTCTTCTTTTCTATAATAACCTTATTATTATAGAAAATATTATATTATATATAATAATAATAACCTTATTATTAAGGTTGCGTAATATTCCATTGTGAGTATATGCCATATTTAAAATTTTCATTCATGCTTTGATGGATATTTGAGATGATTCCACCTCTTGGCTATTGTGAATGATGCTGTTGTGAACATGAGTATGCAAATATCTCTTTGAGACCCTGAATTCTCTTGAATACACATACATTTAGAACAACATTGAACAATTTTACAATATTTGCTTCAACTATCAACATAAATTAGAAGACTCAAGACAAGGAAAGTCTGTTGTATAATTCTTTCCACTGATCTCCCCCGTGTTCTGTTGATCTCATCCATTGAATTTTTAATTTGGTTTATCATTCATTTCAGTTTTAAATTTTCATTCGATTCTTTTTGTGTCTCCTCTACCTTTGCTGAGACTTTCTATTTGTTTCCAAAGTGTTTGTAATCACTTGCGAAAGCGTTTTGTGATGGCAACTTTAAACATTCACGAAAAATACCTCACATCTTTGTCGCCCTGGTGCTGGCATCTGTTGATTTGTCTCTTTCTTATATTATCTGTGTAGCAAACTGTTTTCTATTGAAAGCTGGACATTTTGGATGTTTTACTATTAGGCTCTGAATCTTTCTAAAATGTTGTATGAAGCCTCTTTTGACACTGCTCTAGTGAGGAGGAGAGGGACATTGCCTCCTTACTTGCGGGGGTGGGGTAGAAGTCCAGGTTACCTACTTGGCCTTCAGCGATATTCCATGGGTGAGGTGCTCCTTGGTCTTTCTGGGCAGAGGTAGGAATTTGATTTCTGCACTAGGCCTCCTCTGCTACCACTCTGGCTTGGAGGGGTTTGGATTTGACACTGTGCCAGAAGCGCTTGTGGCCACCTAGAAGGTATGGAAGTCTTGGGTCCTCTCTTGACCTTCTCTCATGCTGCCCTAGTGGAGGAGTTGGGGATCCCATTAAAACAGAACACTGGGCAGGCCTAGCTTCCTTATTTGGCCTTGGCAGCAGTGAGTGAGGCTGGGACCACAGGCTTTTTCTGGGATGTGTGGCTGGAATCGGGCAGTTATTGTCTAAAAGTGTTCTGTTGTGTGAGGCTGCCACTTTCTTGTGTTTTCACCTAAAGAGAATCAGCCTTTGTTGGGTATTGTTTTTTGGTCTGTACTTGCTGGTGCTTCCAGGTTGCTGGGTTTTTCAGCCCCTATTCTGGGTTATGTGATGCAAAAAGACAACCCTGGGAAATAATTTTCATGTCTTTCCTCAAGTCCCGAAGTCCCTAGCTGGTCTTCTCCGCATTTCAAAGCATTATGCTTATTTCATATCAACGTGTGGGTTTATTGGTTTTATTTAGCTTAGTGGATAGGCTAAAGTATGTAGACTTCATCTTCTCAGAAGCAAATGTCCAGAAAAGAGGTAATTGTAGGCTTGGGTATCATAATAAATCATATCTATAAGGGGAGATGAGGCCGAGGCTGAGTCTGTCATCAGTAGAGGAGCAGTAGCCACCTACATAGAGGATGTAGAAAAATGTTTGGTGATTCTTGTGGCTTAGACAATGTTTATGCTTTGTCTCTGTTTAGATAAAGTGGTCTTCTTTTGGTCTTGATATATCATGGTCACAAAACATCCTTGTCTGATGATGACGTTCTGTGAAAATGTTATGCTCGAAAGGAAAACACTAAGTCTGTGAGTGCCAGGCCGGGTCTGAGCAGCACCACGCCCTGGCCATGGTTGTACCAATCCAGCACCCAGACGCCGGAGGCTGCTGTTCTCTCTCTCACAGACATGGCCACTCTCAGATTTCCTCTCATCAGTATCCCCCTCATGACTAGTTAGTACTTACATTATTCGTTTTTCATTGTTAGGTTCTATAAATGCCAAGTTATCTTTTAAAATTCTGTTTTCCAAGGTTGTTTTGCACTGGTTTATATTTAAGTGAATTCAGTCATTACTGTGCTTCCTGATATACTACTTCCTTCCTCTCTGAGTTCTTAACTTGGGTGGGATTTATTTTTAAGTAATTTCTCTTACGAAAGACTCACGGGTGCTCTATTCCAGAATTTGTTTCCTTTTGAGAATGTCTGCCCATGTATTGATTCTTTACTTATACCTTGACTGAGTCACAGTTTCTTTCCCGTAATATTTGATAGACATTGTTCTGGTGTCTTCAGGCCTTGATTACTGTTTTGGAGAACTTGGAGGCCCAAGTCATGTTTTCACCTTGGAAAAAAATTGCCTTATTTTACTGAATGCCTAAATTTCTTTATTCTTAATTGAGAAAAGTTTATTTTAAAAATATGTTGTGTGTTTTATATGAGTGTTTCCTAACTTATGAACACCAGGTAATTTAGATTGGATTGCCTTTCTGGCTTTCGTATTTTTGTCTTACTTCTAATGGCTTTAATTCCATATTCCCCTGTGTGTGCTACATTCACTGTGATTTCTTCCAGGTCCATTATTGAAACTTCACCATTGTCTTTTTCGTTCCTCAATGTTTCTGACAAAGGTCATCATCTGCAATTGGTTTTTGGTTCTAAGTTTGTTTACTTAGGTCTGCAATCAGGATATCCTGTTTGTCTCATTATATTGTTTCATTATCTCATTTTAAATTATTTTTATAAATTATTCATTTCTTATGCTACTGTGTGAATAAACTCAAGGAAGTCACATTCCTTTTCTCTGAGTTGTGTTTTCTTCGGATTTATGTCTTGACTTGTCATTTATGTGCTGTGCCTATCCATGTTCCCTTCCTTCTGTTTCTTTCCTTCTCCCTCTTTCCTTCCTTCCTTCCCTCCACCACCTGGCATGGAGGGTCTGCTCCTGGTTTCCCTCAGACTGTGAGACTAGTGTTTGCTGCTGTTACGCTGCACTTTGCCTTTCCATGGCTAGTCTGGCTTCTGGGGAGAAGGCTGGGAAGTCTCTTCTCTGCTTCTAAGTTCTTTGTTTCTTTCTGATTTTAAAGCTTTGTGATTGATTCTACATTTGTTTTTATTTTCTTCTGCATAACATTTTCTCCTTTACGTCTTTAGTCATTGTGTGCAACATCCAACTCCAATTCCATTAGATGTGGGTTCATCTTTTTTTTTAATTAATTTATTTTTTGAGACAAAGTCCCACTCTGTCTCCCAGGCTGGAGTGCAGTGGCATGATGTCGGCTTACTGCAACCTCCACCTCCCAGGTTCAAGTGATTTCCCTGCCCCAGCCTCGCGACTAGCTGGGACTACAGGTGCCAGCCACCACGCCTGGCTAATTTTTTGTGTTTTAAGTAGAGACGGGGTTTCACCATGAGGCCAGGCTATTTGAGGCCAGGCTGGTCTCAAACTCCTGACCTCAGGTGATCCACCCACCTCGGCCTCCCAGAGTGCTGGCATTACAGGTATGAGCCGCCACACCCGGCCAGAGTGGGTTCGTCTTTGACTCCAACTCCCTGGAAAGCTGATCTTTGACTCCAACTCCC
>NC_045439.1:162118173-162135226 GCF_002776525.5 Piliocolobus tephrosceles
AACTCCCTGGAAAGCTGATCTTTGACTCCAACTCCCTGGAAAGCTGAACCCTAGGTCTTATCAGAAAGATGGCAGCTTCACAGCTTTCACGGTGATCACTGTGAATGTCCGCCACTGTCCAGAAGCATCACCTTTTGCATGATGTGACTGCGCTTAGTCCAGCCTTGGCTGTAATTTGGGGAGAAGCTATCTGCTCATCAGTACCTTCTCATGGAGCAGACCTCGTCAGTTACAGTGGTGCTAAGGGCGGTGTTTTTGGCATCCCAAGATAACCAAGCCCATATGCCTTGGGGTGTGCATTTGTCATATTTATAATTACAAATTAAAACAGTTCTTAGCATGTTCTGGATTTAATTTGATGACAAGTTATGAGACTAATTCTAGGATATTGAAAACCCACATCAATGAAGTGGTTCTTTGTTCTTATTCTAAGCACTAATCGATCTCAGACAAAAATTTCCCCAGGAGGAGTCTCAGGAAACAAAATGCAATGCATGGGGAGACTGGCCTCCTGATGCCCTCCTGTCCATCCAGATCTCCCATTATTGAAACACTAGCGCCACACAGCAAGACAAACCACTGACTATAAACGATGCAGTCCCTGGCGAGAGGGCTCTCAATTAAAAAAAAAGTCCAGCCCCAGTCCAAGGATTAGGCTTGCATTTGTTTTCAACAGCCAACTCCCTTTTGATATAAAGCTATTGTTTTAATGGAAATGTTTATGTCGGAGTAAGAGGCAGTGCAGTTCTGAGAATTTGTGATAAGCGGTAAGCATGAGCATCAATTAAGCTTGTAGCTCTTATTGAAGGAATTCGATACAAATCATAAATTTCACTCACCTCATTCTGAAAAGCCTGAAAAGTATCACACAATGTCTACAACTTCAGCACATTTTAAAAACGAAGCTAACACGTGCTGATACTTTCCATGGCTTAGGCCCTGTTCTGGGGCCTTTACGTTTATGATTTCTTCTCAAAAACCATAAGAGACATGGATACTATTATTATTCCCCTTTCCCTGATGAGGAAAGTGGAACAGAAATTGGACACAGCCAAAATCCAGGCAGTGCAGTCCCTATGGCTGTGCGTCTAAGGATCGTGCTAGACTCTGCTGCTTTATAGAATATGCGTTTTGATGATGGGTGACCAAGCAAACAGGCAATTCTGATAGGCACGGAGAACAATACCGTTGTATTTGAATCTGCAAGGCACATCAGAAAGTCAGCAGGTGCTGAGAATATGCGAAAGGGTGAGAAAGGCAGGGAGACCGGAGTCCACAGCAGTTCCTACTTAGGTCAAGTCTCCCTTAACCTACTTATCCATGTGGCTGCCAAGTGAAGCAGGATCCAGCACGCCATTCGTTTATGCCTGACATTGCATAACCATCTGGTATCGGTAATATCTCGTGCTAGGCACTGACAATGAAACAGTGACTGAAGGAAACACAGGCCGAGCTCTCACTGTCCGGAGGATGAACATTAATCACACAGTGTCACGGATAGGTACAAAGTCACAATTGTGATGAGCTGAGGGAAGCCCACAGGCAGAATTCTCCACAAGCGGATGTGGATACGGGAGCCTGAGCTCACCCCAGAAGTCCAGAAAGAGACCTTGAAACCAAGACGCAAAGGACGGGAGGAGCTTGCCAGGCAAAGGCTGCATCCGACCTGGTGGAACAGGTGACTCTGGGCGGCTGGGCTGCTCGAGAGCCAAGTCCCCTGGCAGAGGATGCACAGTGCGTCCCTGCTGCAAAAAGAGGGTCAGTGTCTGGGACACACAGAGCAAGGAGGCAGGGAAGAGCAGCACTCAGAGAAGCAAGCTCATTTCTCTCTGCGTGGGGAGTGGACCTTACGTATCAGCTGATTTGAGCTGGGCAGAGCGTGACCAGGAAATGAGCACGAGGGAACTGAATGCAGGGAATTCAAGGATGAACTGAAGGGCAGGGAAGACAAACAGGGGATAGTGAGATAACCCAGAGATGAGCAAGGATGGAAGCACCCTCATGCCCAGCCTGGCAGGACAGAGGCAGCAGGCACTGTTGCTAGAGGCCTGGTTCACAGCATCTCCCGGAAGCCAAGACAGCACCCGACACACAGCCCGAGGCAGACGGGGAGGAGAACCGTCCTGACTTCCCTCCTGCTCCACCCTGCCGGCTACACTTCCCACCGGGACTCCCCTCAGCCATGCACCGGGGAGCTGCAGAAACAGCTGCACCTGTCAGCCTTCGAAAGGTACCGAGTGGTGCAGGAGAGAGGTGAGAAATGGATCTGTGGGCAAAGGCCCAGCACCAGCCAGACATTACATAAACATGTGCTAAATAAAGCAGGCCCTTATATTCCCAGCCCCTAAGACGCCTTTCCTGTTGGGATCTTCCCTAAGCCCCACCTGCCAATTTAGTCCTAAAAATGTACCCAGCCTACTCCATGTTCTCATTTATTTTTATTTTAGGAACATTCCCCCGTTGTATCGGTTAAGTGACTGCAAACTTTGCAATGTTCAGTACCACAGTCTGATCATCTGCATGCACCGTATCATTACATTTCTGATATTTCTGATGACCTGCAGGTGTAATTTGTATTTGCTGTTAAAAAAAAAAAATTAACCTAGGAATCTTATATAAGGGGGAATGGAAAGGTAAAAGATGACCTTAGATTTAGCCTGGGGAGGCTGTCTGAGCAAAATAAGAAGTAATGTATGTTTCTTTTTTTTTTTTTTTTTGAGACGGAGTCTCGCTCTGTCGCCCAGGCTGGAGTGCAGTGGCGCTATCTCGGCTCACTGCAAGCTCCGCCTCCTGGGTTCACACTATTCTCCTGCCTCAGCCTCTGGAGTAGCTGGGACTACAGGCGCCCGCCACCTCATCCAGCTAATTTTTTTGTATTTTTAGTAGAGACGGGTTTTCACCGTGTTAGCCAGGATGGTCTCGATCTCTTGACCTCATGATCTGCTCATCTTGGCCTCCCAAAGTGCTGGGATTACAGGCGTGAGCCACCGCACCCGGCCAAAGTAATGTGTGTTTCTAAATGTTGAAATAGGTGGTAGAAGCAGATTAGCACCTTTGTCCCTGAAGAGCACAGACATCAACCACAGTGATGTAACCAGAACAGACTCTTTTCTAAGCAAGGTCTTCCTGGAATATTCCCTGCAGACAGTTATGGGATGAAACGAGCATCAGGCTAGTCCTCGAGGCTGCCTTTTAGAGCCTCTAACGTCAGTCACCTTGGAGACGTTTTAAACCCTTCTCCCAGAAAGAATGAGTTCCATCCCAGTGAGGCTCATTCTCCTGCAATCGACTGTATTTAAGTCAGGCCTCCTACCTGACAGCTGATCTCTCACACTGGGGTTGAACGGATTCCATCACCTGTGAAAAATCCCGAAGCCTTAGGACACAAGGTCTGAACGGATTTATACAAAGGAAAATATGCTTATGAAACATCTCAGCCTGGCTCTCCTCATCATCTGCATCCTTCAGATATTTAGAGCTGAGTCCGAGTTCTGTCTCGTTTGGTTGTGTGCAAACACCTTTGAACACTTAGGGATGAGAAACAAAGAGTTTTCATTTCAGGTACACCTCTGGTTTATGTTACTGGAATCACCTACAAGCAGGAGAAGAGTGTGATGCGATATTGAGACAATGACAGCTTTTAGGGGACAACACTTGCTTCCTTCCCCATGAGTCTTGCATACCCATGTTGAAGCATTCTCAAACATTGGCTTTCAGGGATCTCAACCCATAGGGGCCAAGTAACAAGGTGAGTCCTTCCAGGACCGAAGCCACAATCACCAGCATCAGAGCACTCTAAAAGGAAGGTCAAGCTCAAGGTAGGAGAGTGTGTAACATGTAGATAATAAAAATTAGATGGCTTAGGTCAAAGAAGCTAATCAAATTTAACATGAAGTCTAAATTACAACCATTGATCATGTAAACTAAGTTTATTTTCTTTCAGTGTTTATATGCAGTATCATTTTTATTCAATGAATAATACTTTGTAGCTTATGTTTTGATTTATTGTTTGATCCATAGGCTGTTTAATGATTTTATTTAGAAATGATTTTATATTGAAATTTAGTTGTAAGAAAAAATACTGAGATCCCATGCACCCTGTATTCAGTTGCCCCAGTGGTAACTGTGTCTGGAAAAGCAAACACTCAAAGTGCTTTCTCCTACTCTCTCACTCAACAGCAACAGTCAATACAGATTTCTGTGACCAAATGTGTGGCTCTTTTCCCCACACCTCAAGCTTGCAATCAGTTCTGCAGGGGACACCAGCTGGGTGTCCTCGTGTTCAATTCTAACACTATCCACCTGGAGATAGCATCAAATCCTAAAGGCTGAGGGCTCAATCCTGAAAACCACCCCACACTTAAGACACCAGTGGCAAGTCCAGGCCTCTGGAGCTTCTGACCAATGGGCTCCAAGTTGGGGTTCTCACAACCCCCTCTTTGGGACTGATCAATTTTCTAGAACGGCTCACAGAACTCAGGGAAATACTTATTTCAGATTACTAATTTATTACAAAGGATATTTTACAGGATACAGATAACCAGGCTGATGAAGAGATAATATGTAGGGCGAGGTCTGGAAGGGTCACAGGGCAGGAGCCTCCCCCCCGTGGAGTTGGGGTTGGGGTGCATCCACACGTGGGTGAGTTCTCGTTCCTCTTGCCATCAGCCTCCCCACGTTCAGCCATCTGGAAGTGCTCAGAACCCTGTCCTTTGGGGCCTCTCACAAAGACTTGATTACACAGGCACGGTTGGTTAAACCGCTGGCCATTGGTGATCAACTTAACTTTCAGGTTTCTCCTCTCCCTTGAGGCTGGGGAGTGAGGCGGAAAGTCCCAGCCTTCTAATCCTGCCTTGGTCTTTCAAGTGACCAGCCCCATCCTGAAGGTGCCTAGAGGCTGCCAGCCATCAGTCAATGATTAGCACATAAAACAGGCATCACCTGGGAGATGCCAAGGATGTTTTGGAGGTGCATGCCAGAAAACTGGGATGAAGCCAAATACACATTTCACAATGTGATAGTAATGCTTTGGGGAAAGGGGACCACCACAACCGTATTACAGGCACGAATCCAGTCAAGATGAGAACATTTCGATCACCACGGGGGCCTCTCATTGAGACCTTTTTATACCACACCCACTTTGCTCCCACCCGCACACCCTCTGTAGCTCGCTGCAACCCCTCATCTGCTCTCCAATTCAGCAATCCTGTATCAATGGAATCGTAGAAAATGGAACTTTTGGATTTGGCTTTTTTTCTTTCTTTTCTTTCACTCAGCATAATCCTCTGGAGATTTGTCCAAGTTATTGAGTGTACAATAATTTGACTTATCCCAGGGCTCAGAATACAGTCTATTTTATGTGCACATACCAAGGATCTGTACTCTACTGACACTGGGCAGTGTTCTATAAATGCAAATTAGGTCAAGTTGATTGCTAGTGTTGTTCAAATCTTTTGTATTCTCACTTATTTCCTGTCTGCATGTTCAAGCATTTATTGAGAGCGAAGTACTGAAATCACTAAGCATAATTGTAGATTCATCTATTTCTCCTTGCAATTCTGTCCATTTTTATTTCATGAACTTGGAAGCTCTATTATTAGGTGCATGAATGTTTAGGGTGATTATTTCTCTTGTGGCACTGACCCTAATGAAAATTAGGAAATGAACTTCTTTATCCTTCATGATGTTCTTTGCCCTAAAATCTACTTTGAGATTAATATAGGCTCTTGAGCTTCCCTTGATTATTATTACTATGGTAAAACTTTTATTTAATCTTTTTTTTTTTTTTTTTTTTTTTTTTGAGACGGAGTCTTGCTCTGTCGCCCGAGCTGGAGTGCAGTGGCCAGATCTCAGCTCACTGCAAGCTCCGCCTCCCGGGTTCCCGCCATTCTCCTGCCTCAGCCTCCGGAGTAGCTGGGACTACAGGCGCCCGCCATCTCGCCCGGCTAGTTTTTTGTATTTTTAGTAGAGACGGGGTTTCACCGTGTTAGCCAGGATGGTCTCGATCTCCTGACCTCGTGATCCGCCCGTCTCGGCCTCCCAAAGTGCTGGGATTACAGGCTTGAGCCACCGTGCCCGGCCTTATTTAATCTTTTACTTTTAATCTATTATCTTTATTATTAAACTCTTTTTCTTATAGGTAACCTGTAGCTGGATCTTGCTTATATATCCAAATCAAAAAACTATGACTTAATTGGAGTATTTGCACAATTTAAATTTGATGTAATTATTGACACTTTTGGTTTTAATCTGTGATCTTGCTTTTTTGTTCTGTTTCTCCTTTTTCTCATCTTTTGTTCTTTTTCTCCTCTACTTGTCTATTTTTTGTTCACGTTTTTCCTCTTCTTCTACCTTCCTTCATATTGATTGAACATATTTTCTGATGCCATTTTATCTTCAGAGTTACCTTTTGAGCTGTAACTTTTTGACTTGTTATTTTAGCAGTTTATTTTAGAGCTTATTGTATACATCTTGAACTTACTACAGGGTACCCTTAAATATTTTGCCACTGTATGTATGATGTAAGAATTTTACGAGAGTACACTTATATTTTTCCATTCCCAAACTTTATGCTATTGTGATTATACATTTTACTTTTGCATATGTTAAATATCATACTACATAGTTAATATTTTTGTTAAGGAGATTTAAATAGAATGAAAATAAACTTTATTTCCCTCTGTAGTTCCCATTTCCAGGACTGACATCTCATTTGTGTGGATACAGATTTCCATTTGGTATCTTTTTTTTTCCTTCCCCCACCCCCAAAGATTCCCTCTAACATTGATTGTAGTGTGGGTTTGCTAATGATCAATTCAGCTTTCATGTCTAGGAAAGTCTTTATTTTGCCTTCATTCTTTGAACATATATTTGCTGAGTATAAGTTTACAAGTTAACAGGTTTTTAAAAATTTCTCCTTCGAAATAATTTTTGATTTACAAGAGAATTTATTTACATTTTGCTCACTTTCCCTTAATGTTAATATTTTACTTTGCCATAGCAACGTTATCAAAACTAAAAAATTAGCATGGGCACAATACTCTTAGCTAAACTACAGTCTCTATTCAGACTTGACCAGTTTTTCCACTAATGTATTTTTTCTGTTCTAGGATCCAATTCTTGACACCATGTTGCATTTGGTGTTCGTATCTCTTTAGTCTCTTCAAATCTATGATAATTTGTTTTTTATGACCTTGACACTTTTGATCACTACTGGTGAAATACTTTGTAGAATGTCCTCAACTTGGTCTTGTCTGTTTTCTCATGTTAGGCGCTTCTCATTGTATCACACAGGCATTACATGATGCCAATATAGCTTATTACTGGTGGCGTTAATCTTGATCGCTTGGTTAAAGTTCTGTCTGCCAGATTTCGCCACTGTAAAGTTACAATATTTTCTTTGCCATTTTCTACTTGTTAGTAGTGAGTCAGGAAGTCTAGCCTGTAATCAATTAAGGAGATAATGTTAGCTGTAGTTTCTGTAGATGTGCTTTATTGGTTAATGATGTTCCTTTCTATTCCTAGTTTGCTAGAAGCTTTTAATTATAAATTGATGTTTCAATTTATCAAAATTTTGTTTACATTTTCTAAATAATTGTGTCTCCTATTTAGTATGTTAATATGTTGAGTTATCGTGATTGATTTTTGAATGTCACCAGCCTTGTATTCCTGTCATGTGGTGTGTGTGTGTTTAGCTAGATTCAATTTGCTATTATTCTGTTGATGGTTTTTGTGTCTACATTAAGTATATTAGCCTGTAGTTTTCAGAAAATACCTGTGTCTGGTTTTGCTATTAAGGCCTAATAGAGTAAGTTGGGTATAGTTTCCTTTTGTTCTATTTTCTGAGAAAAAAAAAATTGTATAGAATTGGAGCTATAGATCCTCAGTATAATTTGCTAGTGAAGCCCTCCGTGATTTGAATGGTATTTTTAGAAAGATTAAAATTTAACTTAATAGATATAGGTTTATTCAGGTTATTTATTTCTTCTTGAGTGAGTCTTAATAGTTTGTGTTTTTTAGGGGATATATTCATTTCACCTAAGTTGCAGAATTATTGGCATAGTGTCATGCATTCAGCATTGTTCCCTTACCATCCTGCAATGTTGCCGCCATACCCCCTTCATTCCTGATATTGGTAATTTGTGTCTTATCTCTTTCTCTTGCTTGGACTCTCTAGAGGTTTATTAGTTGCAATGGGGAGAATTCTAAAATGGCCTCCAGGATATCCCATCTGCTGCATAATCTTCAATACTATGAACTTAATGGATTTGACTCCCATGACTAAGTTATTTATACGACACAGTTGAATTTAAGGCATGGAAATTATCTGGGTGGGCTTTACTCGATTATACAAGCCCTTTACAAATGGAGTTTTCTCCGACTGGTTCCAGAAGGGGAACTCAGAGAGCTGAGGCACCTGAAGAATTGGGCATGGTCTTGCTGGCTTAAATATGGAAAGGAAAGGGGCAGCTGAGTGCAACCACTGGCTAACAGACGGTGGGGAAACAAAGGACTCCATCTTGTAGCCACAAGGAGCTGAATTCTGCCAAAACCTGCTTGATCTTAGGAGATTTTTCACTAGAGCCCCCAGAAAAGAATGCAGCCCTGCTGGTATGTGGATTTCACTGTTCTGCGACCCTAAGGAGAGAGTGTAGTAATATCACGCCTGGACGACTGACCCACGGAACTGTGGCACGATAACGGGTGTTTTCTTAAAACACTACATCTGCAATCAGTTGTTAATATAGCAATAGAAAAACTAATATCTTAATTTTATTTACTTTTGGAAAAAGCAACTTTTGAGTTTTTTTCTTTTAAATTTTACTAACTTCTTTTATAATCTTAATTGTTTTCATTTCTCTGATTTTTTTTTTCACTAAAGTTGCTATTTTTTCTGGTTTCTTAAGGTGGTAGCTTAGATACTGACTCAAGGGTCTTTTTTTCTTTGCAATGTAAGTATTTAATGCTATAAATGTCCATCGAAGCAGTTTTCACTTGTATTACACAATTTTCATAGATCGTATTTTAGTTTTCAGTTCAAAATATTTTTAATTTCCCCTAAGATTTTCTTCCTGACCTATAAAAACCTACAAACATGTTGTTTAATTTTAAAATATTTGGAAAACCTCTAGTTATCTTTCTGTTATTTATTTTTAGTTTATTTGTACTACAGTCTAAGGACTTACTTTGTCTGGCTTATATTCTTTTAAATATGTTAAGCTTTGGCCCAGCACGATGGCTCACACCTGTAATCCCAGCACTTTTCAGGCTGAGGCAGGTGAATCACCTGAGGTCAGGAGTTCAAGACCAGCCTGGCCAACATGGTGAAACCCCATATCTACTAAAAATACAAAAATTAGCTGGGCATGGTGGTGTGAGCCTATAGTCTCAGTTACTCAGGATGCTGAGGTAGGAGAATAGCTTGACCCCAGGAGGCAGAGGCTGCAGTGAGCCAAGATCCCACCACTGCACTACAGCTTGGGTGACAGAGTAAGACTTTGTCTCAAAAAATAAAAATGAGAAATTAAATAAATAAATAAATAAATATGTTAGGCTTTGGTTTGCAACCCAGAATATGTTCTGTTTTGCTGAATGTTCTAGATGTGTTTCAGAAGAATATGTATTCTGCTGTTTTGCTGCCTGGAGTATTATATAATTATAAATAAGTCAAACTGGTGGATAGGATTGTTCGAGTCTTCCATATCCTTACATATTTTCTGTTTTTGTCCTTTCAGTCGCTTAGAAAAGATTATTAAATTTTCCAACTATATTTATTTCTTTGTGTCTGTTTCTCTTTTCAGATCTGTCAGTTTTTGCATGATATATTTTGAATCTCTGTTGATAAGTACATACACATTAAAAGTTATGTTCTATTAGAGAATCCATCCCTTTATCATTATGTAGCATTCCTCTTTATTCCTAAAAATAACCTTTGTTCTGAAATCTACTCTGTTCAAAATTCATATAACTACTCCAGCTTTCTTTTGCTTAGTGTTGCGTGGTATTCCTTTCTCTAATTTTTTACTTTTAACCTAAATATGCCTTTATATACTTAAAGTGGCTTTTATGCAGCATATAGTTTAGTCTTGATTTTTATCCAAGCTGACAACCTGTGTGTTCATCTGGGATGTTTAGATCATTAACATATAAAGTGATTATTGATAAGGTCAGATTAAAATATACGATCTCACTCTCATTTTTTAAAATGTCTTCCAGCTGTTGTTTCCTTTTCCCTCTTGCTGCTTTCATTACATTTAATTAACAATGCTCCCATTTTGTTTTCTGTTTAGACTGTGTAGAACAATCTTTTAAAACTTTTTAGTTTTAAATAATCTGAGTTGACCTCCAAATAGTATTATGCTGATACCTATGTAGTATAAAAACCTTTTAACAGTATATTCCCTATTACTTTCTTCCATCTCTTGTATAATTGCTATTATACATTTCATTTATTCTTATGCTATAAACATAAAATATATTGTATATTTTTGCTTTAAACAGTTAACTTTTAAAGTCAATATACCAAAGCATAAATACACTCATTTATTACATTTCCAACACTCTTCATTTCTTTTCATAGATGAAAATTTCTGATTATATTATATTCCCTATCTCTGAAGAACTTCCTTTCCATTTCTCATAGGTTAGATCTGCCACCAATGAATTCCCTCATTCTTTTTTTTTTTTTTTTTTGATGGAGTCTTGCTCTGTCACCCAGGCTGGAGTGCAGTGACGTGATCTCGGCTCACTGCAAGCTCCACCTCCTGGGTTCACACCATTCTCCTGCCTCAGCCTCCTGAGTAGCTGGGACCACAGGAACCCACCACCACATCCAGCTAATTTTTTTTTTTTTTCTTTTTTGTATTTTTAGTAGAGACGGGGTTTCACCATGTTTGCCAGGATGCTCTCAATCTCCTGACCTCATGATCCGCCTGCCTTGGCCTCCCAAAGTGCTGGGATTACAGGCGTTAGCCACTGAGCCCAGCTGAATTCCCTCAGTTTTTATTTTTCTGAGAAAATGTTTATGTCTGTTTCACTTTTGGAAAGTGTTTTTACTGAGTTTCATTGTGGGTTGACTTTTTTCTTTCAGAAACTTAAAAAGATTTCATTCCATTGTCCTCTTTCTTGCATGATTTCTGAAGCAAAGTCTTCTGTAAATCTTACCCTGTTGCTCCTCTGGTGGGGGAAAATGTATCTTTTTTTCCTTTGGCTGCTTCCAAAATGTTCCCTTTGTATCTGGTTTTCAACACTTAATATGATGTATGTAGTTGGAGGTTTTTGTTATTTGTTTGTTTTCTTTTGATTCTGGCTGCTGTTTGAGCTTCTTGGATTTGTACTTTGGTGTCTGTCATTATTTTGCAAAATTCTTAGCCATCATTTCTTCAAATATATCGTTTTCTCTTCTTTTTAGATTCAAATAATATGCATATTAGACAGTTCCTCATTTTTTTCACAGCTCTTGGTTTATCTGTCCCGATTTTTAAACTCATATTTCTCTTTGTGTTTTAGATTGGATAATTTCTAGTCACCTATAGTAAAGCTCACTGGGTCTTTCTTTGGCTGTGATAAGTTTACTAATGTGCCTATCAAAAGCATGCTTAACCTCTATTACTACATTTGTGATTTCTTGCACTTCCATTAGGTTCTGTCTTATAACTTCCATTGATCTGCTAATTTCCATTATGCTAATTTCCATTGATGGACCAAATCACCTGTTTGGTCTTGCATGTTGTCTATTTCTCCATTAGAGCCATTAACATATTAAATAATTATTTAAATACCCTCTTTCCTATCTTGTTCTGTTCTTAGTAATTATTTTGCCTTTCCAGGCTGCCATTTTTGGGTTTGTATGTCCCATAATTTTATTTGGAAGCCAAACATGTTTTATAGAGTAGTAGATACTCAGATAAATTTTATGTATGCTTAGAAATAAGCATGCCTTTCATTTTGCTCTGCTTTTAGTGTGAGGGTTCTTGCTTATTTAGTTAGAAGTTAAGCCAGGTTTGAAGTTGACCATCTGCTTGACTCCAGGTCCTGTGGCTCAGTTTTGACTCTTCCCCTTGCACTCTTCCCAGGGAACATCTGTCTCTTGCAGCCATCACCTGGACTACGCTGCTGTTTTCATTCTACGCTTGTGTGTGGGTGGTTGGACCAAGGGAGGGTGAGATGTTATCAACGTTTGGAGTAAGGCTCCGTCTTAGGCATGATTTGTAAACCTAGTGTTTAGAGTGTGACCTTCACAAGTGTTCCTGTTCCTTCTCCAGATGTAATGTTGGGCCTAACGGTACTGCCATCTCTCCCCAAGGGTAGTGCTTGCGTCATTTTCCAGTCGCACATGCACAGCTGAAGTAGATTTCCACCATTCCCCTATTGCACCCATTTTTGTTGCCCTTCTCCCTGCATACTGAGACATTTGCTTCGCAGGGGACACAGTGATGTGGACGTGGGTGGAGTTCTCACAATGAGTTCTGTCATCCTCTCGGGCGACCCCATGGGGAGGCTTTCTCAGGATTCTCCTTGATCCTCCCTTTAAAAACATGGTGGTGTTTCTGGATGAGAAATTGGCAAGAGCATGAGAAACCCTTATCCCTGTGGCAACCAGACGCTTCATATTTTCATGCCACCCCAGACTCAGCATGTAGTGATTAGGTAGAAATTTCTAGCTGAATAAAGTTACTGAGCAACAACACAAGCAACACTTAAACATTCTGCGATGCTAAAACTGGGTTCGATTTTGTTTTCTAAGATAATTAAACTGATTTTTGTCACCAATTTGGGAGCAGTTGTATTGAAACGGTCGCTCCCTGGGTTCCAGGTGAACCCAGAATGCCTGTTGCCTGTTTCTTTCCAGTGAGGATGATGAGTTGGTGAAAACAGCCATCCTGGATCCTAATAAAAAGTCATGTCCCAGATAGTCCGAATTTTATCAACCAGACATTTCAACTAGTGAATGTTCTGGAAGTTCCTCTACTTCACCTCTTAGATGGCAGTCACCATGTGTTGAACTTGGAATGAGAAGATGCAAGTTCAGATCCTGATTCCGCCACTTAGAAATAGTCCAAACCTGAGGCCGGGCATGGTGGCTCATGCCTGCAATCCCAGCACTTTGGGAGGCCAAGGCGAGCAGATCATGAAGTCAGGAGATCGAGAGCATCCTGCCTAACACAGTGAAACCCCATCTCTGTTAAAAAAAAAAAAAAAAAATACAAAAAAATTAGCTGGGCATGGTGGTGGGCACCTGTAGTCCCAGCTACTCAGGAGGCTGAGGCAGGAGAATGGCGTGAACCTGGGAAGCGGAGCTTGCAGTGAGCCGAGATCGCACCACTGCACTCCAGCCTGGGTGACAGTGCAAGACTCCATCTCAAAAATAATACTAATAATAATAATAATGATAATAATAATAATAATAAATAAATGAAAGCCACATTACAAGTAGCTGTTCCAGAATCTAATCTGCTGATAATATTGTAAAGAACATGAAGAACAGGTTTAGTAATACTGAGGAATGCACTCAAACAGTGAATAGTAAGAAAAAAAGATAGATGTGTAAATCAAACAGAGTGCTCACAAACACATAATTAATGTTTGTGAGATGAGGAAAAGAATAAAGCAAATAGAACAAAATATTTCAAGGCCATATTGGAAAAAAAAAATCCTGAAATGAAGGAAGACATGAATCTGCCAACCAGGTCCCAGGAAAACAGGACATGAGACACATGTTAATACAGTTATAACAAATCAGGAAGAAAGAAAAAAATTAAAACACGAACTTAAATATAAATGTAATTTTAATTTAATTTAAATATATCATCCATAGCAACAGAAATATACATGTATCAAGAACTAAATCTAACAAAAGACTTGCCAAAACTTTATGGAAGTAATTCAACATTTCATTGAAGGATATTCAAATTGAAATAGATAAAACTTCATGATGACAAATACTTTTTCTTAACTGCTGTACTTTCAGGTAGCTACACTGATTATCTAAATAAATGAGAATGCATAATTTATTCCAATCAAAATACCAACAGTGTTTGTGAAAAATTTTCAAACAGATTCTACAATTTTTATGGAAGCACAAAGACCCAAGAAAAGCCAAGGCATCCATGGAGAAGAATACAAAGATTGGCAGCTTCTCTACTTGTGACCAGTGCTATTGTATTAATTTTCCATTTCAGTTTAACAAATTGCCACAAACTCAGTAGTTTAAGACAAAACACATTTATGACCCTGTAATTTCTATGAATTAGGTGTGGCTTAGCTGGGAACTTTGCTTAGGCTCTTAGGGCTGCAATTAAGGAGTTGGCTGAGCTTCAGTCTCATCTGAAGACTTGACTGTGGAAGAATCAAATTTCCAAACTCAAGTTGTTGACAGAATTATTATTTGCAGCTGTAGAGACCAGAGGACAGCCTCTCTCTTCATGAAAGGCTCAGTCTTTCTTTTAACATCTTTCACCTGATTAAGTCAGGGTCCCCCAGGATAATCTTTCTTTGATTAACTTGAAATCAACAGATTTTTGGGTCTTAATTACATTTGCAAAATTTATTCATCTTTGCCATATAATGAAATTCAATCAAGGGAGTTGATCCATTAAGTGAAACCAAATCAGGTTTTGCCCACACTCACGAGGAGGAAACAATACGACTATATGACTAACTGGGGGTCACTTTAGTGTGTGTCTGCCACAGTTCTGCTGATTAAGACAGTGTGGTTGTGTGTCAGAATCAAAACGCACGCACAGATTCGTACAGATACGAACACACAAATAAAAGAGAGGTGGGCCTGCAGACGACCAGAGGTCACAATAAATGATGGTGCAGCCACTAATCATGGAATTCAGAGAACTTGAATTGGAGAAGAAGTAATTGCATAGAAGGGAAACTGGGAGAAAAGCAAAACTTGTATAAGGAAACCTGATGGTCCTGGGTTAAGGAACAAATTCTCAAGCATGACACAAATGGTATGAATGGTAAAATAAAAGGTTGATAAATTTAATTTCCCTAAAATTAGGAACTTCTTTTTAAATGTTTCTTAATTTTTTTTTGAGACAGAGTTTTGCTCTCATTGCCCAGGCTGGAATAGAGTGGCACTATCTCAGCTAACTGCAACCTCTGCCTCCCAGGTTCAAGAGATTCTCCCGCCTCAGCCTCCCGAGTAGCTGGGATTAGAGGCGTCCACCACCACACCCAACTAACTTTTTGTATTTTTCGTAGAGATGGGGTTTCACCACGTTGGCCAGGTGGGTTTTTAACTGCTGCTCTCGGGTGATCCACCCAACTCAGCTTCCCAAATTGCTAGAATTACAGGCTTGAGTCACCGTGACCGGCTGGAACTTCTTTTTATAAATAAATGTAATAAAGAGATGAAAAAGACAAGTTACCTCAGGGTAAACTTGAAGAATAAGATGGAGAACATTAGGCTTTTTGGCTGAGCATTGCTTGCTAATCTCCAGGCCTCAGGTGGCTTTTCAGAGAGTGTTAAGCTTGGGCAGTTTTGAAAGGAAACCAGGCTGGGTATATCTGTAACGGGCGGGGGGAAGAGACGGCCATGAGAAGGAGAGGAGATGGAGGGAAATAACAACATTTAAAGGAGACTCAAAGGATGTTTTTGGTGCCAGAGATGCAATAAAGAAATGTGGTGTCTATGACATGAGTTAGTAATGGTTTTGAGATAGTATATATCCTCTGAGGATAATGCTGGGGTAAATTACAGAAGATTCACCTAGTCCGTAGAGGAGTTGGAGTATTGAAAATATCTATATGAACTTGCAAACTTACCGATTAAATGGGATGATAAATTCAGGTGATAAATTCAGGTGGGAACATCTTTAGAGCTCAAACATTAGAAATACATCCTGTAAAGGGTTTTCCTCTTTCTGTGAAGATCTCTTCCTGAAACACGACTGGACTTTTAAAGCACAAGGTACTATGCTGCTAGCAAATTTCCAAACAGAAACCTAGAATTTAAAAATTGTAAATTTGCTTATATATTTGGTAATTTACTAATGTGGCTGACAAGACGTTATCTAGCAACTGGTTAGCATTTTCAGAAAAAAAATAAATAACACCCCTACCAACTTCCTTTTTCAATAATAAATTATCTACCTAATGATTCATTAAAATAACAATTTTACAAACATAAAGTTTAGTAAAATAAAGAAAAAGGTCTTTAAATGTACCATGTCCTTTGATTTTACAAGAAACTAATTGTGTGAAGTGTGAATAAAGAATAATTTTATGTTCTCTGAGAAACATGGAAATGTACTTCAATATAGAGTCATCAAATGATATGACAAAGAAAATTTGTACATTTACTTCCTTTGGTGTTTCCAAGCCAGATTTCCTCTGTTATCCCTACCTGTCAACCTGTCCTTCTTCTGGGGATAAAGCCCCATCTTCTGGGAGCTGCTCCTCCTTCCACTGCCAACCTGGGAGCTGCCATGGTCTTACCTGAACCTGCCTTAGTTGAAGTCGATGTGTCCAAGATGGGCAGCGATCTAACCTAAGCCAATACAATCTTCTACACCACTGCTTTTATTTATATGATTCTGACCTGTCTGAAATTGACCCTGTCAGAGGCTTTCTGAGAATGTGAACTTGGAATCACTGAGAGCAAATAAATGCGTGTCAGTCTCTCTCTGGTGGTGGGAACTACCTGATATGGAACTTACTAACTCTGAAATAAATGAAGAAATAAGGAAATAGAAAAGCCGCAGCTAGTCCACTGTGATGTTTCAAAACATCATCCTGGGGCAAATTTTATTTCTACGTTTAATGCTAAGAAGCAATTATTGAGAATGGATTGCTGCCTAATGAAATAAATAAAACAAGTATTTGGGATAGGAAATAACTAGCTTCAGGTCCTGCCTTTCCTCTGAACATGCGCCAAGGAAGGAGTCATCTTCATGGATCATTCTGCTGCCTCCTCCATCATTGACAGCATCCTGCACACCTCTATGCATGCTCCCAGCACTGGGACTTTGGTGCCGCCTCCTCCATCATTCCCAGCATGGTGCACTCCTCCAGTCATGCTCCCAGCACTGGGACTTTG
>NC_045439.1:162135236-162137342 GCF_002776525.5 Piliocolobus tephrosceles
CCAGCATGGTGCACTCCTCCAGTCATGCTCCCAGCACTGGGACTTTGGTGCCGCCTCCTCCATCGTTCCCAGTATCGTGCACTCCATGCATGTGCCCAGCACTGGGACTTTGACTGGTGCCACCTCCTCCGTCATTGCCAGTATCTTGCACACCTTCATATTGTGCATACCT
Source organism: Piliocolobus tephrosceles (assembly GCF_002776525.5). Classification (NCBI taxonomy): domain Eukaryota; kingdom Metazoa; phylum Chordata; class Mammalia; order Primates; family Cercopithecidae; genus Piliocolobus; species Piliocolobus tephrosceles. The sequence continues at coordinate 162,135,409 of NC_045439.1, forward strand.
CCAGTCATGCACCCAACACTGGGACTTTCACTGGTGCTGCTGCCTCCCTCCTGCAGAGCACCCATGTCTGGGAAAGGCAGAGCCTCAGTAGGATGCCCATGGAAGCGAATAACCATGGATGCCCAGGTAGACTTCTGAATTAGGCAAGGGAGTATGCTGAGGACAGGCATGGGGAGCCCCTCGCACCCCAGGCAGGGAGAAAGCAGGTGGATTTGCTGTAATAAATTGTGCATCTTGTCTGGAGTTGTCTTTCTGTTTATCTTGTCAGTAATCTGCAATGGTGATAACTGAAATTATTCAACTCTTTGGATGTTCCATTTGGACTGTGCATAACTCCTAGGGTGACTTATTATGCTTTGTTTTTCTGTATATTGGCTTGTTTGTTTATTCCTCTAGGGTTTTGATTGCAATTTTATGCAAAAAATTAATAGGCATTAAGAATCACACATAATTCAAATCACATTTCCTTAGGAAATGATGTAATTTTGGCATTCACATTACTTTAAAATACATACTTGTGCTCTTTTACTGCTGCAGGCTAATCATCCTAATTCCTTTGTACTGAAATACTAATTTGTTTAAATTTTTAAATGTTTCTTGGTAAATGGTATCAAAGTTGATGTTTCTATCAACAACTCTAAATATTGCTACAACAGAATATTTCATTCTGCAAAAATTCCTAATTTATTGGAAGCATAGTTTTCATCTGAGCCCAATACCATCTCCCTATCAATCTTTTAAGTAAAAATTGAACTTCGGGCTGGGCGTGGTGGCTCACGCCTATAATCCCAGCATTTTGGGAGGCCGAGGCAGGTGGATCACCTGAGGTCAGGAGTTCAAGACCAGCCTGGCCAACATGGTGAAACCCCGTCTCTACTAAAAATACAACAACACCAAAAAGAACTAGCCAGACGTGGTAGCACACGCCTGTAATCCCAGCTACTTGGGAGGCTGAGGCAAGAGAATTGCTTGAACCTGGGAGGCGGAAGTTGCAGAGTGCCAAGATTGCACCGTTTTCACTCTAGCCTGGGTGACAAGAGTGAAACTCTGTCTCAAAAAAAAAAAAAAAAAAAAAAAAAAACGGGACTTCAGTGATAGTCTTTTCATTCAGCAAATATTAATTAATGTATTATGGTTAGCCAACATTGGTCAACAAGAGAGACATATTCTATAAACCAACCAGTGTATTGGTTTTAAGATAGATATTGTATCAGTAATTATAGAAACAAATCCATCCATTTACGGGAAGGTGTCAGGGAGACTTCCCAGGGCACGAAGAGATTTTTAAGCTAAATGAGTGAATAGGAACTATCTAGATGTTGGGGAAAGAAAAAAAAGAGCATGTTTGCAGAGGGGAAGGGATTCAGAGGCATGTGGGGAAGGGTTTTGGCAAGTCCGAGGGCCTGGGCGGACCACATGCCAAGAGTGTAGAGAGCACAGAGCAAGGAGTATTTAACGCAGAATGACGTGGACCACATAAAAATGTCACAGCTGTACAAGGGCAGCTAATAAGGAGAAGGCGCAAATGATACTTGTGTTTTAGAAAGTTCCTCCTGATGGCAGTAGGTAGAATGAATTAGAGCCAAAAGGACTGGTCATCAGGAGACAAGCTTGGATCTACGGGCAGAAGATGGTAGCTTGGACTAGACGGGGAAATGATTTGAGAGGAATGGATCAGATAGAACCATTGGGAAGAGAAAAGGAGGAGTCAGAGGTGGCTTTTTGGTTTCCTCCTTGAACAAGTGAGAGACAGACCTGAAAGAAGAGCAGTATTGGCGTGGGAAGGTGATAGTCCAGTTCTGGACGTGGTGGATTTCAGGCACTGGATGGCTGAATCCAGCAGGCTAAAGGGGTGGAGGATTCAAATGGGGAGGATGAGGATGAGGAGGTGATCTCAGCAGGAGCTGGCCTGGACAAGAAATGAATGGAGATGG
>NC_045439.1:162137352-162190844 GCF_002776525.5 Piliocolobus tephrosceles
GGTGATCTCAGCAGGAGCTGGCCTGGACAAGAAATGAATGGAGATGGTTTGGGGACAAAATGTATCTCCAATAACATCTGCATTGCTCCCAACTTCTTTATGGTGTGGCTCTGCTTTGGCAGAAGAGAGTGGAATGTCAGGAAAGGATCACTTCTGTTTGTTTCTGGGTTGGCACAACTTAAATCCTGGAGTTACAAAAGAATAAGATAAATATACATACATTAAGTAAAACAAAGTGCAAAGTTGATAAGCAAAACTTAATGATATAAATAAATAAAAGGGGCCGGGTGCGGTGGCTCAAGCCTGTAATCCCAGCACTTTGGGAGGCCGAGATGGGCGGATCACGATGTCAGGAGATCGAGACCATCCTGGCTAACACGGTGAAACCCCGTCTCTACTAAAAAGTACAAAAAACTAGCCGGGTGAGGTGGCGGGCGCCTGTAGTCCCAGCTACTCGGGAGGCTGAGGCAGGAGAATGGCATAAACCCGGGAGGCGGAGCTTGCAGTGAGCTGAGATCCAGCCACTGCACTCCAGCCTAGGCAACAGAGCAAGACTCCGTCTCAATAAATAAATAAATAAATAAATAAATAAATAAATAAATAAGATAAATATACATAAAGTAAAACAAAGTGCAAAGTTGATATGCAAAACTTAATGATATAAATAAATAAAAATATCAAATGGTTATACAAGTTTTTATAAGATATGATAGCTTTGTTATTATTGGAAAAGCATCCCTTAAAATGACCCTGGGTCTGTTTGAGGGTTGAGTTTACCTATTACTCTTGAATTTAATCATACACCTATGGAAGGACTCAAGCAATGATAGCTCATCAGTGGCCTGTCATGGAAAAGATCTGCATGTGTTTTCACTGTATCCATGAATATGCTCATTTTGTGCCCTTTACACTGACCGATTAAGTGCCTGGTACAGCCATGGATACTATGAAAATTAAATTTAAGAAAACCAGCATTTTGACCATTTCTTGATTTGATATTGTTGTAGTTGTGTAGTTGTGCATTTTTATCCAAGTCATTCATTTAACAAAATAAATTATAAAATTATTTTCCTGAATTATTTTTGATCCGTCAAAGTTGTCTTAATTTTGACAATATTTTATTACAGGTGATTATGTTGTCATGACTATATATTTTGAATTGAGTAGAAGAATGGGATACTTCACTATTCAGACATACATTCCCTGTATACTGACTGTGGTTTTATCCTGGGTGTCATTTTGGATCAAAAAAGATGCTACACCAGCAAGAACAGCATTAGGTGAGTTTCAAAAAATCTCTTCCATAAATTTGTGTAATTTTAATATAGAAGCATTCATAAAAATGCCTTCAATGTAAAAAACTATTTAAATGTGAATGATCTAATTTGAGGGTTACTTGAACTGTGCTTAGACTTTTCTCTTTAGAAGCCAAGTGAGGCTATTCTTTCTCACAATGGGATTCTACGTGTGCTACATAAATCAAGATGGGGTAGGAGATTCAGAGTAAATAAATTGTGATAGTATCCTGTATCACAGGCTGATATGATCACCAAAACACAGGCACATCCCAGAACCTGTCAACTCAGAAGTCCCCCTACATTAATGTCAGGAAGCAGAGTTTACCACACACCTCTGAGGACTGAGGACATAATATTGGTAAAAATATTTTATCAGTAATTGAAGCTCTGCTTGTATATAGCAACTTTACCAGCAAACGAGAAAATGATCATTTTTTTCAGCTGTAAGCCACACACTAAACCTCAGTCTTTTCATGAATTTTTCTCTAGTTCCCAAAGTCTCCTTAATAAAACACTAACTTTCAGTAGTTTTAGAACTGTGCAACATATATTATGTCAGTTTTTCTTTCTGATAGGAATTTTGCTTAACTTTCGATGTTTTGATTTTTTGAAGACAGTAATATATAAGACTGAATATAGAGATTGTTTTTCCCAAAAAAATTCCTATAGAAAAGAGGAAGCTGCCTCAATTTCAAATTTCTGCGACATCTCTCATATCTGCATTGTTATTTCTCTTTTTTTTAATTTGTGTGTTCAAGAACAAAGCACTGGGCTTGGGTAGACCGGGCCAAGAGATTAATTAGCCTGTAATATCCTCTACCTATACTAGTTTTGCATGCTTATAGAAAATACATGATAGAACTGTAGGCGAATCAACACAGATTTCGTGACTAACCCTTGGGGTTATGGCTTCATGGTTACATGTATTAGATGTCACTGTACACAAGACATCTAAAGATAAACTTCAAAGTGATATAATATATAACTATGTTTGTACAACTTGAGACTATGAAAATCCGACAGAGAATAGTTGTTCTGGGCTCAAGACACAGAAGCTGGAATTTCACAGAGCGGTCAGATAATAAATTTATAGCCAGAAGAACTGAAGAACTTTATTAACAGTAAGATGTTTAGTGTTTAGTTGAGACACCAAAAAGTCTGTGCCTAGAAGTAAAGGGGGTACTCTAAATGTCCTTTAATGAAGCTTGAACCAAGCAATAACAAGATCAAGGAGAACCATCAGCAAATTTATGGTTTGTCACAAGAATTCAAAGGGCTTCTTAAAAAGATAATATTGTGCAGAATTTTTAAATTATATGGAGTTATAATAAGAACTTATTAGACACTCTAAGATGTAGAAAAATGTGACCCATGATTACAAAGAAAGAAGGATTAATAAAAAGCAAAGAGAAGTCTAATGCTGACTCAGTAGGCATGGACTTTAACAACAGCTATTATAACAATGTCTGAGGACTTAAAGGACAATGTGATTTTAAATAATGAACAGATGAGTCATCTCATCACAGAAAGTATATAAAAAGAAATTCTAGAATGAAATGTATAATACCTTGATTGAAAAATTCACTAAACTTAAGAGCAGATTGAAGATGGCAGAAATAAAAGGTTATATAAAATTGAAGACCATCAGATGAAATTTATGTAATCTGAAGAACAAGGGAATAAAAAGATTAAAAGAAAGAATGTACCGGTGATCTGTGGTACAATACGAATATGTATAACAAAACTATAACTGACTATAACTGAGGCGATAGTTAAAATCAGAATAATAAGAAAAAAAGAATGAGGAAAAATATTTTTGAAAAAATGTGGTTAAGAAATTCCAATGTTTGGTGAAACATACCAGCCTACAAATTCAAACAGCTTAGTGAGATACAAGCAGGAGAAATACAAAGAAAAGCGTCATAGTCTAAACAATGACAATCAAAAATAAAGGGAATACTTGCAAGTATGTAAACAAAAATGTCCTGTCGTATGTGGAGGAGCAAAAATATGACTAACTGATTCTTCATGTGCAATAATGGAGACTGGAAGATAATTAATTGCTGGCTTTAAAGTATTGAAATTCTATATCCAGAGAAAATGTACTTCAAAAATTTCATCAGAATGAAGTGTTTTTAGATAAACAAAATCTGTGTTAATTTGTCACAGAAAATCTAAAACCATAGTAAACATTCTAAAACGAACTAATTAGGTTAATAGAAATAATAAACAGAAAAATGGATTTACAAGAAGTAATGAAGAACATCAGAAATGGTAAGCATGTGGTGAAATTTTTAAAAATTAGTTTTCTATTTTTATTCTTTCAATTAAAGTCAAAATAATAATAATGCAAGATGAGACTTATGACATAAGAAAAAATAAAATATAGGCCATAAATAGCAATGAGGTTAGGGGACATACGGAACCATGTTCCTATGTGGTACAAAAATGAGTACAGTAATACTAAAAAAATTCTAAGTAGATATGTTAGGAAATATTATTGTAATCTGTTGAAAAAATATGAAAATAAAAGGCATAGCTTAGAATTCAACATAGAAATAAGAACATATAATAATAATAAAAGGGTAAATTCAACAGAAAGAAAAGACTTTCATAAATGCACCTGTACCTAGTATTAGAGCTTCATATTAAAATAAACAAAAACTGAGAAGAGGATAAATTTTAAAATCAATCACAGTTTGATATTTAAATATACTTCTATCAGCAGTGTACACAACCAAGCACATTTGTCCACTTATTTAAGTGATTAAACCAGTCAACAACCAAAAAGCCAGTAAAGGAATGGAGGAGCTGAACAGCAATGTCAATGTCTTCGAGCGACTGGACATTACAGAACTCTGCACCTAGTAATTACATCATGAAAGTGAATTTCAATATCTGCACCTAGTAATTACATCATGAAAGTGAATTTCAACATCCACCTCCCGCCATACACAAACATTTACTTAAAATGGATTATACTCAAATGGTAAAACTAGAAATGTTAAATTTCTAGAAAAATGTTAGGATTATAATGTTAGATTATATCAAGATTTCTCAGATCAGAAAGTGAATCTTAGGTGAGGAGAACTTTGAAACATTTCTGACATGAGAATAAACTTGAATAGGTATTTCATGTTGTTAGATAATACAAAACATCCTGAAGATTCATTGGTTATGTAAAATAAATACTTTTTCCAATGAATAGCATCTTTCTCCTCTTTTTATGCATTTGATGTGCAGAAATCTTAATTTCATTTATTAATCTTTATATTAATGTTTTTGTTCTAAATGTGTTGTAAGTATGGCTACTTTAAAGATTTCCTATGTAAAATTTTAGTCTGATAAAAGAATACCAGAAATGTCCAGGATACAGTAAAATATCATTCATCATATCAAAAAGAAAATGCCAGTATCAAGATGACACAGTTGTTGGAATTATCTGATTAGGATTTTAACATATCAGTCATAAATGTGCTTCAGTGAGCAAATGCACACATGCTTCAACTAAATGAAAAAAAGAAAAGCTCCACAAAGAAATAGAGGATATAAAGAAGAACTCAGTGGAATTTTTAGCACTGAAAAATACAATGCCAAAATGAAAAGCTCACTGGATGTGCTTAACAAAAGAAGAAAAGACAGAAAGAATCAGTGAACCGTGAGATAGAACAACAAAAATTAACCAATCTGAGCAACAGAGAGGAAATATATTGAAAATAATAATCAACTGAGTTTAGGGATATCTCCAAATGTTGACACATGTTAGAGAGGGAATGATCCAACATTTGTGTCATTGAAGTTCCAGAAAAAAGAGAAATAGAATGAGACTAAAAAAAAGTATTCAAAGAAACAATGGATAAAAAATACTCAAATTTGCCAAAAGGCATAAATCTAGAGATCCAAGAAGCTGAATTAATCCCAAATAGGTTAAATCCAAACAATGTTAGGTAAAGACACATCATAATCAAACTCTTAAAAACTGAAGAAAAATTCTTGAGAGTAGCAAAGAAACATGTCGCCTTGCCTATAAAGAAAAAACAAGTTGGATAATAATGGATTCTCATCCAAACCATGGAGGCAAGAAGGAAATGGCACAGCATTTTTTAATGCTGAATAGAAAGAATAGCCAACCCAGAATTCTATACCCAATGAGAGTATCTTTTAAGAATAAAGGAGAAATCCATTCTCGTGCGAAGAAGAACAAAGAGAATTTGTCACTAACAGATGTCCCCTAAAATAATGGCTAATGGAATTTCTTGAAATAGAAAATGATGAGAAGAATTTTTTAACAAAAGAAAGGAAGAAAAAAACACAAAAAGTGAAAATGTGGGTAAGTAAAATGGACTTTCCTTTGCCTTTTGAGTTTTCTAAATTACTTATAATGGTTGAAGCAAAAAATCATAATGCTACTTGATGTAATTATTAAACTAATTAAAGGAAATATTTAAGACAATTATATTAAAATCAAGGAAGAGTAAGGGGAAATAAGGTTTCTACATTTCATTCAAACTGGTAAAATGTTAAATATGATAAATTATGTATTTGTAATACTGGAAGAATCACTAAAAAGGCCACAAAGAGTGATGTGCCTCAAAAACACTGTAGATAAAGCAAAATCAAATTCTAAAATATGTTGAGATAACCTATATGAAGGCAGGAAAAAGAAAACAAGATATTATAAAGGAACAAACAAACAGGAAACACAATATAAAATGGAATCATTACATCTTAAATATTAATAATTACTTTCAATGTAAATTGCTGGAACATACCAGTGAAAAAAACAGAAGTTAGCAGAGAGGATTAAAAAAAAAAGCATGACCCAGCTACAATGTGTCTCCAAGAAAGTCATTTGAAATAGGATGATATTGTTACACTGACATGAATGTTCATGTAATCACCAAGAACTGGACACAACCAAAATACCCCTCAACAAGTGAATGGCTAACGAAACTATAGAACATCTAAGCCATGATATACTACTCAGCAGTAGGAAAGAACAAACTGTTGATGCAGCAGCAGTTAAATGTGTCAATGGCATTGTGCTGAGTGAAAAAAAAAAAAAAAGCCAGTGTCAAAAAGCGTTATTATAGTTTGTGTTTAAATTAGGAGGTTTACTTCTGACTGTAGCAAGATGCCAGCATTTATATTCACTCATCCCTCCAAGGTCAAGAAGAAAGTTTTTCTAGGATTCTGTGAGACCAGGATCATCCCCAAAGCATCCTATATGTAATAGACTCAGCTGAGATAACCTTCCTGAACTCCCTTGGGCTTTCCCCGAAGAGGAAGTCATGCCAACAGGTGTTTGTGCAGAGCACCCTTCTTTACTAGGTAGCTTAGACCCCTGAACTAAATAGAAATGCCGAAGCTTTATTTTTCTTCAGGGTGTATAGTTTCAGGGTGGGTGTGGAAGCACTGTATAGTTTCAGGGTGGGGGTGGAAGTGGGGAGGATAAAGCACACGGCCACTGTCTACCTCTGGAATACAGGCCACTCATGACAACTGATGGACAAGGTCTATGGAAACTGCAGACGCAAACAATTTGTATTTCTATTGAAATAGAAACTAAGATTTTGAACTTCTTAGACATGATGTGGTCATATTTTTAAAAGTTGAATTGGATGTTTATTAAAGGAGGATAATGGCTTCCAGCTTCATCCATGTCCCTGCAAAGGACATGACCTCACTCTTTTTTATGGTTGCATAGTATTCCCTGGGGGAGAACATTAGGGAAAACAGCTAATGCATGCTGGGCTTAATACCTAGATGATGGGTTGATAGGTGCAGCAAACCACCATGGCACACGTGTATCTACGTAATAAACATGCACATTCTGCACATGTACCCTGGAACTTAAAAAATATAAATTAAATAAAATATTTTTTTCAAAAGATCTTTTTCCATAAAACTACATCTGATGTAAGTATAGACTTTTCTGGTTTACACAGCATTTTTACATGAAATTTTACCATCTATATTAAAGAGTACCTGGCATTCTGTTTTCACTGCACAAGTTAAGGAAAATGATTCAAGATGGTAAGTGGCTTCTCATGGCCAAATGCTGAGAAGGCCCAGGGCAAGGTGGAGAGCTTGGACTTTCAGGTGGTATTCTTTACAGCTCAACAAGCTGTCCACCCTGTGCTTTGAGACTCATTCTCCACCTGGCCCTGGCAGAACTGCCTTGAGCAGGTGCAGGGAGGAACTAAACAGAGGCTGTAATGTTGCAACAAAGGTGTAAAGTAATGTGTCCTCATCTGTCCTGTGTACCTCTTCTCTGACTAGTACTGTGATGCATATATTTTACTGTATTCCCATTGAGCTACAGAGGTGGTGACTATTAAAATTCAGATTCCTGTGATTTAGGGGTTCATGAATATGGGGTCACTAACCTGCCCTGTCTAGTAGTTCTGACAGGTCCTGATTTCTCGAGGAGTTCACCCACGGGAGAGTCAGTCTTAGCCTGTTTCACACGATAATCGCTCTTCTTCATTTTATTCTTGTGTTCAACAGTCTCCACGTCTTTTTTCATGTTTTCCCTTCTAAGCTCTCCAACTCGTGTGTGTCTCTTTTCTGAATGTTTTCCACAATATTTGATTAAACATCTAGTGTTGACCCATGCATATGAACTAGTTGAAGTCAAACCAACATTGTTACCAATTAATTGATTCATTTGATATAAAGCATTCATTTAAATGCCTCAAATGTGCTAGCGTCTGTGCTGGGGGACAGGCAAAGACAAGGGACTGTTTTTGTCTTAAAGATCACACTATCTAGGAGACAGATACGTAAAGACATATGTGATTCCCTGTGATAATGAAAACAAAAAAAAAGCTGAGATATGCAGAAGGTGCAGGGATACTGCAGATGTGCATGTTGTCAGCTCTGCCGGGAGGGCAAGAGTGGAGCTGGGTCTTCAAGAATAGTGAGGGTTTTCAAACTGGGGAGGTGAGGAGAAGAAAGAAATAAAAGGATTTAGCTGCACAGAAGTGTGAGATGTGGAACAGCAGGGAATAGATAGGACTGCAAAAAGAGCATCGATGTTAAAAATTGCTTAAAAGGCAAAATGTCCAACAATGAGAGAATTACTGAATAAATTGAAAGGTGTTCACTTGATTCAGGCACTTTAGTGTTATTGTGAAGACTCTAATCAGAAATTTCATGGAAACATTGCTTATGAAATTGTGTGGACATTAAAATTCAAAGTAACATTACATGAGTTATGCAGCATCAGGGATTCCTGTAAAGCAGCCGTGCTGGGGTGGAGGGATGTGGGTGACGGTCTGGGGTTCCTGTTGCATGTTGCATCCTTTTACAACATGCTACCTGTCCCCTGTGCAGGCATCACCACGGTGTTGACCATGACCACCCTGAGCACCATCGCCAGGAAGTCCTTGCCACGCGTGTCCTACGTGACCGCCATGGACCTCTTTGTGACCGTGTGCTTCCTGTTTGTCTTCGCCGCGCTGATGGAGTATGCCACCCTCAACTACTATTCCAGCTGTAGAAAACCAACCACCACGAAGAAGACGACATCGGTGAGCTGCAGTAGCAAAGGTTCTCTGGGAGGTAACGGGGGCGCTGTTTGAGATGAGTGTGTGCCTAAACGCAGTTGTATTCCTAAGGATCATATAAAGCATGATGTACATACCCAATTCAACAAGACTTTTCTAAACCAGACAGGGATTCTGAAGATGTGAATGTGACTCTAAGAGCTCTCTTGTGTCACTTACCAGTGACGTGGTTTGGTTTAGTCATACCCTAAAGGTTGTTCTTAAGAGTGATCTTGGATGCAAATGTTCATGACAGTTTCCTAGTTATTTTTCTCCTTTTCTTGTAGTTACTACATTCAGATTCCTCAAGATGGATTCCTGAGCGAATAAGCCTACAAGCCCCCTCCGTATGTATAGCATTGCAGGTGTCAATATTTCTGAGAACTTTCACTAAACTAACATTGCATTTGAAAGGTAGATTGCTGTTGATGCATGCATGTCAAATTGAAGACCAAGGAGTGATACACATGCTGGCTTCAAAAATGTGTTTAGTATTAGGTTAAAAATCCAACTCTGACAATTTGGAAATTAGAGGAGAAAAGTAATCATAATCCTTCTACATGGGGATTAGTGTATGGCATATATAGTTCTTTTTTAGCCATTCAAATAATATATGTTCATGCATTTTAGCAAAACTGAATTATGATCTTTATATTGTTTTATAGCCTCTTTGATAACTCAAAAATAGGTACTTACATGTACTTAAGTTTTGTGCCACAAATATTATTTTATAGGATCATTGTAATGATCATATCCTGTGTTCATGATTGATGCACAGGCAGTCTTGGCAGGACACTGACTGGGCTCATCCACATTTTTCATTTGCATTTACGTTCTTACCACTACCAATTTGTACTTACCTGTGACTATTTGCTTGGTTATACATTCCCAGGAGCAGAACGTTTGGGCAGAGGGGTTGCATGGTCTTTGGTCTTTGCCAAATGGCACTCCACCAGCTCCACCAGCAATGCCAGACACCTCATCCCGAACTTTCTGTGCATTCAGTTTGATAGTCAAGCAGGAAAATGAGCTCTGCAAACTTTTCTCACTGGCATTTATTTGACTATTGACAATATTGTCACTTATTTTTGATTTGCATTTCTATTTTCATGAATTGCTTTTGAATTTTTTTAACTTTTATTAGTATTTTAAAGTAGAAACCTGACAGTGGTGTATATGTTACATATTATATAAATTGTATTTTATAAAATATATAATTTAGATAGTCACATATAGAATATATTCATGATATTGTTTGTCATGTAGTTTTTACTCCAACTAGAATTGGCAACATTGCCACTATCCTATTTTGTGCCTTTTTCTGTGTGTGTTATTTTGTTTCATGTGGTCAAATCTGTCACTGTTTTCTTTTGTAGTTTCTGCTTCTTGTGTTCTGCTTTGGAAGGTCCTTCCTACCCTCAAAATGACGACCCCCCTCACTTTCTTTTGAGCACTATGCTTGGCATTATGTTTTCTGTGCTTTCATGTATCAACTCACTTTATTCTCATAACAAACCTTTCTACAAATCAGAAAATTGAAGTGTGGATAAATTAAGCCCTGTAAATACTGACCAAGGTTTGACAATTTAAAAACAAATTTGTTACATTTAACTATTAACAAGTCGGAATTTCTTTTGGCTAGAGGTAAGAATGTAGCTTTATTGAAAAATCCGAGAAATATATTTTTAAATTAATGATGCGAACTACAACTTTTATCATATAACAACTTTTTTTTGCAATCATGACTTTTATTCCTTTATACATATGTATACTAACTACAATTTACTAATTACATCAAATGTTTCAAACCCACCCATAAGTCGCAGGTGATTTGCTACTTGCTAATTAAGACCTCACATGCAGCGCACTTCCAGCCCATTGTCAGGAGACTACATAGTTATCTGCACTCTGCAAGTGTGGATCATGATAGTTCTTCCAAAAAGTTTGTGGGCAAATCACTGTTACAGCTGCGGGAAGCCACAGCGATCATACGGATTTTGCCAGCAAATGCTTCCAAATGGCGTGGGACCAAAACAGAGGGGAGAGGGGAAGGGTGCAATCATCACACATAGCCAGGACCTGGGTGTTGAAAGCAGGAAATGTTGACATCTTTAGTACAGAAGTGATGTTGCCAAAAAAAGAAACAAATCCTTTAACACACAGAGAAAAAGGTATCACAAAATGAACAGAAAAAAATTTTTTAAAGAAAGAAACAGTTGGAAAGTGTAATGACCTTAAAGAAAGTACAAAGAAAAATAATTCAGACAGAAAGGGTGCCAGGCCTGGTGAGAAGACACAGCCAGAGACCTGCAGCAAGAATAATGCTAAGCCAAAGAAAAAGGAAGCCTGTCCTCTGCTGAGTGAGAACTCTCAACTTCCCAACTGTATTCTGAAAGGTCAGTCTGCAAGCCGTATGCTAGTGAAGGAGCCACCGTTACCCATACGAAGAAGCAGAAAAGAGCAGCCTCTGAGTGATGGGGGACGGGCCAGGCTCCGTGAACAGTCACATGTGTGGCTTGGGGTGAGCTGTTCTAGTTGCTCAGTTCCCCTTTCCTAATGTGTCAAATGCAAGGCTGAGGACCTCCACATGTGCCCAGGAAGCACGGTGCTCCGTGACACTCACAGGGCTGTGCTACACACAGAGACAAAAGAGGAGGGAGTCGGGGACCCAGCTAGGCCAAGGAGGACTTTGGGGAATTGTTAATTAAAATCTCTACCTTGGGCATCGTTTGAAAATTTCATGACTAATGAGACAGAGGCAAGTAAAGAAGTTCTTAAGCTATTTAGGGCTCTTAACATCTTACATTTTGCTTCAACCTTATAAAATGGAATTTGTTTCATTTCAAAGCAGTGAACTATGAAGACATAATAAGAACCATTTTTAAAATTGTAAATATGATCTCTAGGTGTTTTTTGGTTCCCTAAATGAAGTGAAATGGAGGTTTCTCTTCTCCAGAAACCATCCTGCTGCCCTGCCTGAGACCTCCAAGGGTTGCCCTTGAGATCTCTGGTGAGCCATCCCCACATCAGCAGAGCCTCCTGCCTCCTGGTCTGAGCCAGAATCTTGCTGTGGGGCTGCCCTGCCTTGCAACGACCAGGCTTCTCCTCTCCGTCTCCGGTAGCCCCGTTACATCCACATAGCAAGAGACTACACAGAGGAATGGGGTTGAAACAATGAGTGGATGAATGTCTGGCTGATCACTGTCAAAGCACACGTGTAGGAAACTTTTATTGCAATTGTTTGTTAATAAAGGCAGTTGTTTCCACTGGAGCTCTTCAAAAAGAGGCAGATCCCTTCAATGCAGTGGGGTAGAGGCAGGGAACTGCTATGTTTTAGCAAACCCCTGGTGATGTTTACACCCACTCGGGACAAAGAATATTAACCTAGAAGAGATGTATGCACATGAGGCCCATAGAGACAGCGGGACTTTTATTTCTGCCTATTCATCAGGATTGCGGATGAGGAGGAGGCTGGGCAGCCGCACCATGAGGCCCCACTGGTAACAAAGGGTGGTGGCCACATGTGAGGAGCAAGCAACGGCCTGTGAACATGTGGTCCAGGCCATCCTGCTTTAGGTCTGTCCTCACACACAGATGCTTCCCATTGACAGGAGCACACCAAAGGCTGCAAGAACCAACTCGGAGGGACCGACCGACACTTTCACCTGTCTCCAGTTTATGACCCCACGATTATGAGCATGTCCAATCAAACTGAGGCCCAAAAGGAGGAGGGAAGCAGTGCCATGTCTTCGTGTAATCGTATTTTTGGGTGAAAGTACAAGAGGTTGTCACGATGCTTTCTAATGAATTCCGAATGGCCTCTGTCCCAGCAGTGTGCCACACCCAGGCAAAGGCCCTCGCCAGGAGGCCCACTGAGAAGGGTTGCCTCTCCACCTCCTCCTTGGCTTCAGCCTCCACGGCTGCCAGTGGCATATGCCCATCTCTGATCCACCAGCACAGATAAACCAAAGCAGACAGGCAAACATGCTGTTTAGTTCTCTTCCATTATTCAGTCCAATTTAGAAACGGATCCCCGTAACAGAATTCAATGTAGTGCACACTTCATAGGTTTTTAAAGGAGCTCAGCCTCTGTCTGAAGAATTGACAAGTCTATTTGCAGCCATGTCTCAGGGTTAGGAATGATTCTTCTCATTGAGGAGTGAAGAGTATGTTGTTCTCTCTCCTTTATCTGCCCCATTTGGACTTTTCCATGTCAGGAGAAGGGCTTGGGAGGTAGAAAAGCAAGCATTGTAGGTGGGCACGTTTTTGGTTATGCTTCTTAAGATGGTAAGCAGTATCCAGCCCCCTCACATTGAAAGCCCACTTTCACCGAATCACATGGGACATGAAGATCCTCTCATCATTCCTGCACGTCATACCTTTCACTATTCACTAATTGGGAAAAAAGTAACCTGTTTGTCTCTCGCCACTTCAATATATGTACCGTTTCACATTTAAGGGATAAATATATTATACGTCCATACTTACTACAAATCCACAGAAAAGTAGGCAGAATAGGGACTTCAAATGACTAATACACATTTTAAAATATGCTTAACCTTCTTCATTAATAATCCGGGAAACACAAGATTTGAAACTGCAATGCAATTTTCCTTGCATTAGAATTGAAGATGGGGGTCTCCTCTCTTGGCTTTTGAGCCCCCCCCCCCCCCCCGTCACTGTACAGGGAAGCTTCTTCCTTTCTTCCTTCTTGCCGATTAAACTCTCTGCTCCTTAAAACCAAAAAAAAAAAGGGACCGACTCTCTCCAGCGTTGGGGGAAGTGTGAGGGATGGGCAGGCCCACTCATCCTCTTTATCTATAGGAGACAGATGTAATATGAACCGATTGCTTCACACACCTCAGGGTGTTTTTATTGCATTTTACGATACGTGTTGTGTGATTCTTGTTGCCTGCAGAACTATTCCCTCCTGGACATGAGGCCACCACCACCTGCGATGACCACGTTAAACAATTCCGTTTACTGGCAGGAATTTGAAGATACCTGTGTGTATGAGTGTCTGGATGGCAAAGACTGTCAGAGCTTCTTCTGCTGCTACGAAGAATGTAAATCAGGATCCTGGAGAAAAGGGCGTATTCACATAGACATCCTGGAGCTGGACTCGTACTCCCGGGTCTTTTTCCCCACGTCCTTCCTGCTCTTTAACCTGGTCTACTGGGTCGGATACCTGTATCTCTAAGCGTTGCTCATGGTGAAGAGTGGAGAGCGTTTGGTACACACTCGACCTTCCGTCGCCCGCAGACCAGTAGTGACCAATCGGGAGTACCAAGGAAGGACACTGCTCAGTGTATCTTGTTAAAAATGACCTTTCAGCAACACAGGAAGTACCGGCAAAGGTTTCTATTATGTATTTTACACACACACACACACACACACACGCTAATTGAGTTTTAAAGTAATATTCTTGCTGATCCCTACTGAATTGTAGCTTGGTGTTGTTTCTGAATGGTTTATGGATATTGGAAGCAGCTGCTGATTACCCTTGCCAAGAAATCTGTAAAACATGCAAGTGAATGTCTAAGATGCTCTCTCAGGCCCCTAGTCCTTCTGTATCTTTCCTTCGCAGCCCTGGGTGTAGTAGCGCTCACGAGTGTTGAATCACCCCCGGCCGAGACCCACTCCTGCTGGCTCAGCCTGGGCTCTCTGTGCTCCAGTGTGAACAGCAGCGGGTTCCAACCCCAGTCTCCTTTCTCTGTGGCCTCTCTGGTTCCAACACCATTGCCATTAGCTGGCACCCCTTTACCTAATAACCTCGTTCGAGGCCTGGGGAGAGTAGACTTGCATTGTCCACAGTTTCCATTGGAGGAGAAAATAAGACTTTCAAAATGCTCATGTTGTTGGGGTCAAAGATGATTATCTCTGAACATCAGAAGGTTACTTTAATCCAACTTACTGAGAGTCAGCAATATTTGAACCTTGGGTTCTTGGACTAGTTCAACAACATTTCACCTTAAGAGCTGTTTGTAACTAGACCAAGGCTCAACCCGAGTATGTGTCCAGCTCATGTTACATTATTATAGGTTCCGTAATTGTCTTCATTTTGCAAAGAAAGGTATACAGTGAACACAACCTGTTATCCTGAAGACATACGCCAGAGTGTGAAAGACGTGGATACAATTTTATTTTTATTTTATTTTTTTGAGACAGAGTAATGCTCTGTCGCCTGGCCAGGCTGGAGTGCAGTGGCACCATCTTGGCTCACTACAACCTCCACCTCCCATGTGCAAGCGATTCTCCTGCCTCAGCCTCCCGAGTAGTTGGGACTACAGGTGCGCACTAATATACCACACCCACTTAGCACTACCACACCCAGTCAATTTTTTTTTTTTTTTTTTTTTAAGTAGAGACGGGGTGGTTTCACCATGTTGGCCTGGCTGGTCTCAAACTCCTGACCTCAGGTGATCTGCCCGCCTCAGCCTCCCAAAGTGCTAGGATTACACACGTAAGCCACCATGCCTGGCCAAAATTTAAAAAAAAAAAATTAGTGAATATTGATTTTCAACTCAAACCAACTTTAGATGCAAAAAAATGGGCAATGGTGATCATCAAGTACATATTTTGGTGAATAAGATTATTTTATACTTTGAAATATGGATACATAGCAAAATCCCAAAGAAAAAATATCCCCCAATCAATACTCTTTTGATATTTTTATAACACAAAACCAACTTTCTTCTCGCTGCTAGGTCTTTGTTATAACTGAACGCCAGTGTGAACTGCAGAAGACTCTTTTGAAACTTCTCCTCACCAATAGGCAAAACACAAGTCCTATGAGTTAGTTAATAATGCTTTGGCATTATTAAAATTCTGAACCAGAGTCTCTGTGCTTCTCATCTTTCTCACACAGAAAACTGAACTCATTTCACCTAGAAACCATAATTTTAAAAATTATCGATTGTGCATACCATAATTACTCAGAAAAATAAAATATTTTGCAGAGAAAGTATAGAAAAGTATCAATTTCACACAATTTCCTGGATGTATACCAGACACAGAAGATGGGAGCAGAAGAGGCCAGAAAAAGTGAAATTAGATTCATCTGCTTATTCCTATTAAGACTGTTGCATATTAAATGGATGCAAAGATATAGATATATGATGACCCAATTTCCAAAGATGGAGTCTATACAGCGTGAGACATTCAAACCCATTGTTTCTCTCCCTGTCAACTCTCTGCCTTTTGGGTTGGTAGTTACTACATAAGCCACAAGCCAATTGGCTTCAATTTAGCGAATTCAGTTTTAAAAATCCAAGAATATTTGTGGAGAAACAGGTTGACAATACTGTCTTAGATGAAATGTCTCCTCTATTGGACAGTTTCACTCTCTGGTACTCTAGTTCTGTCTCTCGGGCATAAGCAGCCCCCAGCCTTGGCAGAGGTAGTCTGCAGGGACCCTGACCCTGACCAAAGGAATCCAGGTCTCATCAGGGCACTGAGCACCAAGGGAAGGTGGCCCCAGGGCAGTCTTAAGACACAATGTCCAACCTTATGAATGGGTAATTTCTAACAAGCTGAAGAACTGCAACCTGCTACATTGTAAAAGAAGTTCTGGAGAGAACTGAATTTTCTAGAAAAATTCTTACTGGGAGGAAAATAACCTAAAACAACTTTTTATAACATGGATTTGTTCGATTTTACCTTAAAAGAATTTTACTGATGCCTTGTGTTTCAAAACCACTCAATATTTGGATATTGTTAGCAATCCTCCTGAAATTTTACACGTAGGATAAATACACCAATAACCTCAGTTTTCTGAATCCAGCCATTCTCTTCATCCCAACCCCAGCAGCCCTCCTGATCAAAACAGATGAGTTCAGCACTCCTTTTCTAGGAGCCTTCAGCTCAAGAAAGTCCAATGGATTTCACTAACTGAGCATCATAGTGTGGATTCCTGCATATATAGCGGGCTTCCCACTAGGGGGTCTGAATGAAAAGAGCTAAAGCACCCCCTAAGAGCATGTCCCTGCCGGGTTCTCCGCAGGCTTGCATAATGCAAGTTCTCTGTATCAGTCTCAGCTCCTGAGATGAGCCTTTTCAGTCCACGATGAGGGAGAGATGCGTGTGCCTTGGTGAGGTGCAGAGCTCAGGGGCTTTTAAATCATGTACGTGTTTACTGTCCAGAGGCAGGACAGGAGCAGTGCGGGGACAGTGGGAGGGAACTACACTTTCTTTCATTAAAGACTCTCCTTTGCCAGGACGCCTTATCAGGAGGCACACAGTTGCATGGGGTGTAAGGCTGTTTTGCACAGCTAAGCCCCAGCCTGCTTTGCATGTAGAACTGGGAAATATTTGGGGTGGATGTCTGAGTGATCTGCATTCCAAAGGTGCTACTGTGTTCCTCACTTTCGGAAATACTCTAAGTTGAGGAGATGGCAGTTCTGTATTTTGACATGGAATCCAAGTTTCTGACCACTGTGGATCACGCTTAAAACTGTGACTGTTTGTCTTTTAAGCTGCATACTGGGTGAGGGGGAAAGCAAAGAAAAGGCATTTCACATTAATGGAACTGGAGAAAAATGTCTCTTCAGAGTCTAGAAAGCTTCAGCTTCTGCAAAGTCCCAACGCCACCTACCAGAACAGAGCCTCCCTACATACCAGACAGAGAAGGACAAAGTTAGTATAATTTACTCTGGACCCAGCCAATACTGCCCCCAATTTACCCAAAATATGCCTTAAAATGAAACAGAAAGCTCAAATAATACACATCTTGTAAGATTTTCCATTTCCTGCAGTCAGCTATGTACTTCATGCCAAGTTTTATTTCTCTTTTATGAATGGATGGAAATAGGACTTCACTTCTCTATATGCCAGTCTCACCCTCAATTTTACATCAAATCAGTTAAGTACCAAGATTTTGCAGGTTCTGTGACTGACAAAATGCTTGTCCTCAAGAGCAAAGCATTTTCACTGTACGTAAGGGAGACGGGGCCAATCGAAAATGTCAGCAACACACAGCCCTTCTGACGGGGATGAGTGTCTCCACAGAAGCTTCGCACCACATCACTTTACCTGCTGATAGCTTGCTGCAGTAGAAGGAAGTTTGCAGGCATGTTGCTTCGTTGTTCTGCAATGTAACCACACTCTGGAAGCAACAGGAGAGGGGCCGGTAACCCAGTCCGCATTGACGCCAGCTCCCCAGGACTAGGAAGCAAGGAGCCACTCTATCGAAAGGGCTAGAACAAAAACAGACAAAACCTCTTCTTCCCTGATCATTTTTATCTCAGCTGCCAAAATGGAAATTTTCTGTGATTTCCTTTGAGACTTGAAGAATTATACCTGGTCTCCAACCATTATTCTTTCCACTGTATCAGTTCAGTGCTCTCAAGCCACAAAGCGCTTTGAATTCACTCCATGATCTTGCAACTCTTTTCGAGTGCTTTTCCTGAGCGATTTTCAACTCTACACATAAGAAATTTCATCTGCAATTTCTGTTAAAAAAAAAAAAAGAATGGCTTGAGATCCACGTAATCTGATGTAAATATACATTGAAACGTTAAGTTCTATTTGTACTCAAACACTGTTCACCTTAGACTTTAGAACACTATCATTTAACAGATATTCAGAAAGGTTCTGGAAATAGGGGGAAAGAACCAGACTATGAATACATTGGAAATGTTAATTTTACAATATTCTGCTGAACCCCCCCTTCAAATTTCCCAAAATTGAGAAAGTGTGTAATCTGTACCTATTTTCTTTTTTCTCAAATTGGCCTGGAGGAAACATTCAGGTTCAGAGAGTTTAGCAGTGCCTCTGTGTGTGTGTTCTCTGTAGAATCACATCAAAGAACCAACAAATAACTCTTCAGGATAAATGACACCCCCATCGCTGGTCCCTTGTTGACTTACCTTTTATTATAAAAATAGATCTCTATCCTCATGGGGAGAGAATGTGTATGTTTTGAGATGATTGGGTAAGAACTCAGCCATTCAGTATTTCTGGAAGAATAAAAACTTGACTTTCTTTTTCTTAATGGCTCATCGTTTTGAAGACTAGAGATTAGGGCATTTCCATTCCTCCTTTTAAAATTTCTACTGATTACAAGCTAGCGATTTCAGGATATCAGCTTGATCTAGTTGCATTAAGGCCAAAAGGGAGACGTTCTTTATCGTTACCTTTGTTTATTTATTTACTTATTTATTTATTTATTTTGAGACGAAGTTTTACTCTTGTTGCCCAGGCTGGAGTACAATGGCGCGATCTTGGTTCACTGCAACATACACCTCCCAGGTTCAAGCAATTCTCCTGCCTCAGCTTCCCGAGTAGCTGGGATTACAGGTGCCCACCGCCACGTCCAGCTAATTTTTTATATTTTTAGTAGAGATGGGCTTTCACCATGTTGGCCAGGCTGGTCTCAAACTCCTGACCTTCAGGTGATTCACCCACCTTGGCCTCCCAAAGTGCTGGGATTATAGGCGTGAGCCACCGTGCCCAGCCTATATTTACTTTTTTAATGCCACCTAGCTGAATAATGCTTTGGGTTTTACTGTTGTCAGTAAAATCCCTTATACCTTTTATTGCCCTGCTACTTATAAAAGTCGAATTTTAGATGAACTTAAATAAATCAGTGCTGAAAAACTAGTCGAACAATCAGTCACTGACAAGTTTTCAATGTTTTGAGCTAACCAAGTGGGCTTTTCAGATTAGGTTACACAAGAGCATGAGCTAGAAAATAATTAGGCAGACAAAACATATGTTCACACACACACACCACTTCCAAAACAAACATGATCTGAGTGTAGCATTCAGGTTATTGAGGGGAACGTAAATTCCTTTGCTTGAACAATTAAGATAATCACCTACTTTCACCACTTCACTTTTCACATTTGTAAACACACACAGGGTTTTTCCAGCCCAATGGGCAGGCTCCACAATGTGGGGACGATAACGTTCCTGCCGGGAAGTCAGAGCCTCTGTGTCTACTGAACGGTTTAAATTGAACAGGTGGGAAAGAACATGGATTGCCAATAATTAAATCCCCCAGACTGAGCAGGTAGCTGCTACATTTCCTCTTCTCTTTTCTAGTTATTCAGGGTTCCTTCTTTGATTTTCATGAGAAAGGAATATTTACACTTCCCGTGAGGGGCTTAGACCCCGATTTCTCCCAGTTGCCTCACTTATTGACATTCGATCCCAGTGAATGATGTGTATGTACCCAACACATCCAATTTGTATTTTCTTAAAGATGTGTTTCTTAGGTATCTAAGGATACATGAGCGAGCCCACAGCACAATTCTTGCAGTCCCTGAGATGTCAGACTTCTCAAAATGACAGCATTGTCACTAAACACTTTTTAAAGAAGATTTGAAATTTCCAGTTTTTGTTGAACGTTTTTCCAATACATAGCAATGTGTAAAGGAGACTCCCAAATCTCCTGAGGGAAAAGAACCTGTGGACTCTGGAGCTAAGCTGTCACTCTAGGGACATGGTGATAATCAGGACCGATGCCAGGAAGTGGAAAGTTCATTACGGCAAGGCAGTGGGAAGGTGCCAGCATCCCCTTTCCACCCGAGACAGGCTGAGTTTTCACCCAGGAAATCTGAAGCCTCCGGAAGGGCAGGTGGAATCGCTCCTGGCAAGGGCATGACTGTACACAGGCTGACATGATTTTTCTTTTGGGTGGACTGGAGTTTCACCACTTGATTCATTAGCACACATGTGTGGGAACACGTGCCTGTGCCTGCCCATAGCACTTTCTTGGAACTCAAAGCTGCTTCCCTAATCTAAGGAGGTCTATTTGAAAGGACAGTACTTGACTTTGAATTTATAAACGATTATTGGAAACACCTTAAGTAGAAGTCTTAACCCACTGTCAGCTTCTAATTTTCAGGAGCAAATAATGAGTGCTTTGATTTGGTTAGGCTTTCTTACAATAGGTTTTTGTAAAATACTTTTTATATTTGTAATAGGAAGGATTTTCAATGTCAATTTTGTCAATGAGGGGAGACCCCGCCCCTCCACCGCACAGAGCAGCACTTCCCTCCCTCTAATGGGGAGAGCAGGGTACCCACTCCTCTACGTGGCGCTGGCAGACCCAGTCCACCCTCAGCCAGCCTGCCATGTCCGCTAGTCCATGCACCTCCAGGGTGGCCTTGGGAGCTACAGAGAGGAAAAAAAGAAAAATGTTGCATTCTTAAGCAATTAAAGATAGCTCCCAATGTAATTAAAAAATAAGTAATGTGGTAGAAGATGCGTGTAACAACTTGCTCCCTCAAGTTCTAAGTTGTCACCAAATATGAAAGGTTTTTAGATGAAGTAAACGATGCTACATCCACCATCACCACCCTGGTTGTCCCCTTCTGTGTTTCTACTAGTACTCAGCTATTGAGTCAACACAAAGGCTTAGAGCCTTTTCTGAACTGTAACAAAATCAGAACTTACATTGTGGAAAAAGTGAGAAAGTTTCATTTGAGTTTGAACATGAAGTATACAGATCCTACTCCAAAATTTTGCTTGCCTAAAACATTTCCAGACCTGCTGTCTTCCCCAGCAGTTCTGCCTGCCCTGCCTCAATCAGAATTTGAAATTAGTATTTAGAAGAACATTCCACTCAACTGTTGTTTGTTGATTGCTTTCTCTTTTTTTTCGTTTTTACCTCAGTAGGCTGTTTTATTCCTTTTCGTAAAGATAACATTTGAATTGTCTAAGAACTATCTTTTTTCACTAAAATACATGCATCTTTGGAAACTGCAAATTTTGTGAGCTCAGAAAGACAATCACCGTGCTTCTTAACATCTAATTTGAGTCTAGGCTTTGGTTCCCTAACTTATCCTGGCATTTTTATTTTGAATAGAAATAGACACAGGCAAAATATATTCATGAAATGTACAGTGCTGACTATTATATGATCTGTTTAGAATAACTTTTATTAAAACATTCTAAAAGACACTGTCCATCATTCTTGACATTTGAAATGGCTAATTTTATGCTAGTGAACCAAGTTTACCTGCTAACACGTTTGTACAACTACACAATGTGTTTTCCTTTATGTGCAGCTCCTGTACTGAGCAAAAGGTTCGTTGTTTAGGAGTAAATTTTCTGTGAAAGCTTTAGGAAAATAATTATTTTCAGGGATCAGACCTGTGTGTTGTTAGGAGCAAGAGGCCATCTCGTGTTTACATGCAGTGGTCTGTGTATTTGTGTCTGTACGTACAGTGGTAAAACTGAAACAACTTATTAATAACGTGTGTCACTCTACCCACCACCCCAAATTTAGCTGAAACAAATAGAAAGGAGCGCAGTTTTCTAGCGATAGCGTAATAGCTTACTAAGCCTCTGGTTAGGATAAAAAGGAGCAAGGGAGAGGGAGAAAGTGGCAATCTGTACATTTCCTGACAAAGTGGGATCCCGTTCTTGCCACGAAAAGAAAAGAAAAACCCAGCTTCACTACCTGGTCAGGAGTCCCTCTGGCGTCCACACAAGCCTGCCTGCTTTGGGGAGCCCTTGGGCACCACTGTTGTGACCTGCGTGCACACCTGGGCGACTCCTTGATCATTCCTGCTTTCTGGGACCAGTCCAGCCCATAAGCCAAAAGTAGTTTTCAAGATTTAGATGGCAGACAGCCGTCCCCACCCTTGTCGAGGAAGTCGCCTTCGCAGCTCACAGGAAGGCGTCAGGTCGGGCTTGCAGCAGCCCGGGTGGGGCAGGGTCCTCTCTCTGCAGCCGGTGTGGAAAGCGACACTGTCAGGGCTCCAGGGAGACGCCCCAGGCGGGAAGGGATGGAGAGGGGCGCGCGCTGCGCTCTGTGCCCCAGGCGGGAAGGGATGGAGAGGGGCGCGCGCTGCTCTCTGTGCCCCAGGCGGGAAGGGATGGAGAGGGGCGCGCGCTGCGCTCTGTGCCCCAGGCGGGAAGGGATGGAGAGGGGCGCGCGCTGCTCTCTGTGCCCCAGGCGGGAAGGGATGGAGAGGGGCGCGCGCTGCGCTCTGTGCCCCAGGCGGGAAGGGATGGAGAGGGGCGCGCGCTGCTCTCTGTGCCCGCGGAGTCCTTCCTGCCTGCGAGGCCACTGTCGTCCCGATGGGAGGAGGCCCAGAGACGCCAGAATCCCAGGGCGTTCCGGAATCATCTTAGAGCACCGGTGGGGACGCGCTTGGCCCCAGGGGCCCCGGCTCCGGCCCCAGCAGGGCCCCGCCCTCACCACCTGGCCTCCGGCAGCCCCCGTGTGCCCGTCCCGCGAGGGATGGGAGGCCCTGGCTCCCGCGCCCGAGGTCCCGCCGCCCTCCCCGCCGCGGGGACGTGGCTCCCGCTCCCCGGCGGCCCGTGGTGTCCTAGTGAAATGAGGGCGCACCTGCGCCCACGTGCCTTGGCGACACGGGCGGCCGCGCCCCGCTTCGTGCGTCCCGTCCCCGCCGCGCCCCCAGCCGGGCCTCGTGGCCGGGCCGCCCTCTGTATTTGTATTTGGATCCTACGTTTGTACTTCTAACAAATAAACGCACTTGTTGTCAGAAACCCCGGGCCCGCAGTGGACGTGTCTCTGGTGTGGGTGGCGGGCTGGGGTCGGGCCGTGGTGCACGGAGCGCTGGGGCCCGAGGGTGAGACCCCACTGCCCCGCTCAGGTGCCCACCTCGGGGAGCCGCCCCGGACTCCGCAAAGGGGGTCGAGGAGTGACTTTCCTTTGGCAGGAAGGGTACAAGCGGCTTTTCTGCGGGAAACGCCCTCCTCCACCCTCTAAAACTCCATGAACAGGGACCCCCAACCCTTGGAGAGGCGGACACGCTGCTCCAGCCAAGCCGGGTGGCAGGTGCCAGCCTCCCGGCCGCACCTGCAGCTGCGGAGTGGATCAAATGGTGGGGGGAGGGTTCCGGGACCCGCCATTGATCCATCTGGAAGCAGGCTGGGCACCCCGAGGTCCTGACAGTGGCTCCTGAAGACGCCTCAGTCTCACGTTAAAGTGAGGGCAGGCGTCACAGACACACGGAAAATCGACGGGGCCGCGACCACCGAGACAGTACACATTAGAGAATTGCATGTACTGTCCTTTGGTCTATTGTTTCTTTTCTTTTTTCTTTTTAGACGGAGTCTCCCTTTGTCGCCCAGGCTGGAGTGCAGTGGCGATCTCGGCTCACTGCAAGCTCCGCCTCCGGGGTTCAAGCAATTCTCTGCCTCAGCCTCCCGAGTAGCTGGGACTACTGGCGCCAGCCACCACCTCCGGCTAATTTTTGTGTTTTTAGTAGAGACGGGGTTTCACCATCTTGGCCAGGCTGCTCTTGAACTCCTGACCTCATGATCCACCAGCCTCGGCCTCCCAAAGTGCTGGGATTACAGGGTGAGCCACCGCGCCCGGCCAAAACATTTTAATAAAAACAAACAATTCCAAGTCCCCTAGTTCACCCATGACCTCAACACAATCACCCCTCCCTGATGGGGGCGGCACTTACACAAGGGGTTGGGGGTGGGGGGACTAAGAGACACTTTTTGCAGCCTCTGACTGATTCTGTGGGAGCCCTAAGCCCTAAAAGAGGGTTTTCTGACATCGGGCCACTGGGAAGTATCTATTTTGGCACTCGCAGCAATTCCTTCTTGGATTGCTTTCATCTGGGCTTGAACAACGGTGAACATGTTATGTTCATTCATTCTCTCCCCTTGTGAGAACTGCCACCTTTGCCCTGCTTTGGTATCAAAGCTGCAGGCCCCTCCAGAACAACAGCTGATGCCTACTGAGGGCTGACCTAGTGCTAAGAACTTGGCACACACTGAACCATTCAGCCCTGAGAACCGTATAAAGCGGGTATTCGTCTTACCACAATTTTATTAATGAGAAAATGGAGACTTGCCCAATAGTTTAAACCTAGAAAAAAGCAGAAAACAGATTGAAACGTTGGAAATGTGACTTCAAACACCTCGAGACTCCTGTGCTGAGCTGCTACACTCTGCCAGTGCATGTCTCCAAAACCTTGGGACTGCAAACTTTGGAGAAAATTAATATGGCAGACATTCACTTTTTAGTTAACTTAAACCCACTTTTTTTTGGCGGGGGGGGAGATACCACTTTCAAAATGATATCTTGCAAATGTGCACAAATGGCACAATGAGGTCAGCTGTGTGTGTTCGGGACCTACAGAAATCAGCAAGCTACTTTCAAGGAAAAGTCTCACACAGAAGGCTCTCTGGCTGGGCTGCTTGATTTGTAAGTGAGGAATGGGGCGATCTCTTGCACAGAAGTAGAGCAGTGGAGACTGCAAATCATGCCAAGGGCCTGACTGTACTCACTGCCAGGTTGGAACTGAAACTGTGCCCCAAAGAGTTAAAGAAACCAGTAACTAACCAGGAAAACCAGAAATTCTTGAGCTTGCAGGGTGGCAGGTAAGAAAAGAAACAGCCTGCTGAAATGCTCATGAGATGAAACTTGCTGAAGTCCATTGGAACCAATATGGCCAACTAGAGTCTTCCCAGAATGAGGCTGGCGACACAACAGCCTCATTCCATCAAATGTTTCATACTAACTCCCCCCAGAGGTGCACATGTGACCCATGGGGTAACATGAAGAGATAACTGCCTATGTCCAAGGACTTCCCAGACTTCCCCTTTCCTTCTACCAGTCACCTCCTAACCTCAGAAACCGGCCCCTGAAATGTCCCTATTAAAAATACCGTCTTGAAGCCAGCACAGGGAGACAGACTTGAGCGTGACTTCCAAGCAACACTATTTCCAAGAACCGGACCATGCACCCATGACCTCAGGCCCTAAACAAGGTCACATCCATGCACAGCCTGGACGGAAGCACCTCAAGCTCTGTCCCCCAGGAGGTACACTGTAGAGGTTGCAGGATCTGTAATATCTGCATTGGCCAGAGCCTGGGGACATGCATGGGAATTTATTTTAAGGGTGTTAGAACCAGGAAGGACCAACTTTAAAGCTGATGTGACTACATTTACATATAAAGGGATTAAACAGCACTGGAATCTTGAAAACTAAAGCAAACTATTGCAGGGACAGAAAACCAAACACCACATGTTCTCACTCATAGGTGGGAACTGAACAATGAGATCACTTGGACACAGGAAGGGGAACATCACACACCGGGGCTTGTTGTGGGGAGGGGAGAGAGGGGAGGGATGGCATTAGGAGATACACCTAATGTAAATGATGAGTTAATGGGTGCAGCAGACCAACATGGCACATGTATACATATGTAACAAACCTGCACGTTGTGCACATGTACCCTAGAACTTAAAGTGTAACAAATTTTTTAAAAAAAGAAAACTTAACCTTTGTTTTCAAGGTTATGATGAACTGTTTGTTCAGATAAAGTGACTGTTGAAACCTCGATTTCCAGTTGCCTACAGCCAAAGAAAATGAGGTGCCAATCCCTCAGATACACTGTAAGGGGGAAAGGCTAAGTCTGTGGAAAACGGGGATGTCAGAGCAGGTTTCCCATTGCAACTCATTTGAACACAGGTGGGAGACTCAGGAGTATCCCCCCACACCTGGAGTCTGAGAAAGGCATTCACGAGCGAGTCCCGGCAACCACCAGAGCTCTGTAGCAGGTTGCAGGTGATGCCACCATGGGAAGGGCCACCGTGAACCTGGGATCTGTGGTTCCAGCGGGAATCATCCAATCTGAGAGTCGCAGGGCCAGGGTGCATGACCTGACCTTCAGTGACACTCTCAGGGCCAGGGTGCATGACCTGACCTTCAGTGACTATCATAAGCCCTAGGGACCGAGGAGAGCCCAGAGCGTGTTTACCCAGAGGCATGAGCGCTGCGGCTCTGATGCAGCCCCATTCCCTAGGACACTGGCTATCTGCCTGGCTGCAGTTCCACTGCACTGAGCACTTCGCATCCTTGCTCTGGCAGTTAATGGTTCTTCCTCCTCAGAACAGGTAAGTATTCCAGGTATAAATTTGCCTTTCCTGTCCACACAGCACATGTGTGTTTACAAAGGGCCTCTTCATTGCCATGGCAGACCGCGTAACATCGCCAATTAAACCAAAACTTCAGGTGTTCTCATAGATTTCTTAATGACCTAGAAAAACGTGCTTTTACTGGAGGTGAATGTTTAAATAGCAATGTACAATCCACACAAAAATACACCCACAACTCTCCAGTCAGGTAAGTCATATTTCCTAATAGTGATGGCTGTAATCCACTCAGGACCAATAGAATGGAAATAAAAGGCCAAAGACGTAAGTGTCAGAGGAGTTCCAGTGTTAACAAACGGTGACTCATCAAAAAGAGAGCTGCCAAGGTTTCTGGACATTCATTCACTTGAATCTGACCTGTCACACCCACCACCTTCAACCACGCCACACAAATTTGAATAAAGCGTAAGTGTCCTCACCATATACACCCAAAAGGGAGCAGAAAACCACTGCAGGCGGGTGAAGTAGCAAACATGGGTATCAGCAGCCAACTGCATACACCTGTTAAAAAGGTAAACTGAGGCACAAGAATTTTAGAATTTTAGAGTTTATTTGAGTGGGTAGTGTTTCATGAATCAGACAACTTCTAACCAGAAGTGGTTTGGGAGCCCCACTGAGGAACCCAAGGGGAAGGCTTTTAGGAGACCAACGGGGAGATAAAAGAAAAGAAATGTTTGATTAACTACAGTTACAAGGCTCTATCCCATTGGAAAGTTCCTAGTTATTTAACGATAAGTGAGTTTGATCCTTGTTAAGGTTTGAGCTTAAGTTTTGTTGTTGTTGTTGTTGTTTTAAACATTTATTTTAGAAACAGGGTCTCACTGTGTCACCCAGACTGGACTGCAGTGGCACCTTCTTAGCTCACTGCAGCCTCGAGCTCCTGGGCTCAAGCCATCCTTCTGCATCAGCCTCGTGAGTTGCTGGGGTTACAGGTGTGCACCTGTAAAATTAGCACAGCTGGCTGATTTTGTTTGTTTTTATGTTTCTTTTCTTTTTTTTTTTTTAAACGGAGTCTTGCTCTGTCACCCAGCCTGGAGTGCAGTGGTGCGATCTCGGCTCACTGCAAGCTGCACCTCCCGGGTTCATGCCATTCTCTTGCCTCAGCCTCCCAAGTAGCTGGGACAACAAGCGCCCGCCACCTCGCCTTGCTAATTTTTTGTATTTTTAGTAGAGACGAGGTTTCACCATGTTAGCCAGGATGGTCTCGATCTCCTGACCTCGTGATCCGCCCGCCTCGGCCTGTTTTTATGCTCGTAGAGACGAGGTCTGTCTATGCTGCCCAGGCTGGTCTTGAGTTCCTGGCCTCCCAGCCCCAGCCTCCAAAACTGCTGGAATTACAGAGACGAACTGCCACACTTGGCCAGATTCCTTTTTTCTTTAACACAGAATTAGCCCAAGTTAAGTTTTCCTTGTGTTTCTGAAATCAAGCAGGGTTGGGGTCACGTATGAGGCTTGACCTAATTTGTCTGCTCAGGGATCCTTCAGGCCTGGTTTTCATTTTATTTTCCTTCAACACACCAAGCCCAACAAGAAGTAGTATTAGGCATTTTTAAAGCAAAATGCAAAAATGTTCAAATTACTTGGTGATGTAAAGTTCAATTTTAAAAGAGTTTAACTCTGGCAGAGCGGTGGCTCACGCCTGTAATCCCAGCACTTTGGGAGGCTGAGGCAGGCAGATCACGAGGTCAGGAGTTCAAGACCAGCCTGAGCAACATGGTGAAACCTCGACTCTACCAAAAATGCAAAAATTAGCCAGGCATGGTGGTGCGTACCTCTAATCCCAGCTACTCAGGAGGCTGAGATGGAAGAATAGCTGGAACCCAAGAGGCAGAGGTTGCAATGAGCCGAGATCACGCTACTGCACTCCAGCCTGGGCGACAGAGCAAGACACTGTCTCAAAAATAAAAATAAATAAAAATAAAAATAAAAGCTTTACTCCTACACATTTTTTTCCAAAGGGGAAAAATAATTGAATAGACCAAATGAGAGAGAAAATGCAAACCTGAGGGGAATAATTTTTCCATAAAAGAAAAGCCCTTTTAAAAACAAAAAGTTTAAAAAACTAGTCATTTCCAATCCATTTTTTCCTTCCATTACACAGGCATTGTGCCTAATCTCTCATTTTCAAAACGTGGTTGCTGAAAAGCCTGATGCCTGCAGCTAAGGTTAGACTCCTAAGCGCTTCTCAGAAGAGTCCGATTTGTTAGGTCTGGAGCAGGACCCAGGAACATGCACCCGGAAACCACCGGCCGGACCGGACTGGCAGGAAGCGGGAACCAGGGGCGGGACCGGACCGGGAGGAAGTGGGAACCACCGGCCGGACCGGACCGGGAGGAAGCGGGAACCAGGGGCCGGACTGGACTAGGAAGAAGTTAAGCGGGAGCCCAAGGTAGGCGTGAACCTGAGCGAATCTCTAAGCTCCTCCCCTTGAAATGAGGGTACACATCAATCAACTAGACAGGTAACTGAAAAAGCATTTTGAAGTGAGATTGAAATAAGCAGTGTTCTGGGTAAGCAATATCATCCCGGAATTCAGTCTGGCCTTGCACGCTGTACTGGCCAGGGTAGGCTGGTACAACAGATAAACTCTGAAATCTCAGGGGGTTCACATAATCCAGTTTTCTCACCCCACAGTCCAGAACTTACCAGCGGACAGCCCAGGCCCACCCACCATGCAGAGGCTCAGGTGTCCGTTTCTTTGCTGTGTCCAGCGGAAGGGGAAGGGAGGACGAGAGGTTCCCTGTGGAAGGGGTGTGTGGGCCGGGCCTGAAAAGGCAACTTTTCATCCGCCAGAACCGAGGAGCTGTGGCCACAGTCACTCCCGGCTCACCGGAGAGGAGGCTGGAAAACGGCATCCCCAGGAAGAAGAGAACGTGGATTTTGGTGAGCGAAGGCCCCTGCCATGTAGGTGCACAGAATTCAAGGCTGAACCTCTGCAATTCAAATGTCAGAAGGGAGTACCAGAAATCCCTGTAGGTCATACGCACACTGCCTGGTCTCTGGGGGACCCGCAGCATCTCAGTGCCTGACACTGGAAATGCAGACTGGGCCCATCCAGATGCTCTGAAGTCAATCGACATTTGCAGATACAATAAAATGTGAGAGGCACTGCTTGTGCCAATTTAAAGTTGTCTTCAAATAGTTTAGTCTTAGGGTAACTTTCAAGGTCAGTGGAAATAAAAAGACTCCAATTTGAATAAAATTTGCCAGACATTTCCATGCATGTCACCTCAAATTTAACAGTGATTAAAATAATGGTTTCATAGCACGACAACACATGTCAAATTCAGATCCCCTGGTTCCTGTACATATCTCAAGTTCCAAGTCCTAAGAACTATCTCAAAAATTCTGTAAGCACACAAGGAATACGTAAACCTCGGAAGGCATATAAGACAGCTCCGTTTACAGAGAGTTGAGGCTGTTTGAGATGAAATTCAGATCACACTCGGCACTTGCGTCACCTGCACCAAAATACATCAGGAAGCCCAGGCAGTAACTGTTACATTGACGACTGACTGGGTGAAAGTCCAGGGTTACTACGAGACCTGCGCACCTGTGAGTGTGGGCCTAATCGGATTTTCATTCACACACCAAGCTCTGTTAGGCAGCATTGGCAGGACTGAGGAGCTGCATTATTTCTCAAGGGAAAACCTTTCCATCTGTCAAACAACGAGCTCGCTGACGAACTCACTGCCACCGGATCCACAAGACACAGAACATTGTGTGCTCCACACAAGAGGCACAGGGAAAAATTATCCCAGAAGGTAAGAGAAAGGTGTTCTGGAACTTCAAATGCCTTCCCCAAAGCAGGTGGCTTTTTGCCTTGTTTCTAAATTATCCACCACACACTCTAGAAAAAAATACAATTTCATACCTTGGTTATTGTAATTCCCCCTTAAAAACAAATGTGATAGGGCCGGGTGTGGTGGCTCACACCTGTAAACTCAGCCCTTTGGGAGGCCGAGGCAGGCGGATCACAGGGTCAGGAGATCAAGACCATCCTGGCTAACACGGTGAAACCCCGTCTCTACTAAAAATACAAAAAATTAGCCAGACAAGGTGGCGGGCGCCTGTAGTCCCAGCTACTCGGGAGGCTGAGGCAGGAGAATGGCGTGAACCCGGGAGGTGGAGCTTGCAGTGAACCGAGATCGCACCACTACACTCCAGCCTGGGTGACAGAGCAAGACTTTGTCTCAGAAAAAAAAAAAAAGGAAAAAAAAAACACACACACACAAATGTGATAGAGAGAAGTCTCACAGCCAGAGTACAAGTAGGTGCAACAGATAATAGACTCTTCCAGGCTTAAGACACATATCAATAGAATCAGTTTTATGATTCTCAGTGCCTCCTTTCCTACTCGTTTTATTTGTGAACTATCAGGAAAGTAAACACATAAGAAGGAAAAAATGGAAATTCATATTAAAAATCAACCTAGCTAGGTCTAATGACACACACCATGACTCAGGACAAGGGTGCTCAGGGCCTCAGTAAAGCGAAGGTCTTCGATGTGGGGATGTCAGGTATGTCTCTGACCTCTCAAAAATCTTCAGCAAAAATCATATTGCATTTAGAACACATCTGACCTGAATTGTTATGAGCCCAAACTTGTCACTGTTTCATGGGTGCTCCATGGGTAATGAGAAACAGACTAGCTGACCTCATTCCGAACCTCCTGCAAGCTAGGTGCAAAGAGGCATGTAAATATTAACCATTTCACCTAAAAACATCATTCAGAGTTTTTTATTTGTTGGGGAAAGTTTCCGCAGAATACTTTTATAATGCATATTATACATTGGTGAAATTTTGGCTTCGCTCTGTACAAATGAGATGAGGATTTCTCTAATAAGTGAGGAGGCATAAAAATATTTAGCCTGGGCATGGTGGCTTATGGCTATAATCTCAGCACTTTGGAAGGTCAAGAGGGGAGAATCACTTGAGGCCAGGAGTTCAAGACCAGCCTGGGCAACAACATAGGGAGAACCTGCCTTTACAAAAATGAAAACAAAAAAAATTAGCCAGACGTGGTGGTTCACACCTCTAGTCCCAGCTGCTCAGGAGGCTGAGGCAGGAGGCTCACTTGGGCACAGAAGTGTGAGGCTATAGTGAGCTAAGAATGTACCTACCACTGCTCTCTAGGCTGGGCCACGAAGCAAGGCTCTGTCTCTAAAATATAAAAAATAATATATTTAGACATACATAAGAGAAGAGAAAGATGCTGAGAGCTGAGAGTTCCATGGTTTTCACACTGTGTGGGGAGCATCAGGGACTAGCACCAGCGGCTGCCTCCGCCTCAGAAGGTCTGCTAAGGATTTAACGGATACGCTCCTTTACAGGATTGGAAAACTGAACAGAGAAGGGTTGGGAACCGGGGATGCTATATAAGTTGGCCTCTCTGTCCTTCTGCCAATGTGATGAATGGGCACGGTAACAGTAGAAACCCTGGATGACAAGCGGTAACGCACGTTGGGTCCACAGGACAGGGCCTCACACACAGAAAGCACACCATGCACACTGGACACCGTGGTTACTGCCCCTGCCATTGCTGACTGACAGGGCTAGGCAGCGTTCCAGAGGAAACGCACCTTCCCCTGCGGTGTGACTGTGGGGCGTGTACCTGACACCTTTGGTACTTCTCTGGGTTCTTTTTACTTTTCTCTCCAAATGTAAAGGTTGGCTGTCGCAAACCCAGACACTAGGTAAAATATACTAGGCACAGAGTTTGGAAATACTAAATTCCTTCACTCATGAAATATTCTGTGGAGCCGTCTCATGGGAAAAAATACACATGCACACACACACGTGTACACACACACACGTGTACACACACACAAGCCTTAAGAAGAATTTTTCCTCCTTTTTGCTTTTCACTTGATGGCTGAGTGGTGGAATTTAAACACTGAGGATACCTGAGAACTGCAAAAGAACTGTGGACACATAGTGACTCCATCCAAACCTCTGCACGAAACCATTTCACCGAACACCAGTGTGGCTTTTAGCAGCATGAGGCAATGTCCCTGGGATGTTCACAGCCACCCCTTAAAATACCTGCAAGTGAAAACTCAATGCTTCCAGCATTTATTTGTCCCAACAAAAATGTAATATTTGTTCCAGCCAAAACCTAGTGATAGGCAGAGAGGCCCCCAAACCTCACCATGGGGCAGTTACTTTAGAAAGATTGCAATTCTTCATCTGCCCTTGAGAATGCAAATCTTCTATCACCCAGAACTGTCTCTACAAGGACCTGGAAGCCGTCTCTTTGAAATGGCAACTTCCAGGGAATGCCTTTGCCCTGGCTTTGCTCCCAGTCATCAGGGGAGAGGATGGCCTGACAGCTGAGTGGAGGAGAGGACGGCCCTCCCTCTAACTTGCTGCACTGCCTCCTGTCAGGAAGACATGAGGAGCTTGCTTCTCCTCCAGATGAGCCCCAATTAGCATGCCCAGGTGGCCTAGATACATGGAGCAACCCTCCTTAACACCCTCAGTGCCTTTCCCTGAGCACAGCCTTTACGTATCCCCTGCCTTCATTTTGGTGACGATGCGCTTAGTTCACACTGGGCCCTCTTCCCTACTGTGGTAGTTATTACTCAATAAAGTCTGTCCTTTTTCCTTTGTGTCTTCCGTTATCTTTGACAAACCTAGACTATAAAATCATCATAATCATCATACATGTGGCATCCTTCAAATTTTTGCTATAAACAACTTTTTTTTTTTTTTCTGAGACAGAGTCTCACTCTGTCACCCAGACTGAAGTGCAAAGGCAGGATCTCGGCTTACTGCAACCTCCACCTCCCAGGTTGTTCAAGCGATTCTCCCACTTCAGCCTCCTGAGTAGCTGGGATTACAGGCACGCGCCATCACGCCTGGGTAATTTTTGTATTTTTAGTA
The DNA here is from genome assembly GCF_002776525.5 of Piliocolobus tephrosceles. Taxonomy (NCBI): domain Eukaryota; kingdom Metazoa; phylum Chordata; class Mammalia; order Primates; family Cercopithecidae; genus Piliocolobus; species Piliocolobus tephrosceles. The sequence continues at coordinate 162,170,962 of NC_045439.1, forward strand.
AAGAAGGGGTTTCATCATGTTGCCCAGGCTGGTCTCGAACTCCTGACCTCCAGTGATCCACCCACCCCGGCCTACCAAAGTGCTGGGACTACCAGCATGAGACACTGCGCCTGACCTGTAAACAACCTTCATATTTCATCTATTTTTAAAAATGAAAAAAATTAACTGAAGTCAATTCCTAAAAAAGAATTGTGCAGTTTACTTAACTAAAAAAGTTAGTTTTGTTAACCCTTGTGCATCCAGCATGAACCATCCTTTTGTACATTACACAGTTCTAGAATCATTCCATTTGTCAGAAAATATTAACATAGAAAGTTTATAATAATACCAATAAAAATATAGGCAGATATGTTCATTTAAAAGCAAAAACAAAACAAAAAAAGGGCATGATACTTTTAAAAACAGTATGAGGCCTTTGAAGCTGGTGCCTGTTTATCCCCAGGCTGTCCGGAGCCTGTGTCTCCCGGAACCCCGGGGTGAAGACCGAAGACCAGAAGTCCCTGGAGGAGCACTCAGCACGGGAACCAAGGCCCGCAGAGCCCAGGGTCATCAGGCAGGGAAGCAGCCGGGCTGGGCAGCCTCGGGAGTGAGGGGCAGCTGGGCGAGCTAGCCCCAACCTGGAAGATGATCACCGCTGGGGGAGGCAGGGCACAGGGGAGGCTGGCAGCCCACCAGTTACGGGGAACAGGAGCTGGGACTCTAGCTAGCAGCAGCAGACAGATGAATGAACGTATTGATATGGTTTGGATCTGTGTCCGCACCAAATCTCATGTCACATTGTAACCCCCAGCGTTGGCGATGAGACAGGTGGGAGGTGACTGGATCATGGGAGCAGAGTTCTCATCAGTGGGTTAGCAGCATCTCCTAGGTGCTGTTCTCGTGACCGTAACTGAGTGCGTTTTCATGAGATCTGCTTGTTTAAAGGTGTGCGGCACCAGCCGCCTCTCTCTCTTCCTCCTGCTCCAGCCATGTGAAGTGCTGGCTCCCTCTTCATCTTTTCACCAAGACTATAGTTTCCTGAGGCTTACCCAGAAGCAGAAGCCACAACGCTTCCTGCACAGCCTGCAGAACCGTGAGCTGCTTCAACCCCTTTTCCTTATAACTTACCCAGTCTCAGGCATTTCTTTATAGCAATGCAAGAATGGACTAATACATATGTCAATCAGCATTGCTCATTGCCGCAGACCCCAGCCTGCAGGCCTGGAGTGAAACCTCACATTTATAGGGAAAGTCCTTTGACCTTTTCTCATCACAGGTGCCCAGGCTGGACTAAGTTCTTATTCCAAGTCCTCCACACCACCGTTCCCCTTCCATGGAAGCCATTCATTCATAATTACATGTTGTTTTTTATTTCCCCCATAAGACTGTTGGTATTGCTCCCTGACTTAAAAATATGTGTGCAGGCCAGAGAACAGTTCATTAGTTCCAGAAAAAAGCACTAAAGCAACATATGGGTGAGCCCCTACCCTTGAGAAAGTCAGTTTTTATAAGACTGTGAGATAATAATAAGCAACCTATTTGTTGCCTTTACTTTTTAAAAGGCTTCCCTATACACCGTGGTCATAGCAGCAATATTCGCAATAACCAAAAGGTGGAACGATACAAGTGTCCATCAGTGAATGAATGGTTGGACAAAATGTGGTGTATATATACAGTGGAATCCGATTCAGCCGCCAAGAGGAAGGAAATTCTGACACGTGCTGCTACGTGGATGAAACTTGAAAACATGATGCTAAGTGAAAGAACCCAGTTATGAAAGGACTATTTCTATACAATTCCACTTATGCGAGGTCCCTGGAGTAGCCCAATTCATAGAGAAAGTAGCATTTGGGTTACCGGGGCTGGGGAGTTAGTGGTTAGTGGGCACAGAGTTTTCATTTTGCAAGATGAAGAGTTATGGAGATCGGTTGCACAACAATGTTAACACAACTGAACTGTACACTTAAAAATGGTTAAGATGGTACATTTTAGGCTTTGTATATTTTACCATGTTTTTTTAAAGCCCCAAATAAATAAGTAAATAAAACGTTTCCCTGCATTAGCTCATTTGTACCACGCACCAACTTGGATAGGTTAGGAAGAAGGAACAAAAGATCCTCTGTCCTACTCAGGCAGCTCCCCCAGTCAGAGCTCCCCCAGTCAGGCCCACCTCGGCCTCTGTACAGGTCCACACGTGGGAACGCCTCTGCCGCCACCGGCCACACTGCTCCTGTGCTGGGACCAAGGAAAAGCAGGATTGTTGCTTAGGCATCACCGACTCCTCAGGACCTCTCACAGGACAGGCACAGGTCTGGCTCTGCATTAATGTGTGCTGAATAAGTGATGGATCCCAATGTCACGCGTGGGGCATCTCAGCCAAGGAGAGCTCAGCGGCTGACCTGAGCCTGCTCAGCCACTCAGAGAGTCAGAGCTCACACCTCCTCTCTTTGCCTCCAAAATATAAACTAGATAAATCAAGGAGAAAAAATTTACGTTTGTACAGATGGAGCTCATGGCACTTCCTAACATTTGTCCAAGTTTTTCACACCAGCTGCAGGAGTATATTAAAAATACATCATCTAATTCAAGGAAAATGAGAATGAAAATTAATATTCCTACCTAGTTTTTGAAGTATGAAAAGGCGGCACCCCTGTATTATTTACATCATTCGTTAATATCTCTCAGTTCTGACTCTAAGAGATCAAACTGTCATCCCCCAGACAGTGACGGGAACAACGTCAGGCAGCTGGTCCCCTGCAATCACCCCCAGGACTCACAAAGCCGAGGGCCTCCAGCAGCTGTGTGTGAATCACGCCAGCACTGCAACCTTACAGGAGGCGCACTGCTTTAGCCTCCAAGACTCAGTTCACAGAGCCCACCCAGAACGCAGACGACTGGCAGGAGCTCCCTTAGGCAACGTGCGCAGCCCTCCTCTGAGCACCCCGAGGGCGTGGGACAGTCCTGCACGCCGGAGCTGTCCAGCCTGACCACAGGTCTGAGAGAATGCGCCTAGAGTGACGCTTCATGGATGAGAAGGAAGACAGTGCACTGCACCAGGGGCCCTGAGACCACAGCACATCCTCCTCGTGGCAGGATCCCAGGAGCAGCAGCCGGCACATCCGCAGCACCCAATACCTGGAGTGAGCAGGAGCGTGAGTGGATGAGACCATCAAGATCAAAGCCTCTGATCTAGACGTCCTGCTTCTTCCCAACAACTGCACATACACACTTCTGGAAGCAAGACTCAAGGCTGGAGAGCGCTGTTTTATGTGGAAATGGGGAATGTTCTTTTTTCAAAGGTGTTCCTTAGGTACATCCCACAAATACATGCACAGCAGTCCTAGATGGATGCTGCTTAAGGGAAAGGGGTCTTTATGAAGAAGGCTTAGGAGAAAGGCAAAGTAGACATAAAACTGATTTTGTGGGTCTTATTTGCAGAAGGAGAAAAGGATCCGGGGAGCCCAGTTATTTTCCTAGTGCACTGGCTGTTGCACATACCCCAGAAACGGGGGAGTGACACATCTGCCAGCTCTCCCCGTCTGCTCTTGCCCTGACCTGGAAGCAGGTGTGCAAAGCAGAGGTGTGAGTGGACAGCGTGCACCCCTTGTCTTCCACTGATGATTCTACTCACAGGGCAACCATTGGCGGCCTCTTCTGACTGATCCTCAAGGATGGAGACCTCAAAATTCAGCTTAAGCCACTAAGCTTAACTTGTATTTTGGAAATAGTTTGTCTAAGACTTGTGACTTATAATCACCCCTCAAGATCTCTTATTGGGTCCCCTGAAGGCCCTGAATGTGTCACCAGAGCTGCCTGGAGGACCCTAGGAATAGTGACAGGTGTCGCTCGCCTCTTGGCCTCAGCCTCAGCCTTTCTCAGAAAACTTAGGTAAATAGGGAGGCTCAGTAAATGACACAGGATGAAAAACGCCCATTACTTCTGAGTCTTCTGAAAGCAGAAGATGCCACATCCAATGTGTCAAGACATTTCTGTCCCAACTGCTGGGCCTGAACACCATAATCCTACCACAAAATACACGACATCCACATGCCCAAGGCCTTCCCAAATACTTCCCAGGGAAGCAAGTCAATGGCACTGCACACAAATGTTAAGTATGCTGCATACACTCTGGCTACTACAAATACAACAAAGAAAGTGTGTGCATGAAGCTTTATTTGTACCCAAAAGCATTCATTTTCTAAATATTTTATTTTATTTTAGACGCAGTGGGGCACATGCGCATGTTTGTTACACGGGTATATTGTGATGTGGTGGGGATTAGGTCTCTAGTGTAGCCATTATCTAACTGGTAAACATTGTACCTGATCCGTAATTTCTCAGCCCGACCTCCTCCCGCCTCCGGAGTCCCCAGTGCCTATTCTTTCCATCTTTATGTCCATGTGTACCCAGTGTTTGCTCTCACTTGTATGTGAGAATATGCAGTATTTGTTTTTCTGTTCCTGCACTAATTCGCTTAGGAAAATAGCCTCCAGCTCCATCCATGTTGCTGAAAGGGACATGATTTCATTCATTTTTATGGCTGCATAGTATTCCATGATGTATATATGCCACATTTTCTTTATGCAGTCCACCACTGAACTAGTGTATGGTGTACTTACACTAGTTCCATGACTCATGACTTTGCTATTGAGAAGAGTGTGCAATGAATATGAGTGCAAGTGTCTTTTTGATATAATGATTTCTTTTTTGGGGGTGGTACATACTCAGTAGTGGGATTGCTGGATCTAATGGTAGCTCTATTTTTAGTCTAGAAATAACATTTATTCATTTATCTACTCAATATTGTGCACATTTAGGGAGTACTTACTATGTACTAAACTGCAATGAACAAAACAAAAATCTCTGCCTTTATGTAATCTCACAGGGGCAGACGGAGGATAAATCAGTGCTCCAAGCACTTGTGATATTAACTTACTTAATCTTTACCCCAAACCTATGAAATAATGTCTGTTGCACTCCTAATTCTAAGATGATGACAGTGAGCCACAAGCTGGTTAGACTTGCCCAAGGCCACCTGGGTAGGGAAGGAGAGTTAAAGAGTCCTTTTCTCACCATAAAAGTGTTTCGTGTCTGTTCTCCTGACAAACCATCACTTCATGTAGAATTTTAAATAACTATAATACATCTAATTTTTAAAATTGAACTTCTTATCTGATAGGAATTGCCTTCAGCTGGCAGTAACAGAGAACTAACTGTGGTGGATAAAGCAAATGGATGTAATATTCTTCACACAGGACATGAAGTCTGGAGGTTGGGACTCAGGGTAGCTTCAGCAGCTGCAAAATGATTTTGGAGACTGGGGCTTCTTTTCCTGTTCTACTCAGTCATGCTCTGTATGTGACTTTTATCCACTGTGTTTCACCTCATTCTCACTCACTTCACCTTCATATTTCAAGCAAGAAAAAAAGAAAAAACCTCTTATCAACAAAATCTGCCATCTGTTTTTTTCTTTTGAAATACAGTCTCCCTCTGTCACCCAGGCTGCAGTGCAGTGGCACGATCACAGTTGACTGCATCCTTTACCTCAAGGTCTCAAGTCATCTTTCTGCCTCAGCCTCCTGAGTGGCTGCGACAACAGGCATGTGCCACCACACCCAACTATTTTTTTTTAAGTTTTTTCAGAAAGGGAGTCTCACTATGTTGCCCAGTCTGGTCTCAAACTCTCGGCCTCAAGTAATCCTCCTGCCTCTGCCTCCCAAAGTGTTGGGATTGCAGGCATGACCCACCGCTCCCAGCTAAATCTGCTACCTTGAAATTTTTCCCAGCAGCCTAACTAGTGACATGTTTACAACTCATCCATGAGAACCATGTTTGCTGGTTGCCTCTAGCTATGGACACCATCACCCAAAACGAAGTTGGGAGTGTTGTCCTTAGAAGATGAAAAGAACAGACATGTGCAAGACTCCTCAGAATCATCTTGGGCATTCTTGGCCCTTCATATTTTCAAATGTAATTTAGTCAACCTCTACAAAAAAAAAAAAAAAAAAATGCTGGGATTTTTATTGCAATTGTATTGGCTATTATGATCTTAAGAAGAACTGATATCTTTACAATATTGAATCTTGTAAGTAGGGTTTCCTGTTATACGTAGAAATTTACTATCTCTCAACAGTCTTTTGCAGTTTTCTATGTAGAATCTCATGCACATTTTATTGGGTATATTCCTAGCTAGATAAGATTTTTGTTGTTATGATAAATAGGACTGAATTTTATTTTATAACCATTTGTTGCCAGTACACTGAAATAAAGTTGACTTTATTGATCTTAAATCCAATGACATGGCTGAGTTAATTTAATTTTTCTGATACTTGGCTTAGACTCTTTGGACTTCTACAGAAACCAGATGTCTGTGGTGAAAAATTGTAACTTTATTTTTTTCTCTACAATACTTCCCCGCCCTTATCATATTGCTTTTTCCTTTCTTATAATGTTCTTGTCATATTATGGTGGCAAAATGATGTTGACTTCATAAAGTGAATTGGGAAATGTTCATTTTCTCTATTCTCTAGGAGTTGAGAGTTAATTGGAATTATTTCTATCTTAACACTTTGTAAGATTTCATTGGAGAAGCCATCTGGGCCTGAAGCTCACTTTGGGAGGAGGATTTTAGTTATCTCTTCAGTTTTTGTTAATACTTGATGAGATTTATACAGAAGTATTTCTATTTTGGTGCTCTTTTTAATTGTATTGTATTTTAAATTTCAAATTCCTTGTATAATAACCTTGATAATTTCACTTATTAGTTCTAGGAGCTGTTTTGTGGCTACCTTAGTGTTTTCTATACAGTGTATAAACAACTGAATCGATACAGTTTTATTTCTTGATTTTTCCATGTGTATTCCTTTTACCACTCTTGGGTGCCTTACTGAACTGGTTAGAACTTCTCTCGGGATGCTGAGTAGGAGTGGTAAGAAAGGACAATCTTGCTTGTTTTAATTATCAGAGGAAAAGAATTTAGTCTCTCATCATTGTAGCATTATGCTAGCTGTAGGATTGTTGTTTTTCTTTGGTCAACTGTGTTTATGAGGTTAAGAAAGTTGCTTTCTGTTTCCCGTTTGTTGAGAGTTATTATCATGAATGTATATTAAATTTTCTTGTTTGCTTTTCCTGCATCTTTTGAAGTGATCAGATTTTTTTTTCTTTAGTCTGTGAATGACACATTACATTGTAATGTAGAATGTGGAGCCAGTCTTGCATTCCTGGGAAGAGGCCCAGTTGGTCATGGTGTGTTATATTCTCATGTATTGCTGGACACGATTTCCTAGTATTTTACTGAGGCATCTATGCCCACAGGGACACTGGACTCTTCTTTTATAGTAATGTCTTCGTTCAGTGATGGTACATGGGTAATGCTAGTCTGTAGAATTGACACCTTTATCTTTAGTTACTGTCCTCTATTTTCCTTAATGATTTCTGTTCCAAAATCTGCTTTGCTTAAATTAGCATTGACACTCCAGCCTTCTTTAGGTTCATGTTTCCATTTTATATATTTATTTCTCCTTTTATTTTTAGCTTATTTATGCCTTCATATTCAAAGTGGGTTTTTTTGCAGAAAGCATATAGTTGGTCATACTTTTGTATCTGATGATTTCTGTCTTTTAAATGCTGTGTTTAGAACATTCACATTTCATATGATTCTTGAAATGGTTAAATTTAAAACTACCATCTTGCTAGTAATTGTATACTAGTTTCATATTTTCTTTATTTAAACAAATTTTCTGCCATGTGTTAACACCTTTTTATAATTTCATTTTATATACTCTATTGAATTACTATTTTTAAAAATTTACTTTTAGTATTTGCCTTCAGATTTACAATATACATCTTTAATCAGTCTAAATAATATTATGTTACTTCCCATATAGTTTAAGAAACTCACAGCCGTATCTACCCTGTTCTCCTTTTTGTCATCTATCATATGCTCTTACATGTACTATGAATGCACAATAAATTTCTCCTATTTTTGTTTTAGAGTTCACTATCTTTTGGACCAATTAAGTTTAAAAAATCAACGTTAATTATTCCATTCTCAGTGTTGTTTATTTATGTGTGTAGATCTAATTTCTAGTCTGATACCAATTCTTTCTGCCTGAAACATGCCCTGTAATTTCCTGGCAAGTAAGTATGTTAGCTATGAATTCTTTCCATTTTTGTGTCTCCACGAAAGTCTTTATTTCTCCTTTATTTGGGGAAAATATTTTTGTGGCATATAGAATTCTGGGTTGACAGCTTTTACTTTCAGCACTTTGAAATTCTCACTCCATTGCCTTTTGGTTTGCATAATTTGTATTAAAAGTCTCCTAAGTTATTTCCCATGTTCCTCTGTAGTTAATGTATCCGATCAGCTCTCTATTCCCATAGGTTGATCTTTTCAAGAATGTCATATTAATGCAATCGTACATTATGTAACCTTTTTAAATTAGTGTATTTCACTCAGCATAATGGCTTCCTCTGGGTTATTACATGTATCAACAGTCTATTCCTTTTATCTATGAGTAATAGTGCCTTGTATAAATATATCTCAGTCTGTTTACCCAACCATCCATTGATAGACATTTGGATCATTTCCAGTTTTCAACTATTACAAATAAAGCTGCTGTGAATATTCATGTGCAGGCTTTGTGTGAACATAAATTTTCATTTCTCTATCCAGGAGCAGAATTTTAAGTTTATGTTTGAATTTATAAAATACTGAAAAACGATTTTTTGATGTAGCAGTCACTGTAGCAGTTTTAATTCCCACCAGAAACTTATGAACATTCCACACATCACATCCTAGCCAGTCCTTCATATTTCAGTCTTTTTTATTCTAGCCACTCTAATTGATGTGTGGTGGTGTCTCATTATGTTTTTAATTTGCATTTCCATAATGGCTAATGCTATTTAACAGCTATTTGTATGCTTATTTGCCATCATATCCTCTTTGGTCATCTGTTCATGTTCTTCGCCCATTTTTTTAAATTGGGTTATATGTGATTGAGAATTAGGAGTTCTTTATGTATTTTGGATACAAACCTTTGTTGAATATATAATATGTAAATATTTTCTGTGTATGCCTCAGATTTTCATTCATTTCCTTTTCTCCTTTTTTTTTTTTTTTTTTTTTTTTTTCCTGAGGCAGGATCTTACTTTGTCACCCAGGCTGAACTGCGGTGGCACAATCACGGCTCACTGTAACCTCTAATTTCTGGGCTCAAACAATCCTCCTGCCTCAGTCTCCTAAGTAACTGGGACTACAGGCAAATTTTTTAAATTTGTTTTTGTGTAGAAAAGGGGGTCTCACTATGTTGCCCAAGCTCATCTCAAACTCCTGGCTTTAAAAAGTGCTCTCCTACAAAAAAAAAATGCTCTCCTGACTTGGCCTCCCAAAGCACTGGGATCGCAGGCATGAGCCACCATGCCTAGCCAGATTTTCATTATTTTAGCAATGTTTTACGAAGAGCAGAAGTTCATAGCTCTGATACAATTTATATATTTTTTTTCTCTTATGGACCATGCTTTTAGTGTTGAGTCTAAGAAATAGTTGCATAAGTGATTTTCTCTTATGTTTTCTTTAGAAGTTTTATAGATTTAGGTTTTACATTTTCACCTTTGAACTATTTTTAGTTAGTTTTCTATATAGTGCAAGGTAGGAACTGACATTTACATTTTTGCGTATGTACATGTAATTGTCTCAATACTCCCTGTTGATTCCATTTTATTCTGGTTTCTATTGTTTTCTTGAGATGTCTGAAGTCAGTCTTATTGTTGCTCCTTTAAAGGCAATTTTTTATTTGGGTCTTTTTCTTTGGGCTGCTTTAACTTCGTTCTTTGTTGTTTAGTTTTCATTAGTTTAACTTTGATATGTTCCGGAGTGATTATTTGCATTTACCCAAACTAGCTTTCTTAGAAATTCTTGAATCTGAGATTTGATGCCATTCATCAGTTTTGAAAACTCTCAACCAGTATCTCTTCAATTATTTTACCTACCCCATTTTTGTTACTGTCTGCTAGGCTTTTAATTACACAGAATTTAGATCTCTACCCTATGTTGAATATGTTTCTTTTGTTTTTTCCCCTATTTCCCACAGTTTAAAATGTTCTTTATGCTTCAGTATGAACATTTTCTCTTGACACATCATTCCATTTCTCTATTTCTTCTGGTATTTTTAATCTCCTGTTTACAATATATGTTCTTAATTTCAGTTCTAAAAATTCTCTTTTATTCTTTTTAGCAGATTATAGTTTTCTGTGGATATTTTCCTTCTTGCTCACTAGTTTTTTTTGGTATTTATAATTAAAATTACTTTAAAAACCAAGTTGATATCATCTGTGGGCCTGTTTCTATTGTCTGTTTTGTCATCTTTGTCAACTTCTTGGCATATATACTAGATAACAGATTAAATGACAGAAATTCTTCACAGAGTACTATAAAGGCTCTAGATATCATTAAAGAAAGGATTCATCCTATCTTCCACAAATAGCTGGTGTAGGACAGACTGATCTCCTCAACTTACACAGGCATAACCTGACCCCAGATCTCTCTCAGACTTTTTAATGCCTGGTCTACCTTTACTTTATTCTCAGTTCTAAGATGAAGCCTTCAGGGGATTTATATGAGAGCCTGAGATGTTTACTAGGGAGATTTCTAAGTAGAGGACACTAAACTTCAGTTATTTTTCTCCCCACGCAATGAGATTGCTGAAAGCTCCACTTAGCTTTTAATCTCATTTCTCATTTGTTGTTGGGTCTTTTTTTTTTTTTTTTTTTTTTTGGTTTCTCATCCTGTGAAGCTTAAGAATCAGCAGATGCTTTTAAGAAAATCTTAAAGCAAAATGTAGTGCTTATTTCTCTGAAGTACCCTTCTCTATGAGACTTTAGCTACTCTTGATCTGGCTATCTTGGCAAACATAAACTATAAGGTTTGTCCCTTTAGCCCCATGTAACTGCCCGACAGTATTGTAGCTTCCTGCCTTCTGGAATCTATCCTCTACCCTCTCTTTTCAGATTCTTGCCCTCTGCTCATGTTCCAAGGACAGAAACAGGGGTATAAGGTTTGTGTCATTTCAATAAGCTTTTCTTCTCTCCAGATTCTTGCAACTTCAATTCCAATTGCCTCTGCATCTCTCTAATGAGTCCAAGTGAAGTTCCTTCCCTGTGGATATATTGTTGGAGTGAATTGGCTAATATTTTGTTAAGAATTTTTTGCCTCTGTTTTTATAACAGATATCACTACTTTATTATGGTATCTATATCTTGTTTTGGTACATTCATCAAGCCTGGATTGCAAGGCCAGAACCAAGGGTGACTTGACATTAATTTTCATAGTAGTAAGTTGTATCTTAGGGTTCTCTTCAGTAGTGCCTCAGGCAGGGTAGGTCTCATATGGGGGTGTCAAGTCGTCCCAGCTTCACAGAGAAGCCAGGTGTCAGGCTAGAATTGACACTAGAATTATGATTCACTATGATACCTGTTTTATAGGAAGTAGGGAGTGGTGTGTGTGTGTGTTTGTTTATTTTACCACAACAGCTACTTATAGAACCTTCATTGAAGATTCCTCTGAAAGTCCACCATTAAAAAAATTTTTAAAACATATCACATATTGTCATTGCTCTGTTTTTATTAATTCTCTTTGACTAAAGGATGACCTCTGTTTTCTTACTTTGGCATTTAAGGTTTCCCATAATCTGACACCAGTTTTGTTTCAAAAATTCTAATTCCCATGTAATCCCTTTTTCTGTGGTCTAAATTCTAATCAAACTAAACATCAGCCATTTTTTATATATTTTCATTTCACAACATGAATGTCTCTGCTGATATTGTTTCTCTGGTTTGGAGAGCATTTCCTCACTGTCAGGACATGTTCAATTCCTGTCTCCACTCTACTTGGAGGTCACAACCAGTGTGGAATTTCTTCAGCATTAATAATATCCTCAGCTTAATTCCTACAACAATTTATGACTATCTGTCCCATGTCAATTAAGACTTTCTGCTTTACATGTTAGTTACCCAGCCATATCCTATTAGGACATTTCCAAAATTTAGTGAGTGAACTACCCTGGTGGCCTGGATAGCTCAAGATCTTCCTACCAGAAACTTTTCCATGTTCATCACCAGCACCACTGCTGCTACCTACCAGATATTTCAGAAATAGATCAAACATAGTATCTGGTTTGTTTTCTAAGGCAGGAACATATGTTGGGAGCAGTATCCAAAACCCCACTTTGGGGTTATCAACAATGGCTCCAGTCCATCTGGGACTCAAACTCATATTCACCCTTCAGACCAGAGAGGGATCAGGCAAGTGATCTGCTACACATGCCATGATAGCCACCTACTAACCCCATTTCCCTCACCTTACTGGTGAGGAAATTTTGACCAAAAGGATGGGTCCCTGCAGGGACTTGGGCCTCTGTCAGTAGGCGTCTGTGATGGGGAGATGAGCAACATGGGACTCATCAGATGTCCTTTACAGGGCTGAGCATTCCAGGAATGAAAAGCCCACATTGATTCATCTTTGTGTATCCAAAATCACCTGGCCCAGGGTTAGCTATGTTCAATAAACATGCAGAAAATGAACCCTATGTCCATTCACAATACAAGAGAATGTTTAAAATATTAATCTCTGCTACTAGATTTAAAAGTCATGAGATGCTAAACACTATGCAAAACAAAATGCTTGCTGCTTGCTGTGTTGGCAGTAAATCATAAGCTATATTTCCTCTTCCTCCCATCCTTTTGTGTACTTTTCCCTGGCTTGCGATATTCCCCATTGCTAAGTCTAATTTTCCCAGCCTCCTGGGACAGAAGCTGTGGTTGGAGTGATGTTCTTGAGCTGCAATGGCATTAGCACAGGCAGGGAGCATCTTATTCCTCGGTTCATTTTAGCAGCCAAGGGATCCTGAAGTTCAAAGCCCTGTTTAGTGGCACTGCACTCCTTTCCCATTCCTCCTTCCTTTCATTAAAGTTCTGAGAGCAAGAGAGGGATAAATGAAAGGAATCTCACCCAAGGAGACTGTCTGAAAATCATAATAAAGACTCGTTTTGTGCCTCAGCTTTCACATCATTTGTAAAAATACCTTTTGATCTGCTGCACAGCCTTCTTATTTTCTGTTAATTTCTCATGGGAAGAGCAGGTTGGCAGTTCAGGGTTACACACAAAATTGAGTCTTGCAGTAAATTTCTTGCCTACAGAACTGGTTTTATGGTATCTAACGATACAGAGATGACAGACCCTGACTCATCCTGAGTGCAGCCAGGAAACCTGTGCCAAAGGACCCCAAACCTGGGACAGATGTCATCTGTGTGCACAGGCGGGTGGGTCCTGGGTTCTGGCCCGACTATTTCTTACAGACAGATAATGCTGGATTGTTGCTGACCCCTCCTGAATTCAGTTTCCCACAGGACACTGTTTAGAGGTTTTAAGGATCGAATGAGATCGTGCATGGGAAAGCAAAAAGGGCTGCTCTCCATATTAAGTTATTGGCATTGCCCTCATCTCTTCTGTCTTCCTCAGGCATGAGCCCCATCCCTTTGTCTCAGAGATGCCTCACCCAGCCCCCCAAGGATGGGATGAGTGGAATTGGGAGCACAGGGGGAAGGCCCATGCACATGGCCCCACAGAGCCACCGCCATCCCCTGCCCTCCCCCTCTTAGTGCTCTCCTCTGGCCACTGTGTCAGGTCGAGCTGCCATCCCGCAGTGCAGGTGTCAGGGAGGACATAACCTCATTGTGTCCTCTTATGTGTACAGAGGGAAGCACAGCTGACACACACGCGCCATGTGTGGGTGCCGATGTGTCCACACTGAGCCTTTACGTTGAATTTTTCTCCATAAAAACATAGTTTTCAAAGTGGCCTATGGGCACTGCCTGATCTGGTACTTATCTCAGTGCTGAATTCAGAAGCCTTCTGCCTGCACAAGTCCTAGTGAACTGGGAAGCTCTGCCGCACAACGTCTTCTCCCTGTATCCTCCTTCGTGACTCTCAGCTACTGCTGAGATTTAGGGGGAAGTGGTGGTGTCAGTACCGGCCGACAGAGTGGCCTCAGTTCTGGTGTGTTTTGGACCGGTTCATTGTTTCTCAAGTTGAGCCACCGTTTCTGATGCATGTTAGTAACTACATAAATATCCAGTAAACAAATAACCACTACTATGTGCCAAGCATCAAGAATAGAAAAACCACAATACAGCAGAGAGAACAAATCTGCCCGTGAGTGGATGTTGTCATCCACTGCCCGTGCAGGGAGTCGTGCAGGAGGAACGACTCCCTGCACCCAGGAGCTCTCGGCCTGGGCGCTCGACGCTCTGCTTGTGGGGAGCTGGCCTGTCCCTTGTAGGGTGTTCAGTGGCACCCCTGGCTTCCTCCCAGTGGATGTTAGCAGCCGCCTCCCAAGTATGCCTACTGGGCAAAGTCTCCAGACATTGCCCAATGCCCCTTGCAAGGGATGGTGGGTGAAATAACTGAGTGAGAACTGCCACCCTCGTTCCAGGGCTGGGAACTGGGATCTGAAGCCGAAGACAAAGAGAGCCACGTCTTCCACACCCTGAATTCAGACACACCCCATTCTTATTAAGAGTCTACACTTGGACACAGGAAGGGGAACATCACACACCGGGTCCTATTGTGGGGAGGGTGTAGGGGGGAGGGATAGCATTAGGAGATACACCTAATGTAAATGACGAGTTGATGGGTGCAGCACACCAACATGGCACATGTATACGTATGTAACAAACCTGCACGTTGTGCACATGTACCCTAGAACTTAAAGTATAATAATAATAATAATAACAATAATAATAATAATAATAATAATAATAAAGAGTCTATGGAACTGGCCCTACCACGCCTGCCCTTATCCTCATTTATTTAAAAGAAGGGGAGGAAAGAGAGGGAAGGAGAGACAGAAGCGTTCTGATCGGCTGGGGAAGGCTGAAACCGAAGTAAGAGAGCATTTGAGAGGATGAGTCACCAAGAATGACCACGGAGAACCTTTGCAGCCGCCTGCAGCTACGAAACACACTTCCTGATCTCCCTACACTCTGATTCAATGAGCTAAAGAAGACAGAAACGGGGGAGGAAAAGCTCAAAGGCAGAGAAGCCCTCTTCCTCTTCAAGTCCTTGGACTTGATCCAGTGTGGAAAGGAGAAGAGCACTTTAAATCATCATGGAGGAACTTCTACCTCATTGCCAAGATGGAGTAACAGGAATTTACTCTTGTACCTGACACATAAAAAAATGAGACAGGGCAGGCACGGTGGCTCATGCCTATAATCCCAGCACTTTGGGAGGCCAAGGCAGGCAGATCACCTGAGGTCAGGAGTTCGAGACCAGCCTGACCAACATGGAGAAACCCCATCTCTACTAAAAATACAAAATTAGCCAGGCGTGGTGGTGCATGCCTGTAATCCCAGGTACTCGGGAGGCTGAGGCAGGAGAATCGCTTGAACCCAGGAGGCAGAGGTTGCAGTGAGCCGAGATCGTGCCACCGTACTCCAGCCTGGGCGACAAGAGTGAAACTCCATCTCAGGGGAAAAAAAGAGACAGAATGTTTGAAGAAGTTTTCAAGAGCTTGGACATCAGAAAATGAGGGTCAGTAATCTCTCAGAGATGAGAAGCTCATAAGGTGAGCCCTGTGATTGCTCCAGTTTGGTACCTTGAGAGAGTTTCCTGGTTAAAATGCAGGGAAGGCGGGCCCAGGTAGACCCACGCCCGGTCCCACAGTGGAAGAGGCTTTGCTGAGTCCAGGAGACCAGACAGCTGGAGTACAGAGAACAGAACACGGAGATGCAAGCAGTGTAAATACTCCAGTCAAGGCAGGGTTTGTCAGTGTGGGTAAATAGCAAGTCACACTATAGCCTAGCTCCAAGAGACACTTTAAATATTAAGACACAAATAGGACAAAAGCAAAAAGGTAAGAAATTCCATTCTAAAACTAATCACAAGAAAGTTGGAGTGGCTATATTACCATCAGCTGAAACAGGTTTCAGAGCGAGAAATACTGTAACTGAATACCAGTCTGGCTGCTTGCTGCCCAGAAGCCAAAATACAAGAAGCGAGATGCAGTGAAAGGAAAGCAGTTTTGGTAATCAAATGCTAGCAACTGGGAAAGGGCCAGGCTCATGCCTCCAAATGACCATTTCAAATGATGGCCTGGGAAAGGGGTTTAAGAAAGAAAACTTGGTATGAGAAACATGCAGGAATGGTGCAGGATACACGGTCTGTGGGTCTTGTTCCGATGGCGATTTTGAGTTATTGTCCACCCGGAGTGCGGGCTGGCACCATCTCCATAATGATCAGGTTGTCGAGTAACCATATTGGGGTAATCTCCAGATCGGGGAGGATTTTGCAGCTGGGTCTCTGTGGTTCATTTCATAACTACCCTCTGGAATGTCTAAGCAAGTGCATAATTAGGTAAGCCAGCACAGTGTAAGGACTGTCTGGTGGGAAGGGATGAAAACAGAGTTTCAAAGTATATTTCAAGGCAAAGACTACAGGGAAGAGAAAACCTCTCAAAAAAATTTTTTTTTTTTTTTTTTTTTTTTTGAGACAGAGTCTTACTCTGTCTCCCAGGCTGGAGACTAGTTACGGTACCATCTCGTCTCACTGCAACCTCCACCTCCCCAGTTTGGGCAATTCTCATACCTCAGCCTTCCAAGTAGCTGGGACTACAGGAATGCACCACCACACACAGCTAATTTTGTGTTTTTAGTAGACACGGGATTTCGCCATGTTGCCCAGGCTGGTCTAGAACTCCTAGTCTCAAGTTATCAGCCCACCTTGGCCTCCCAAAGTGCTGGGATTACAGGTGTGAGCCACTACACCCAGCCTAAAATGCATTTTGAAACTAAGCTACTTCATTATAATATCACTGTGGATAATTAAAGTAATTTTATCTTCATAAAGGAATCAGTTCATCAAGTGGACAAAACAGTCTTAAGTGTTTATGTACCTAATAACAGGGCTTCAAAATATATGAAGCAGAAGTGGCCAGAACTACAAGCAGAAACACTTCTTTTATTTATTTATTTATTTATTTATTTCAATACATTTTTGGGGAACAGGTGGTGTTTGGTTACATAAATACGTTACTTAATGGTGCTTTCTGAGATTTTGTGTACCCATCACCCAAGCAGCGTCATCTTTTATCCCTCACCCTCCTCCCACCCTTTCCCCGCCGAGTCCCCAAAGTCCACTGTATCATTCTTACGCCTTTGCATCCTCATAGCTTAGCTCCCAATTATGAGTGAGAACATACGACGTTCAGTTTTCCATTCCTGGGTTACTTCACTTAGAATAATAGTCACCAATTCCCTCCAGGTTGCTGCAAATGTGAAACAGGCAAAACACTTCTGATGAAGAAGAAGAATCTTGGAGGACTCACATTACCCAATTTCAAGACTATTAAGCAACGAAGACTTAGTGGGACTAGCATCAAGATACATAAATAGATCAATGGAACAGAAGAGAGTTGAGAATAGACCTACACATAGTCAGACAATGAATTTTTGACAAAGGTATAAAGGCAATTCAGAAACAAAGGATAATCTTTTAAAGAAATGTCATCAAGAATTTAAAAAAAGAAAAGAAAAATATGAACTTGGATCTACTTTCTTGCACCATATACAAAAATGAATGCAAGATAGATTTAGACCAATATGTAAATCCTAAAATTATAAAACTTCTCAAGGAAAACACAGAAGAAACACCTTTCTAACTTTGATTTAGATAAAGATTTCTTAGAAATGTTACTGAAAGTATGGTTCACAAAGGGAAACAAATGATCATTTGATTTCATCAGAATAAAAAACTTCTGCTCTTTGCCTTTTTTTTTTTTTTTCATTAAGAGAATGAAAAGCCAGTGACATTGGAAGGGTGCATGTAAAGGCCATGTCCTCGTCATCTGATGACACCCCAGTCCCTGTTCACTGTACTCTGTGGAGTCTTCCTCAACCAACGTCTTTCCTTTACCTCATGAAGGTCTGGGCATGGCCAGTGTGCCAGTGGGCAGGACAAACCCAGGTGCTGCTCTGAGGCGGCTCCAGTCCAGAGCTGATCCTACTCAAGTCTGGGCTTGGCACTGATTTAACACCTGCATTGTCTCTGGCTGGGTCTGCAACTGCTTTGTGAAATACCGCCAGAATTGTAACATTCAAATTCTCTGATTAACAGAATGAATTAAATGTTAGATAATTTTGTTTAAATAAAACTAAATTTTCTGTTCTGAAAGAAGAAAATCCAAATCCATGTAAAATAAATTGATTGATTTTTGCTACATCTAAGAGATGGCAGTGCTCTAGCTATCATAACAGTATAGAGACAAATCCTTTAAAACCGAGAATGGATTACTCAGGTTAGTCTGGGCTGTTTTGTTGTTTTCATGTTCACTGCAATTAGGTGAGCCTGGCCCATTGTTTACACTTCACCTTTGGGGTCCTGAGGATGGGGCAGCTGCGAGCTCAGAACTGCACACCTTCATGTGTGTTCAGCCTGGAGGGCTCCCGGGGAGGGAAGGCACCATGCTTTGATGAACTTCCTCTTCCATTCCTTAAAGATAGCCTCGGCAGATTCCAGAAATTTCAGGACCTTGTCTTACTAGAAATCCATGTATTTTTTTTTTAAGTAACAGATCACAGTCTAACTGACATGCAATACCTGGCATATATTTAAAATGTATACTTTTCAGTTTTGTAAGCACACACTATCACCACAATCGAGATAGAAAATGAATCTATTATTTCTAGAAGTTTCCTCCTACCTGTCCCCAAACCATTTGTCCACAAGCAAACACTGATCTGCTTTTTGTCACTATAAATGAGTTTGCATTTTCTAGAGTTTGATGCCAATAAAATCATATAGAATACAGAATGTACTGCTTTTTGTTTAACTTCTTTCACTCAGATAAAGATTCATTCTTGTTGAGAGTTCTTTCTCTTTCAGTGAATGAACACAGCAAAATTTGTTTATCCATTTTTCTGTTGATGGAAATTTAGGTTGTTCCCAGTTGGAAGCTGTTACAAATAAAGCTGCCATGAATATCTGTGTACAGTCTTTGCACAAATATAGTATATGTTTTTTGTTCCCTTGGATAGATAAGAGTGAAATGGATCATATGGTAGGTATATGTTTAAATCTTTAAGAGACTGCCAAACTTCCCAAAGAATTAAACCACTTTACATTTACATTTACATCTTTGACAACACTTGGTGTCACCAATCTTTTACATTTTATCCATTCTAATTTCATAGTGTTATCTCATCTTGGTTTTAATTTGCATTTCTCTCATGACTAATAATATTGAGCATGTGCTTCTTTGTTACTCAAGTTATCTTCTTTGGTGAAGTGCCTTTTCCAGTCTTTTGCCCATGTTTTAATTGGGTATTTGTTTTCTCATTATTGAGTTTTGAATGGTCTACAGCTACTTTATCAAATACATGCTGGGCAAACATTTTCTCCCAAGCTACAGCTTTTTACTCCCTCAACTGCATTTTGAAAAAAAAAAAAAAAAAAAAAAAACATTTTTATGTATATAAAGTCTCATTTATCAGTTTTACTTTTATGAATTATGCTTTTGGTATCAACTCTTTACTTAACCCAAGGGTAAGGTAAATGGTCTCCTGTTCTCTTTAAAAAAAAAAAAAAAAGTGTTATGTTTCTACATTTTGCATTTAGATGTGCTCCATTTTTAGTTTTTATAGAGAGTGTGAAGTAGTTGAGGTTCTTTTTTTTTTGGAATACGGATGTCCAGTTGTTCCAACATTTGTTGAAAACAATGTTTTATTGCCTTTGGATTGTTTTCAACATTGATAGAAAGTATCAATTGACCATGGTTGTATGACAATCCTTCTGGACCGTACTCCATTCCACTGATGTAGGTATGAGTCTTCCAGATCATGGGCACAACATA
>NC_045439.1:162190854-162202015 GCF_002776525.5 Piliocolobus tephrosceles
ATCATGGGCACAACAAATCTATTCATTTATTTAGCAATTTGATTTCTTTCATTAACATGGTGTATTTTCAGCATATCCATGCTGTATTAGATTTACACATAAATATTTTTGAAGTTATTGAACCTACCTTTTTTTTTTTCTTTTTTTCTTTTGAGATGGAGTCTCACTTTGTCACCCAGACTGGAGTGCAGTGGCACAATCTCAGCTCACTGCAACCTCCACCTCCCAGGTTCAAGCGATTCTCCTGCCTCAGCCTCTGGATTAGCAGGGATTATAAGGCCCTATACATGACATTTTTTTAAAATTTCAGTTTCCAATTACGTTGGTAAACTCACTTTTCTGGGTTGTTCCAGGATCTTTTTGGCAGATTCTTTGTCATTCTCTACGTAAAGAATTATGTCACCTACAAAAAGGGATTTCTTTTGTCCTTTCCAATCCGTCTTTTCTTTTTCCTTATTGTATTGCACCGTGAGGATTTTCAGTACAATATTAAATAGAAACGGTCGGAGCAGACGTCTTTGCCTTGTTCCTGATCATGGGGGTAAACATTCATTTCCTTACCATTAAGTATAACATCTCCTCTACTGTTGTTTTTTCCCATAGATGCCCTTTATTGGGTTAAAGATGTTCCTTCCCTTCTATTTCGTTTGCTGACAGTTTTTACCATTGGGTGGATGTCGAAATTGTCAAATGCCTGTTCTGTATCAATTAATATGATCAAGTGGTTTTTCTTCTTTGATCTGTTAATATGATGGCTTTTACCAATCGATTTCTAGATATCAAATTGGCCTTG
Source organism: Piliocolobus tephrosceles (assembly GCF_002776525.5). Taxonomy (NCBI): domain Eukaryota; kingdom Metazoa; phylum Chordata; class Mammalia; order Primates; family Cercopithecidae; genus Piliocolobus; species Piliocolobus tephrosceles. The sequence goes on from NC_045439.1 coordinate 162,191,648, forward strand.
TGTTCCTGAAATTAAGCCCAGTTGATCATAATGTATGACATTTTTTAATACATTGCTGGACTTGATATGCTATTTTCTTGTGTATTTCTGTGCCTGTGTTTATGGGGGATATTCGAGTGTAGTTCTCTTTAAATCATCTTTCTTTAATTTTGGTATCAGACATAAAATGAATTGGGAAGTGTTTCCTTTTCCTCTTACTGGAAAATATAGAATTTCTGTTCTTATTTTCTAGTGTGTGTGTGTGTGTTTGGCTGGTTGTTGAGACAGACACACACTCTGTCATCAAGGCTGGAGTGTAGTGGCATGATTGATCTTGGCTCACTGAGACCTCCACCTCCTGGGCTCAAGTGAGCCTTTCACCTCAGCCTCTCGAGCAGCTGGGACCACAGGCGCACACCACCAGGCCTAGCTAATTTTTGTACTTTATGCAGAGACAGGATTTCACCATGATGTCCAGGCTGATCTTGCACTCTTAGGCTCAAGCAATCCGCCTGCCTCAGCCTCAAAAAATGCTGGGTTAATAGACGTGAGCACCACGCCCAGCCTATTATTTCTTTTTTAAATGTTTGATGTAATTCACTAATAAAACTGCACAGACCCGGGATTTTTTTCTTAAAAAGGTCTTTAATTATGAATTCAAGTTATTGAGCAGACATAAAACTAGACAGTTTGTTGGTCTTCTTATGAATGAGTTTTTGTAGTTTTCAGCCTTTAAATAATTATCAAATGTATATACAGAATGCTTTTCTATTTCTCTATTGTCTGCATTGTTTAATAAACAATCATCCTTTAATTTTGACATCAGACATAAAATGAATTAGGAAGTGTTTTTCATTTACTAGAAATAGATATAGAATTTCTGTTATTTCTTTTTTCTTTTTATTTTCTGATGTTTGTGTTGTTTGTTTTGTTGAGACAGGATGTCACTCTGTCGTCCAGGCTGGAGTGCAGTGGCAACTTGTTTAATAAACAATGAAGACAGTAGTAAGGGATACTAATGATATTTCTGGTTATCTATGCAGATTATGGTGATATCCTTGCAGATACTGGTAATTTTTGTTTTTTCTCTCTTTTTGAGGTTTATCAACTGTTTTGATCTTTTTAAAGAAATTGCTTTTAATAATTTTTATATTTATTTTATTCTAGGTCCATGGATTTCTGTTTTGTCTCTATTACTCCTTTCTTCTGCTTACTTTGGGTTTCTTTTGTTCTTTTTTAAACCTTATTTGTTAAGGTGAAAATTTTGTCGATTTTTTCTTTATCAATAAGCATTTAATGTCATAAACTCCCCTCTAAACACTGTAATAGGTACATTCTACAAATACTATATTTTCACTTTCATTCAGATCAAAATGATTACTAATTTCCTTTGATTTGCAAAATTTTTTAACTATGTTGTTTAATTTTAGAGTATAGGGAAATTTTCCAAATTTCTTACTGTTACCCGTTATCTATTTAATTCCACTATGGTTGGAAAACAAACTTTGTAGGATTTCAATTATTTTAAAATTGTTTGTTTTACGATCTGGGTTACGCACTATCCTAAAATGTGCTCCATGAACTTTTGAAAAGAATACGTGTTCTGCAGTTGGATGGGGTTTTCCATACGTGGTCATGGGACCCCGCTGATTGACGTTTAGATTGAGCATGTAGTTTTTCTATAAGCTTCCTGATTTTGTAATTACTGACTGAGGAGAGGTGAAGCGTCCCGATTATAATTGTGGATTTGTCTGTTTCACCTTTCAGCTCCGCCTCCACGTTGCTGACCTGTTGTCAGGTGCACACACTTCTAGGATTTTTCTCAGCTCCGCCTCCGCGTTGCCGACCCGTTGTCAGGTGCACACACTTCTAGGATTTTTCTCAGCCCCGCCTCCGCGTTGCTGACCCGTTGTCAGGTGCACACACTTCTAGGATTTTTCTCAGCCCCGCCTCCGCGTTGCTGACCCGTTGTCAGGTGCACACACTTCTAGGATTTTTCTCAGCTCCACCTCCACATTGCTGACCTGTTGTCAGGTGCATACACTTGTAGGATTTCTCTCAGCTCTGCCTCCACGTTGCTGACCTCCACGTCTAGGATTTTGTGTCTTCCTGGTAAGTTTACCTTTTTATCATTTTATCTCCTTTTTCCCTGGTAATTTTCCTGGCTCTGAAATTCACTTTATCTGACATTATTGTAGAGTTTATTATGGAGATAGAAAAATTACTTATATTTTATTCTGCAACTAGATCTGCCTTGGTTCTATATGCTTTTTAGTGATCTACGTATCAATATGCTAAGAGAAGGTCAAGCCCTGTCTGAAGCAAATACGCAACCTTAAGGTTAATATTTAGGGAATTCAGTCACTTCAGTCAAAACATCAACGGACATTCATTTGGTTTAACAAATCGAACATCCTGAATGCTTTTGACACTCCGCAGACACACTTTAGCATGTAGTGACACTGATTTGAATTCCTCAGGAAATCAAACAAAAATGAATGAATATCCTGGCGTCCACATTACATTTCCCACTAAAGCTACTCTTCCCTTCTCCTTTGAGATCTTGTCTTGTAAACCCGTGCTTGTTGTCACTGCTCAGTAAACCCAGGAGACTGTGAGATAGGTGTTTTCATCAAATGTGACCTCAGCTTTGGTGGTTCTTGAACCCACCAACTCAGGTGGGACTTCTGGCTCTTGTGAATGGCAGCCTGAAGGTGTTTGTGTGGGAAAAGCATGGGAAGGTCTCAGCCTTCGCTGGGAGGGCCTGGGCTTTGAGGCCATGCTGCACTGCTATTCTGCCTTGCAAAAGAGCTCCAGCACAGGGTGTGTGGGCAGCGCCCCAGCTCTCCCGCCAGTAGCTCCCCCTTGCCCTATTCCACTGGGCAGGGCCGCTAAGGCCCTGGGACACAGCCAGCCTAAAGCTGCAGGCCACTTGGTTGCAACGCAGAGGTAAATGACTCCCTGTGTCAATAAAAGTCACAGTAAGGTCTTTCAGTGATTAAGCTCTCCCATCAGTCTTAATAGAGCAACGGCTCTAAGCCGTCGGCATAGCGATTCCTGTGGGGTCCTCAGAACAACCTCCTGAGCTAGGCTTTACTTTAGTCCGTTTCACTGATAGGAAAACAGAGGCACGGATGGGTGGAGCAGCCTGTTCTGGGATCTGGTGGCCGCCGGGTCACAGGTGGCGCTGCGGCGGATTGGGGCTTTTCGGAGGCCCCAGCGGGTGTGTGGTGTCAGGCACCTGCTCTCCACCTTGTCACCCAGGGATTTAACGTTTCTGGCTCCATTTCATCCTGGTATTGATTTTCACCCCACCCTGCAAACAAGCTCCTGTCCCTTCTTCCTGGCAGTCTTGTTATTGCAAAGCCCCCAAGAGCTTTCCTCACCACAGTGCAGGCACTTCGGCACAGGCCCACACCCTTCCCGGCAGGAGCCCACCACCCCGGTATCCCCTTCCTCCCTGGGGCTCACATGCACTTCCCCACAACCCCCACTCCACTCCAGTCATGCAGAGCCCCTGCTTCCCCTCTTTGGTCTCTGCTCAGGAGTCGCCTTCCTCTGAGGTCTTCCCAAACCGCTTCATTTAAAATTGCAATCGCTTATCTGTCTCCACCATACTCTTAGTGTGCCCAGTGCAAAGAAGGATGCCAGGTGCAGCGGGCACTTCGGGGTCACTCCTTAGGCAGTGCTCCTCAGGCAGAAGCTGAAGCCCGGGGCTCCAGGCTGGGAGCCGCAGAGTGCCTCAGATCTCACCCGCACCTGGGTCCCTGGCATGCGCCCACTTGAGCCTGCGGTCACAGCCGTGTTTGCCAAATCAAATAGTTCCTTCACGCCTCAGAAACTGGGTCTGTGGCTTGCCCCTGTGCATCTTTTCCTCCTGATACGTGTGGTTCATCTGATTGCAAATCCGAATGCTTTTCTAGAAGCATTATTATTTTAGTACTTCCCAGATGAGGTTTTGTTTGGTAGAACTCGTTTCCCAAATATCTGGAATATATATGAACAAATGCTTTCCACTGGCAAGGGAGTCACCACTCAAAGGTTTGAAAACACAATGAGGATATTTTCAGTCCCTTGAGTGTATAGACTCTTTTTAAAGATTAACTGATCTTTGAAATTCCTACAATTTATAATCCTACTAATTGTAAATTCTTACAATTCATTGTAAGAACAATGAAATTCTTACAAATCCTAACTTTGTAGGAATTGTAAGAACACATTTGAAGTCAGAAGAAATGGCACATTTAGGGAGCAAGGTAAATGAGGCAACAAATGTTAAAGTTGGTGAGAGGCCACTGTTTTGTCTATCCTCCTGCATTAGGCCCCCCGCAGACCAGACGAAACCAGAATGGGGTCGCTCATGCTAAGTGCCACACAATTAAACTGACTTTAGAAATGGGCCAGTTTTCCAAAAAACAGGAGAGTCCCAGCAACCCACCAAAAGACCCCCAGTCAACAGGAGCAGGCCCGATAAGGAATTTCCTCTGCTTTAACCCATACCAGGAAAGCTGCTTCAAAATAACAATCGCTTTTTCTTCCTTGTTTCTGCTTCTTCAATCTTTTCTGTCGGTGAAGCCCACCCGCTGTGCTCAGCTTCAAGAACACCTTTCTGTTTCGTACAGGAGATGCTGCCTTTCTGTTTCGTACAGGAGTGGTCCATGAAACCACTCATAAAAGCCAATTACATCTTCAAGGTCAATTTGTTGAAATGTTGTTTGACACAAACTGCAGTGACTCTTGGGAACTTCCCCACATCCCCATCTGTCGTACTTGTAGAATACAATTGGCCCTTATTAACAAAGGCAATGCTTACAGAAGAGGGTTGAGGGAATTGTCTGGGTAATGAGAATAAAACAACCTGCTTTTTATGCTAAAAGAAGTTGCTTTGGGCACTCAGCCTCATTCAGGATCAGTTTTTCAGCCCCTCAGTATCCCAGAGTTTATTGGGTCCAGAAACATTATTTCACTATAACCAACCTCCTAAGGGTCTAAAAGAAAAACACTAGACCACTAACATACTGATTTCCAATGAGATCATTGTACTTTAGTGACCCAAATGCCTTTGTCCATGATTCAAGTCACCTCCCCCTTGCCTTGTTACATTTGGAAGGCCAGGTGAGCCAAGAGAATATTGAAGCTAGGACCAGAGCAATGGGAGCGAAGTTTTGAGGGTCCTTCTGTCCACTCATAGTCAACCTGGAGCAGCGGCCCCAGCACAGCCCTGAGAGGGTTTGGTGGGGGCTGCCTGCAGGACACATAAGGAAGTGGGTGGATGAGGGGCTGCCCCAGCCCAAACCATCTCTTGTGTACTTGCCAGGGCTGACCCAAGCTCTCCATCTTCTTTATGTCCATGGAGCATTTCTCTGGGTCTCAGACAATTGTTTAGCACTCTGTTTTCCAGACTGCCATCATATTCCAGGCCTAGGTCACTGATGTTAAGTGCCTGTTACCTCCACTGAAGTTTGGGTTACTGAGTTTCCAGTCCACCAACTTTTTGGAAAGGAAGGGATCATGGAGATGGTACTGAGAGGATCAGAGACACGCACAACAGATGGAAGGTGGTGAGACGAGTCACTGCAAGAAGCAAAGGTTCTGATATGAAGCCCTCAGAATGTGCCTGAGGACCAAAGAAAAGCCACTCAGGATGGTGGTTGTTTGTTCCCACTGTCTCTCAACCAACAATGTGACCTCCAAAGGCTGTGTCAATCTGTAGTTAGCAAAAATGAATAGGATGCACTCAGAGGACACTTCCTCTCAAACTAATGCTGTTTATTTAACTGACATTCAGTTAGCTGGGCCTACTGGCACGTTGACATGGTTGCTGAGAGACTAACAAAATAGAACCTCACTGCTGGGCTTATTTTCTCCAACCCACACTGTGATTAGAAACATCTTTTTAACACTCTGTAGATCCTTTAACAACAACAAAAAAACTTGATTAAAATATTTGACTGAAAGTTTTAATTAGTGATTCAATTAATGATTTACCGATTGTAAATAATAGATGGGTTACAGACCTTAGACTAAAACTACATGTGAATATAAGGATGTGTATGTTACATGTTTATCCCATATATCTATATGCCTGTCTCAAGCGAATAATTCACACGATGCCTGCCAACTGTTAGGGACCTGCACGATTTAATTATGATTGAATTATGATTCTTAATCTCATAGTGTATGTAGTCATATGTCAGACAACTTTCTCTTTTTTTTTGAAATGGATTTTTCGCTCTTGTGACCCAGGCTATAGGGCAATGGCACAATCAATCTCAGGTCACTGCAACCTCTGCCTCTCAGGGTCAAGCGATTCTCCAGCCTTGCCTCCTGAGTAGCTGATATTACAGGCATACACCACCATGCCCAGCTAATTCTGTATTTTTAGTAGAGATGGGATTTCACCATGTTGCCCAGGCTGGTCTTGAACTCCTGACCTCAAGTGATTCACCCACCTCAGCCTCCCAAACTGCTGGGATTACAGGCATGAGCCACTGCACCCAGCTGTCATACAACTTTCAAATGAAGTAAGCCAATGAGCAAATTTATTATTTGTTATCCTGTGCTTAATATTAGTTTTGTCAATTTCAGTTTTTGTAAATATATTGACTTTTAAGCATCTAGGATTTGATTTGTGTTTTGGTGATTTAATCGTGATATAAAGAATTATAGAAAAAATTCAACATGATTGTTACTTCACAGGATTATTTCGATCATAATTCATGTGTAAGATGCAATCCACTATTATTGTAATAAATACAATCTACCACTCAGATCAAGCAATGTGATACATGATATCAATAGAAAAGGACAAAAACCAAAAGATCATTTCAATTGATGCTGAAAAAGCATTTGATAAAGTTCAACATCCCCTCATGATAAAACCCCTCAAAAAATAGGTATAGAAGAAACATACCTCAACATAATAAAAGCCGTATATGACAGACCCACAGCTAGTGTCATACAGAATGGGGGAAAACTGAAAGCCTTTATCCTCTTAGATCTACAACATGAGAAGGATGCCAACTTTCACTGATGTTATTCAACATCGTACTGGAAGTCTAAGAGCAATCCGACAAGAGAAAGAAAGAGCATTCAAATTGGAAAGAAGTCAAATTATCCATGTTTACAGATGATACGCTCTTACATTTGAGAAAACCTAAAGATTTCACCAAAAAGCTGTTAGAACTAATAAATTCAGTAAAGTTCCAGGATACAAGATCAACATACAAAAATCAGTAGTAGCATTTCTATATGCTATAATGAACAATTGGAAAAAGAAATCAAAATGTAATCCCACTTGCAGTAGCCAAAAATAAAACTAAATACCTAAGAATTAACTTAACCAAAGAAGCAAAAGTTCTCCACAATGAAAACTATAAAACACCAATGAAAGAAATTGCAGAGAATACAAAAAATGGAAAGGTATTCCATGTTCATGGATTAGGAGAATGAATTTTGTTAAAATGTCCCTACTACCCAAATCAATCTAGATTCAATACAATCCCTATCAAAATAGCAATGACATTCTTCACATAAATGGTAAAAACCATCCTTAAATTTTTATGGACCCATAGAAGACCCAGAATAGCCAAAGCTATCCTGAGCAAAAGTAACAAAACTGGAGGAATCACATTACCTGACTTCAAGTTATACTACAGAGTTCTAGTAACCAAAACAGCATGGTACTGGCATAAAAAACAAACACATAAGACCAGTGGAACAGAATAGAAAATCCAGAAACAAAGCCAGATGACTACAGTGAACTCAGGTCCTGAGCTGTCACTTCCTCTCCACGACCCCATAATACAGGAAGCTCCTCTTTTGTCAGATTTCCAGACATGTAATGAAGTCTAGCAGGGACTTGCCAAGTGTTCTCCAAACTCATCTCATTATTCTAGGCACAGAGCTTGTAAGAGGGGTGGTTATATGGCCACTGGAACATGAACAGAACTGCTGTCCCTCCAGGCCCATAGACATTTCTCACGTGCCATATTTCATTCCCTTCCCACATGCAGGCAACATCAGGGAGCAGGAGAGGACAGAGCCTTAGACAAGGAGGCTGAGTGCCAAACTACCCTGTAATAGTCCACATTGAATGCACTGAATGCAGCATTTAAGCAAGAAATAAGCCCTATCATGTTAGGTCATTGAGGCCAAGAGCTTTATCTATTAAAGCTGTTAGCATTACTAAGTCCTACCAGGGTTTTACTCTGCTTACCAGGATATGGTCCAGGAGACCCTCCCCAACATCTTTCCAATTCTGTCTTTCCTCTCAAGCTTGGGGGGAACCTCATTGGTCTAGGGATAAGGTCAATGGAAGGTTAAGGTGGGGACAGAGCTGGTTCTCTCATAATTCATCTATTTTTAAATCTTGATCCTAGAAGCACACGGACTGTGATGTCTTTGCTGTTTGCACCAATCTGATACTTGTTCTTAGGACTAAATGGCAACTTTAAATCTCAGGACTAGAATCAAGCATCTTCATGACGGAAAGCAGACTATACCCAGCATTAGGATCGGCCACACAGACCTACTCTGAGTACGCATTCTTAGAAGCAGTGGTGGTGGCACAGCACCAAACAGCTAACATAGTCACAGAAGTAAGGGTACAGAAATGGAACTTCAGTTTGGCAAAATGGCGATGGGCAGGACTATAACCCTCATGATTGCCAGGTGAACTCAGTAACAATGTAAGGATGTAACTTCGGTTTAAGCACAGTCTCAAAGTGACCCTTGGCCCTCTGGACGTTCTCCCACCCACATTACCCCGATGTTGATTCTACAGTTCTTGTCCTTAAGTAACTGTGGCCACATGTGGGACTCTTCTCCTTGGTGCCATGGTGACTCTTGCACAGTTTTACTGACGTATCTTGTCTGGTCATGTCCAGACTATGTGGGGCCCTCTTCACAACAGCAGCAGCCAGTGCACAGCAGTCCACACTCGCCTCCAGCACTGGGGGTGCAGGAACCTGGAGCTCATCCTCACCTGTCCCAGTGCAGACCCTTCATCCCATGTTTTTGTAACAGAAGCCCTTAATCGTGGCCTCAGTGTACCAGCTCCCTTTGTGTCCCACTGAAGTCCAGATCTTACCTGGGGCCCTTCTTGACTCTATAAACCAAAGGGGAATTGAGGTCATGACCTTTCATGCAGCCATATTTATGTCCTCCAGACTCTGCAGTGACACGACATAGGCCGCTAATGCCTTCTGAAATTGAACGTAGAAAAGGGGCGAACCCAACCCTGTCTTGGGTTCCAAAGTTCCCCTTTCCTATATTAGTCAGATTTCTCCAGAGAACAGAACCAATAGGATATGCAGTCTTCTCTTGGTATCTTCAGGGGATTGGTTCCAGGACCCACCTCATAGATACAAAACTCTATGCATACTCTAGTCCCATGGTCAGCCATGGAGAACCTGCATACATAAAATCAGCCCTCCATATCCTCAAGTTTGCATCCCCAAAAATGCTGTATTTTCAATCCACATTTGGTTGCAAATGCAGAGCCTGTGGATACAGAGGGCTGACTACATTCATTGAAAGCAATCTGGGCATAAGTGCAGTTCAAACCCCATGTTGTTTGAGGGTCAACTGTATATAGATATACAAAAGGAGACTTATTATGAGAGTGGGTTCACACCGTTACGAAAGCTGAGAAGACCCACGCTCTGCCATCTGCAAGCTGGAGAACGAGGAAAGCTGGTAGTATAATTCAGTCTAAGTCCAAAGGCCTGAGAATCAAGAGTGCTGAGGGCCAGGGGCAGAAGATGGATGTCCTAGCTCAAGAGAGTAAGAGCACATCCACTCTTCCACTGCCTTTTTGTTCTACTGGAGCCCTCAGTGGATTGCGTGATGCCAGCCCACACTGGGGGAGGTAATTTTCTTCACTCAGTCCACCAACTCATAGACGCTCCTTCAAAGAATGTTTTACCAACTATCTGGGCATCCCTTAGCCTAGTCAAGTTGTCATGTGAAATTAACCATCATACCCTTCAAGATTCTTCTTTTTTTAAAAAAAGTGTTCCCCTTTGGAAGGTGAATTATTTTTCTAATTGATGCAAAAATAGGTTATGCTAGATTGTAAAAATGATTCCAAGTATATATCTGGATATTTTAATAATAATAAATTGACTATTGCTTTCACCCAAACCATGTGTTCTTGATCCTAAACTCTGAAAGTTCTTCTACCCTGGTTATCATCTGGGGTCAGTAGCAACTCCATGACTCCAGACTCAAATGAAGGCTAGTAATTCATTAGGTGAAAAAAAGACTGGTTAATGTCTCAAATTGTGTGTGCCCATGCATGTATAAGTGACAGAGGATTGATCAGTGTAGATAGCTACTCTCTTTTTTTTTTTTCTCTTTTTTTTTTTTTTTTTTTTTTTTTTTTTT
>NC_045439.1:162227015-162268388 GCF_002776525.5 Piliocolobus tephrosceles
ACCAATCAGTTCTCTGTAAAATGGACCAGTCAGTCCTCTGTAAAATGAACCACTTAGCCTCTGTAAAATGGACCAATCAGCGCTCTGTAAAATGGACCAATCAGCAGGATGTGGGTGGGGACAAATCAGGGAATAAAAGCTGAGTGTGCCAGCTAGCAGCCGCATTAGTTGGGTACGTTTTCCGTGTTCCGGAGGCCTTGTTTGCTTTTTACGGTAAATGTTGCTGCTGTTTACTCTTCGGGTTGGTGTCGCCTTCCAGAGCTGTAACTGAGAGCTGTGACTGTCACTGCGGAGGTCCGCGGCTCCGTTCTTGAAGTCGGCGAGACCACGAACCCACTGGAAGGAAGCAACTCTGGACACGGTAGGGGCAAGATGGAGTAGATCTGCTGGCAGCAGCTGGAATGGAGTTTGAAGAATTTCTTGAAACAAGAAAACAGTGTAGAAAGTCGTAGAAGGATGAACATATGCTTTTTGGCCAAGTGTCTTTGGTTGAAGTTGATGGAATGATGCTGACCCAGATCAGAGCCATCCTCAGCTGCCTTGCTGCAAAGTCCACTTTCTATGGGAAGAGCCTGCTGTGCAGGCTGATGGCACCCTGATGGTGGGGGTGCTGGCTGCATTCTTACATCCCCAGGAAAAACAGCAACTTGTTTCAATTGTGAAGAAAGACAAAACCCGGGATTGGCCTGTCTTTGAAAAGATTTTGGAAGGACACAGGTAAGACTTCGGCAACAAATTCAGCTGGGGAAACAAAACTGTTAGATGTTGTTTTAATGGTGGCAGAAGTCAGTGCTTCTATTGTTTCTGACTTTGCTAAAGTCGCTTATTTTACCTTACCTTTTATTTTATTATTTCATATGTTTGAGACAGGGTCTTGCTCTGTTGCCTAAGCAGGTATGTAGTGGTGCGATCAGTAATAGCTCAGTGTGAATTCGCACTCCTGGGCTCGGTTGATCCTCCTGCTTCAGACTCCCAAAGCACTGGGATTACAGGTGTGAGCTAGCACCGCTAGATAAAAAACAGTTTCAAAGTAATAGTATCTGATTAAGTTTTCTGTTAGAAGACCCACCTCTTTTGAAGCTAAACCATGTGTTGACAATATCTTTTTGGAGTCAACTCATTATTATAAATCCTTAATCACCATTTTAATGGCTACATAGTATTCTAATGTTTGTAGAAAGTGTAATTAACCTCTTAATGTTGAATATTGTTGGTGCATACAATGCTTTGGTTAACTAGAAGATGTTCGCTGCAAGGATAGAGCATTTTCCTTTGGTTCAATAATTATGCATGATTTCAAATTTCTTAAGTTTACTTCTCTCAATTGTGCTGAGCCATATAATATATGGTGATCAGATCAGGGTGGTTAGCATATCGACTGCCCGAAACATGGATCACTTCTTTGTGTTGGGAACATTCAATATCTTCCTTGTAGCTGTTGGAAACTCTACGTTATTGTTAACTATAGTCAACCTACGGCGCTCTAGAGCCCTAGAACTGATTCCTCCTACCTAGCTGCATTGGGCCATTTTTATATTAAAAATTTTTAAATAAATCCATAAGTAGATCTTTACTTTGAGATTTAATGGAGTTAGTTTACTAGATGCCTGCTGTTTATGGTGGAACCAAGAAGGGCAGGCTCTTAATGTCCTGACGTCTTGGTTTCTCACAGTGATGAAAACAAATGATACTTAGGATAGTATGGTGGGCTGAAAGCAATTTTTTATAGATGGAAAATGACATTAGAGGTGAGGTGTTAAGCTATTTTTTCTCTTTTACAAGAGTCTCTTAGTAGAAATTTAGAACTAAGGTTAATAGACTTTCTGTATTGGATTTTATCTGTTATTGCAGTACTTACTTCTATGGGTATTAAAATGAAAATTTCCTTAGAATAACTTAATAGTGATAATGGTCACTCTTCTTAGAAATCTTTATTTAAAGCATTTTCTGAAGGTCATTTGGATGCTAATTTGTGTTACAAAGAACAATAAGCAGGGCCAAGGGGAGTTCAGGGACATGGGTAATGATGTATTAAACAAAGTTTTTAAAAAATTATTTAGAGGATTCTTACATGTCTCATGCTCATGAGCACTGAAAATCTCTAAAAGAAGCATATATGTTGGAGGGTTTCCCACATTGTTTGGCTATGCCCTTCCCCACTTTTGGAGGCGATTGAGAACCAGTGTTACAAAAAATTGGTTTGAGGAATGCTGCTCAGAATGTGTGTCATGTATTGTGATGGTTAATATTGAGTATCGATTGGACTGAAGGATGCAAAGTATTGATCCTGGGTGTATCTGTGAGGGTGTTGCCAAAGGAAATTAACATTTGAGTCAGTGGACTGGGAGAGGCAGACCCACCCTCAATCTGGGTGGGCACCATCTAATCAGCTGCCAGCACAGCCATAGTAAAAGCAGGCAGAAGAACATCAAAAGACTAGACTGATTGAGCCTCCCAGCTTACAGCCTTCTCCCATGCTGGATGCTTCCTATTCTCTAACATCGGACTCCAAGTTCTCCAGCTTTGGGACTCAGACTGGCTTCCTTGCTCCTCAGCTTGCAGAGGGCCTGTTGTGGGACCTCACCTTGTGATTGTGTGAGTCAATACTCCTTAATAAACTCTCGTTTATATATACATCTGTCCTATTAGTTCTGATCCCCCAAGAGAACCCCGACTAATACATATATCTTGGAGCAATTCTGCTGAACAGGCCTCTGATGATTTACACCTAGCAGCGTTTCTCCATCTTGATCCTTGGGCTTTGGACCAGGTACGTCTCTGCCGTGGAAGCTGCCCTGTGTGGTGCAGGATGTTCAGCAGCATCCCTGTCCACTACCCTCTAGTTGCCAGGAGGGTGCTCCCAGTTTTATAGCCAAAAATGTCTCCAGACATTGCCAACTGCGCTCCAGGGGGCAAAGCTGTCCTAGGTTGAGAACCACACAGACACCTGGGAACAGGCAGGTCCTATTTGGGTCCACATACAGGGGAAGTCAAGTTTGGTTGAAAGACTCGTGAACTGTTGGGCAGAAAATGTGTTCCAGGCCAGAGTCCTCTCTGGGTTACTAGAAGGTCAAGTGGCTTATGTTATCTGAGATTTGACAGTGTTCTCTGGCCAGTAGGTATGGTAGCAGTGGCTCCTCTGACTGGGCAATAAGCAGAGATGAGATCACAGTACATGTGACGTTCTTTAAACCATAAAGTCAGACTTGAGACAGAAAATGATCGATTATTAGTTACTCTTAAATGCTGCACAACTTTAAGTTCTAAGGAAATTAATATCACATTGTGTTTTCTCCTGTTTGGGCTTGGCAGCCCAAGAATTCCATTTTGGAATTGAGATTCTTTTCTTAGTGCTGGCAAGATAAGGACAAATCACATGTGCTCCAATAAATACAGCTTTGAATTTTGAAAGGAAAGGGAACCTTTAGGGATGACAGCTTTCAAAGGGTGGAGAAGAGGCATGACCTCCACTCGTCCCTAAGGACATGACACTATTGCTAGGAATGTGTGCATAAGTTAAGACCCATGTTTATTATTAGAATACAATCTAATTGTGTTCAGAATTAGGTAAGATTGTCTATCATGTTTCTGACATAACTCAGAATCATAAAGAATGATTGCCAGTGGGCAAAGACTCTCCGTGGGGATGGGAGAAGCCAAACAATCCCACTGGAGGAGACTGTCTGAAACTCTAGGGAAGTTTATGAGTTTTCACGTTTATAACAAGGGATCTGAATTGTTAAAAAATCTTTTAAGTTCCACTTCCAAAACATGGAGTAGAAATTCTTTTCTCTAGTCCTCCTCCTAAGGGCAGTAAACAGAAGACTGAATGGTAAAGGGAAGACAGATCAGCAAGGGAACTTGAAGAACAATAGCACACAATGAGTTCCCTGAGCTTCATTTTACCTCTTGTATCCCAAGGCCATATCCAGGTGAAGTCAGCAACCTAGAAACCCCAGTGAGCATAGACCACACACGTACACACACACACAGCCCTGCTCTCTCTAGCAGAGGACCAGGAAAAATGGGAACCTAGCAAGACAGAAAACATTAAGACAGTAAGTGTTCTACACCAGCCAATACCATAGACAAACTAAGGCCCTACCACAGCCCACACCAGCACAAGCTTATGGGCAGCCTCAATTTCCACCTTCAAGAGGCTGTAATGAGGGGCCCCAACCCTCCACCCTGGTGTGTCAAGGTCACATAGGGAGCTAGGGCACTGATCCTTTGCCAGCTGGAAATAAACATCCCTTGCCCCACACAACCACTACACATACAGAATATTGGTAGAGACCATGTAGGGGCCATAGTTCCCACCTCTTCTGGCAGTAATGAGGGATTCCTATGACACAAATGTTAGATCTTTTACTGGGGCCTTTGCATAGGTTCCTAGGCAATGTCCATTTTTCTTCTCTTTTGTGTTCTCTGCTGTCTGCATTAGGTAATTCTATTGTTCTCCAGGTTTTCTGATTCTCTCCTCAGTCTCCTCCATTCTGTGTTTAAATTAATTCACCAAGCTTCTTATTTTGGTTGTTTTTTTTTTCAGTTCTGAAATTCTACTTGGTTCCTCTTTAAGCCTTCTCTTTTTTTGCTGAGGCTGTGTTTTTTTGTGTTTCAAGCGTCTTTGTAACTGCTCATGGAAGTATTTTTATGATCCTGCCTCTTTCCTTTATCAGAAAGTTCTGCCATCTCTGTCATCTCAGCCTTGGCGTCAACCGGTGGTCTCTTGTAATTCAATATGAGATCTTCTGGGTGCTTAGTATGACAAGTAATTTTCAATGGAAATCTAGAAAGTCTCAGTGCCTTCAGTTGGGTCTGGGCAGTCTGCAATATTAATCAGGTATTCTTGATGGTTATGATGCTCAGCCAGATCTGGAACCATAAGCTTGGTTCTGGCCTTTCAAAGCTCTAAATCCATGAGATGGGGCATTGCATCATTTTCTGCCATGTCTTGCAAGTAACAATTTTATTTATAAGGCCCAGCTTTTTAGGTTTGCAATACTTAAGAGTGTGTGACACATAGCAAATTCTCAAGGAAGGCCTGTAATTGGTGAATGAATTCATCTCCCTATGAGAGGCTCAGACAAGTAAGATAAGGGGGTTGAGTGGATCCAGGATGAATACAATCTGTTTCTTTGGCTGTTTCCTTCTTCCTTTGGCTGTTGTCTTAGTCCAGTTAGTGTTGCTATTATAGAATACCTGAGGCTGGGTAATTTGTAAAGAAAAGAGGTTTATTTACCTCATGATTCTGCAGGCTGGGAAGTTCAAGGGCATGCATGGCCCTAGCTTCTGGTGAGGGCTTTTGTGCTGCATCACAATATGGCAGAGAAGGTCAAAGGGGAAGTGAACACTTGTGAGGAAGCAAATCCAAGGGGAATCCTGGCTTTATAACAGCCCACTCTGATGGGAGTTAATCCGTTCTGAGGAACACTGACCTGGTCTCATTACAGTGAGAATTCGTTCACCACCATGAGAAGGTACTAACATTCATAAGGCATCTGTACCCATGACCCAAACGGCTCACAATAGGCCCAGCAACCTCCCAACACCATCATATTGGGGATCCCATTTCAGAGTGGAATTTTGTGAGGACAAACTCAAACCACAGCAGCTCCCTATGCTTCCATCTGTGCTACTGCCGCTCCACTGTGGTCAGGGGAATGGAGGCAGATGAGCAACAGGAGAAATAATCTCCGTTCACACACAGAGAGAGACAAAAAAAAATTGGTGGCCTTTATTCTGTTCATGCATTTAAAAAAAATTGCTGCACAAAGGAAAAAAATCTGTGGGGTTCCTTTTGTTGTTTCCATGCTGATTCTCTGAGGAGGGAAGCATGGTCTTAGAGCACAGGACTTTTGTCCAGACCTGCTGATGTCAGAGCTCTGGCTCAGAAAAATAGTCCCCAGCTGACTCTGTGAAGTCCTGAACTGCACCTCCCACCTGTGTGTCTGTCTTTATAAATGTGTGTATTAAAACACCTTTTGAAGATTAATTGTGTGGCATTTCAAAATTGAACATGAAGTGTGGAGGGGTGGTTGCTGACAGTCTATTCACATTTAAAATGGTAATATTGCCTTTTTAGCCCACTTGTTCACTGGGCTCAAAGCTACAAAGCTCCTTTTCTGAAGACAAGTAAGCCTGCTCTCAGGAGGATCTGAAATGCTCCCTGGCATGAATATGTTTCACTGTTATGCAAAAGGGTTCCTTTTGAAACCAAGATGAATTTTAAAAAATGCAGATACGAATATATACCTGGAATTCAAAACAGAAATACAAGTTCAATATCCAAAAAGTTTAACATCATAATATTTTACATACACACTTTGCAATTGCATTTTCAAAGTTTACTTGGCTTGTCATGGATATTTATTCTTCCACATAATTTTAGTATAAGTGTTCTCATTTTCTCAAGAATTTCAGCTAGGAGTTTTTATTAGTATTAAATTTATAGAATAATTTGAGGATAAATAACTTTTTTATAACATTAAGTAAAAGCATAAGACTTGAGGTAGCTTTGTGCCTAATGGGCTTGGGGACAATTGACACGTGTTGTGTGTTCCAGGGAAACAGAAAATACTTTGCCCAAGTGTGCAGATCGACATTAGGGAGGCCATAAATAGAGTTCAGTTCTTTCAATAGAGCCTCAGACAGAGCTTATGGAAACAGAAAGCTGCGACTGTTTCTAATGCTTTCAAGTCTTCTTCACATCTCAGGAAGTCACAGCTGGGCACACTGCTGTGCTGGAGAGGGTGCTTGCTGTCTCTGCCTGGCTCAACACCAAGGCTCAGTGCCCGTGCACACAATGCACATGCATGCCCTATGCAAGCTCACAGTCAGAGGCCACTCCTCTGCCCTCTCATTGTGCAAGTATCTCCCTGTTTCCCATGCACCAAATTAAGATGCCTCAGTGTCTGCCTTTTGCTGTCCCACCCTGAGGCCTCCAGGCACCCTGTCTTCCTGCTGTTAGGTAATTTGCTTCTTTCCCCACATCAGCCAGCCTCCCTGAGGTACTGCACGTCCGCTGGTTGTGGTCATTTTCCCTGATGCAACCACCCCACATGGATCCACACCAGCCAACGCAAGGCCCGGCCGCTGCACCTCCAGCCTGGGCTTCAGCCTTGCAGTTGTTTCAACCTGGTTTTGTCGTGTCAACCTTCCCACCACGGGGCCTTTGCACGTGCTGATCCTCCTTCCGTTCCCACCTGGCTGTGCTTCATTCTGTCTCACATCCTGAGGTCCCAGCTGGGACAGTGGCACCTTGCCGATCTCCCAGACAGGGCCCACCCTCTGATGGCAGGACTTCAGGGTCTTATACCTCTGTGTCAGTTGCCATCGTTGGGGTTGTACCTGTGTTTTTATTATTGTATTGAGTCTGTAAGTTATGGGGACTCCGAGGGCAGGAGCTGGGCTGCTCTGCTGGCCGTCACAGCCTCGGTGTCCAGCACACTCTGGGGAAGGTGCACAGTGCGGGCCGAATGGCACTCACAATGGAGTCCTGGTGTGCATGTCCCTGGGACGAAGTCACCTTGGATTACTCCCCCCACTCCCGATAGACGGGCACTGACATTGCTCTGCATTCTTTTTTATGCGTTGATTTTATTTCTGTCTGTCAGTGCATTGGGGTCTCTGCTGAGGTCACCTTGCTTGAGGCCAGAAACCTCAGGACTCCTCTGAGACTCTTCTGGGGTCCTTCAGCCAGCCCCGCTTCTGCCAGGCCAGCTTCCCGGGAGCGCATGCACATCCCTGTAATTGGCCTGTGAGCAGAAATGCTGCTCCCTGCCTATGACAATGTCCCTAGGCGTGTAGTAGGTGCTCAGCTCGCCCTGAGAAAGAAAATGAGAGGCAGGAGAAAGGGACCTTCTGGGAGGTCCTTTGAGGCTGGTAACCAGCTGACAGCATTCCCTGTCCTGGACCAGGAGGCCAGGAAGTCTGCCCAAGTACAGGATGCCGTCGGCCTGCATCATGGTCCTGATCCACAGGTGACAGTGCCATGGGCAAGGAATCTGGAAATTCACAACTGTCGTTGGAGCTCAGAAAACCATCAGGGACTTCCAAGCTGGTTGGCTTCCTTTGCTATGGGATTGCATGTCCGTGTTACCCTAATCTTAAACTCTAATTTTTTAATTTTCATTTTTTGGGCTAAGCAACAGGTATTTACTGCCTTCCAGTTCTGGAACCTGGAAGTCCAAGATCAAGTTGTTGCCAAGGTTGGGTCTTTCTGAGGGTTGCAAAGCCGAAACTGTCCCAGGCTTCCTTCCTAGTTTCCTTTTTGTTTTTTTTTGTTTTGAATTGATGCATAATATTTGTTCATTTCTATGGGATATAGTGTGATGTTTTGATACATGTATACATTGTCATGATCATAATATTTAGCCTAATCATTACCTTGACATTTTCCTCTGTGGTGAGAACATTCAGAATCTTCTTAAGTATGCACTGTAACATTACTTTCTATAGTCACCCTGCTGTGCCATCCAACACTGGAACTTATTCCTGTGATCTAACTGTACTTGTATACATGTTCACCAATCTCCCTCCCCATTGTCTCCTCTGCCTACCCTTCTTGGCCTGTGATAATCCGTACTCCACCCTGTCCGTCTGTGAGTTCAGTATTTATAAATTCCACAAGGGAGTGAGAACCTGGAGTGTTTGTCTTTCTGTGCCTGGTTATTCTGCGTGACAGAATGTCCTCCTGGTTCATCCATGTTACTGCAAATGACCAGATTTTATTTTTTAATGGCTGAGTAGTGTCCATTGTGTATACGTGCCACATATACTCTATGTTGAAAGCTTTTTGTAAATACGAGCTGGCTGTAAACCATGTCTCTGGCTTCCGTCCTTCCTGGCGGCTGCTCCAAGCTGTTGGCCTTGATGTGCTGTGTTTCCTTCATGACACCGCAGGTGTCCAGAGGCTCACAGTGAGCCCAGGACGTGTGCTGCACGTCAAGCTGCCTGCTCCCGTGATGACTCCATTAGCGCTCTCTAGGTCCCCATGTACCCCCGTAGCTGCTCTTCTTGTGTGGTACTTACCTCTCCACGGTCCCGTCTTACAGAGTTTTCCTTGGCTGCCATGGGGAAGAAATACTGCATTTCCTTCACTTGTTCGCTTGGCTTGAGGCAGAGTACTGGCCTCTGGGAGCTGTGCTTCCCTCCCAGTCCTCTCTAATTGCTGCTCCACCGTGGCCTGGTAGAGTGACAGGGAAAATGACATTTAAGGTGGCGGCAGCGGCACTCTCCTTTACTATTCTAATTAAGGCTGTATCGTTGCCTAGTGGAACAACAGGGACGTGAATCAAGGGCTTAGCCCGTTGCCGGGCAGGCACGTGGCCCTCTCTGGAGCTGCAACTGTGCTGACTGTGATTGGCTCTGGGAATGCTGGTCCTGCTTCTGACTGGAGGCATGAGGCCTGCAGGGGCGTGGATGGTGATCAAAGGGGAAGGAGCCGTCTTTGACTGGCTCGTTTTACGAAGTCAGTACTTGGTGAAACATGATTTTGATTATTTTTGCTGGGCCCTGTTCTGTTGAGATCCAGATAGATAATCATGCTGTGGCTCTCAATTCTGTACTGACAGCTTCTGCTCCCCGCTGGGAGGTGGAGTGTGGCAGCAGATTAGGTAACAGATTGTAGCCTTGGTGCCCGGGATAGTGATCCTCACTGAGCCCATCCTGGTCAGGCGTGCCTGATTGTTTCGGGCCCTCTGCTCACCCAGACACAGGCCGTGAAAGCTTGCTTAATGATTGTCCAATTGACCCCTACTGCTGCAGCTGGACTGTGAATTCGAGGCCAATTATCTTCCTGCTGCAGACGAAATGCTGATGAAATACGGACATTTTGCAAGGATATTGGTTTTATGCATTGTAGCAACAGCTTGAAAGATACTGGTTTTTTCCTCAATTGTAGCCTGCTCTGAATATAATTTGGCAAAGCCTTCCTCAAATGCAGTCCTTTGTGCATGCGGTTAAATCTGTAGTTATATCTGGAGGACTTAAGTGTGGTTTAAGGCGCCTATTAGTATTATGTGCTGTCTTCCCACCTGGTAAAATCAGGAGGATTTGTATGGCCTCACTGCAAGGTCCGCTTCCTACTCTGCTCCCATGGATAAATTCTCAAAGCTAGACAACCAGCTTATCTCGGGGACCAGGCACCCCCCTCCTCATCCCTGAGTAGTGGGCTTCAGCTCCTTGCAGCCCATGGAATTATTCAAACAAGTCCATCACATCCTCCCATGGGAACTAGGGTCACGTCACCCTCCTGTTACAACACAGCCTGCCTCCCACAGCCCCTGTACAGTCCACTCTGTTCCCAGGAGCGGCCCGCGTCTGGCTGTGCACAGCGTGTGGTGTCTCCCACGCTCTGGGATGTGTGTATGTGACTAGTAAACTCCTGTCTGTCTCTTGTGTCCAGGGTTAGTGTCCTGGATCTGGCCATCCCCATAACCCTAGAATGGGAATCTCCTGCTTCATGAGGTAACGAGTAGATGATCAAAAGGATGGCCCACCCATTCCCAAGGAGGCTTGGTGAGCTTTGACGAGCTTTTCCTGGCTCTGCAACCAATCTGTGGTGCAGTGAAGGCCTCCTGGGGTCGGGCCACCAGTGGCTGACAGACTTGTGCTTTGGCCCGCATGGCCTTGTGCTGTCTGCCAGGTGTTCTCTTCCCCCCACTGTAAAGTGCTCTCATCCCCAAGGCCAGGACGCTAGCTAATGGACGCCACCCCAGTGTGATGCACAGCCAGGCTCATCCAGTGTGTGACAGGTGATCAACACCTGCAACGGGACTTAACGTGTGTGTCCCTCCAGACCCTGTAAGTTGAAATCCTAACCTCCAAGGTGACGGTATCAGGAGGTGGGGTCTTTGGGTGGTGATTAGGTCATGAGGATGAAGCACCCAAAATGGAAGTACTGCCCCTGTGTCAGGAACAGAGAGCTCTGTGGCCTTGCCCACTGTGTGAGGACACAGTGAGAAGGTGCCATTCTGTGAACCAGGCAGTCCACACTCAGCAGACACTGAATCTGCCAGCCCCGTGACTGTGAACTTCCCACCATCCTGAATGACAAGGAATAAATTTTTGTGATTTGTAATCCCCCGGTCTATTGCATTTTGTTACAGCAGCAGAATAGACTAAGACAGCACCCAAACCGGTCATCACTTGAGCCCCACTTACCACGGTCTGGTTAAGCTCTCTGGGTACACGTTAGTCTCATGACGGCTTTGAACAGCATACGAACAGTGTCTGCGATTGTGCGCCCCACAACAGGCCAGGGAGGGCCCTTTGTGAGGTTCGAAGATGGACTGGAATCACCACCCCAGGGAGAGTTTAATATGGCCCCTTGTTGTTGTTCAAGACCCTGCTGGTCTGCTTCTCCTTCTACTGTTCACTTTCTCCTGACCCCCAGGGGTACTGACGTGTACCTCCCTGTCAGTTCATGGTCCAGGCACTGATGATGAAAAAGGCTGGGGAGCGTGTAGTAGCCAGCTGCTTTGTCAGTCTCAAAGCCCCAGCCAGTGGGCCCCGTCTTCATGCAGTTGCTGCTCCCCAGTGTGTCAAACAGCTAACCTCGAGATCACGGGACTGATGGCCCCCACCTGTGTCATAGATAAAACGGTCTCACTGGATGTGGACCTCAAGTCCAGGGACTTTGACCTTCCTAGAGGAAGAAATGGGCCGCCAGGACCTCAGAGGGCTCCCATAACCACCCAGAAATCCTCAGTGCAAGTGATTTGGAGGGAGGCAGAAACCAAAAGCAGTGACAAAACCATTAGATTAATAGAAAGGTCCACAATTTAGTTCAATTGGAAATCTGACATTTTCTAAAAGAATTTATAAAACTAAAGCAATAGAAGGGCACCATTGATTTTTGCACTGCTACAACAGAAGTTCTTAATTAATTTTAACATCTGCTAAAATGTACCAATTGATCTCTTACGTACTTTTTAAAACCGGCTGCCAAACTTTTCCACAGTGGTTGCACCATTTCATGTTTCCATCAGCAATGTCTGAAGGATCCCATTCCTCTGCATCCTCACCAGCATTTGGTGTTGTCACTGTTTTTCATTTCTGTCATTCTAACAGAGCTCCTGGCATTTAGCAGGAAGGACCAAGAGTCCCAGGTCCCCCGAATGCCTATCTTTGCATTCACTGGCTCTGATCAGGTCATATGGTTACCCTTGAAGCAATTCAGTCTCCAGTCTTGGGTGCACATGGGCTGAGAGTCAAGGTACATTTCTTTTCCCAGAGGAAAATAGGAATATGATTCCCAGAAAATAAGTGAATGCTCAAGACCAAGGAACCAAACAAACAAACGGAAAAATACAGGTTTTTTTCTTACCACACCCAGTTTACAGCGTCCCTCAGTGAGTGCTGTTGCAAGGGGCTTAGTCCCTAGTGGGTGTGCTGAACGATACACAAGCCTGGAATCGGGAAGCGCAGAATGCACTGGCCACTTGAGGTACTGGGGTAGCTTCTGGGCGGGGCGGGGTGATGAGAACTTAGTCCGGCTTCTACCGTGGAGAAATCATGAGGCCAGTGAGCGAGACAGAGTGGAGAATGGGCCCCAGGGAGATGCTTGATGATGAGGGTGCTGTCCGGAAGGGATCCCTCCTGATGACAGAGTGAATGTGTGCAGCTGAAGCCTCTACATGTGCGTGACTGTCCGGGCACATTTCCCAACAGTTTCTTACATTGAAAAAATCATTTAAACCCCTGATATTCTCACCAGCTTTAGATGATCTTGTTCCTCTGAAGTTTTTAGTTTCTTTAGTAATGTGGCCAAAAATAATGATGGATTCATACAGAGTGAATGATAGTTCATATGTTTTTGTCACTTTCAAGGGGCTACATTGTCATCACAGCCAAATCAGGCTTCTTCATCTGAAAATTACCTTCCTGAGAGATTGTTTAGAAAAACTCAAGCTCCAAATTCTGGCCAGAAATGTTTATCGTGTGGTTCATTTATTTCATTTATAAGACTGTCTCTTACAGAAACAGCTCAGATGAGTCCCTCGGACTCAACTTACATGGCCAACTAGTCACGGCCTCCGCAGGGCGTCGGCTTGATTCGGTGTTAGCCACTGGAAGCGTGCGAGCCCACGCAACTCACGGCAGTGGTTATTTTCAGACTTCTGAGTGAACTTAGTTAAAACTCCTTGAGCCTCAGGAGGATTTTTTTTTTCAAACTGTTATGAGACTAGAGGAGTCGTTTCAATTTTCAACAACAACCCACTGGAGAAAAGATGTTTCCTACAATCTTGAATTAGATTCGTCAAATCCAGTAAGTCCTGGGAGAAGTGTTCAGTTACACCTATTTGAGAATTTCTAGGAGTTTCACCTATTTGAGAGTTTCTATGCTCTCCAGGATTACAATACGTGTTCCTTAAACTGGATTCTCTAAAGGGAGGTGAGCAGCTCTGTACTTTGAGATGGCCTTAGGGGAAGGGAATGCAGATCTAGATCCTTGATTTGTGGGTGTGGTTGACTAGTCAAGGGTGCGCCTACCCTATTCATGAAGAGGAAGGAAAGTCAGGGAATTATCATTTGTTCCCAGATGGTGGTTTGCTCTGTATTTGATGCATTGCTTGGGTGTTCAGAAAAGGAACAGGATAGGCTATTAAAACCTGCATTTCCTGTCTCAGAGCATGCTAAACACCTTGGTTTCTACCACCAACCGTAGATATTTCTCCTCTACTACAAACATACATTCAACCTTGTGAATAATAAGACTATGCATATAATTTATCCCCTGTTTCTGACACAAGGCTTCTAAAACCCTTGTAGACAGGGATATTAGGAGACTCTTTTGTTCTAATATTTGGTTTTTGAAGCCAGTTCCTGGCACAGATCTCCTGAATCCCTTGAAATTTCCTGGGTGACTGGAGCATCCCTTGTTGTTGTTGTTTTTGCAGATGGAGTTTTGCTCTTCTTGCCCAGGCTGGAGTGCAGTGGCACAATCTCAGCTCACCACAACTTCCACCTCCCGGGGTTCAAGTGATTCTCTTGCCTCAGCCACCTGAGTAGATGGGATTACAGGCATGCACCACCATGCCCAGCTAATTTTGTATTTTTAGTAGAGACGGGGTTTCTCCATGTTGGTCAGGCTGGTTTCGAACTCCAGATCTTAGGAGGTGATCTGCCTGCCTTGGCCTCCCAAAGTGCTGGGATTACAGGCGTGAGCCCCTGTGTCTGGCCGCATCTCTTGTTCTTAGGCAACTCTTCATGATTCCTGGATAGGGCCTGGTCATGGAGCTTTCAATTTCTTCCTCCCACCACCCTCAGGGAAATGGAGAAACATGGAAGTTGAGTTAATAATCAGTCATACCTAGATGATGAAGCCTTCATAAGAATCCCTGAACAATGGGATTCTGGGAGCTTTTGGGATGCACCTCACATATTGTGAGGTGGTCGTGCAACCCAACTCCATTGGGACAGAGACTTCTGTGCTTGGAACCCTTCCAAACCTTACCCTATGTATCTCTTCATCTAGCTGTTGATATGCATGTTTTATAATAAACCAGTAATACTATGTTTCCCTGAGTTCAGTGAGCCTCCATAGCAAATTATCGCACATAAAGTGGGTGCTGTGGGGACCTCTGACTTGTAGGCAAGTCAGACAGAAGTTGCAGGTAGCCTGGGGACCTGCTGCTTGTGACTGGTGTCTGAAGTAGGGGCAGCTTTGTGAACCTGAGCCCTTAACCTGCAGGATCTGATGCTATGACAAGGAGATAGTGCCAGAATTGAGTTAAACTGTACGATGCCCTGCCAGTGTCCACAGAGAATGGAGGAATTGCTTGGTGTGGCAGGTCCTTACATACCTGATGTCAGATGTGATGTATGGAGAGTGCAGAGAGTATAGTAAGAGGAGGAAATGATTTGCTCTTTTCCTCTGTACACACCCGAAACCATTATCTGTGCTGAAACTCACACACCGCCTGCTCACATGTGCCTGGGTGCGGGTGGCCGTACTTGTCCCAGTGGCATTCAGCAGCCACTGCAATGCTGGAGACGCAAGCGCGTCCTACTTGTCCTGACTGCTGGAAAGATTGCTCTTCCTCATGCATTCGCTTTTCCCTCGTACTCTCTAGCAAACTCCCTTCACTCGCCAGCCCACCCCTCACCTCAGCTTTACCCTGCTTCCTGCATGCGCATCGGCTCTCCCTTCTACTCTCCTCTCGCTCCTCATTCTGGCAACTCTTAACTGGCACCACTCACCTCTCATGGAAACAGACATGGACTTTAGAAGTCCTCAGGCACTTTGCATAATGCGGATAAGTCTATTTCTTTTCAGCTTTTGCCCAAGAGTGGCAAAGCAACATCTTTCCACACAGTCAGGAAATCCAATGGAGCCGACACAGAGTGACTCTCAAAATATATTCACCCTTGGGTCTTGGCTTGAGCTATGCTGTTTCTCCTTTCCTCCTCTGGCTTAGCACTGTCCTGTGTCTTCATCACTCACCACAGCACTGTGGGAACGAGGCTGAGTTGCCCTGATGTTCGCCTGACACGTGTGCACTGCTTGTAGAGGTGCCCTTGAATACTGTGGAGAGCTGAGAATGCTTTAGAGAAAATCATGCTTTCATCCCATCAACTGGACTGGGACTGTGGGCAGGTCCCACTGTGTTGTGGGTCTTTGGAGTTCCTTTTTACAGAGAAGCAGCCTCACTGAGGTTTCACTTGCTTCATCTCAAGATGCCTTTGTTGATTACATTTTCTGGCCACAGTCCGTGTTGTCAGCAATATTGATTCAGTTTCCTTTGCGTCGCTTCTCTGGGCATATGTGGATGATATCTGTGATTATGCTTGACATTAAAAAATCTGGCATCAAATTATGTACGTTTTGACAAGCAGCTGACATTCTAACTCTGACATCAGATTTTGCAAAGAGAGCTTTAAAAATATTCTAATATAAGACAAGCACCATAAGGTTAGCGTGAGCCTGGGCGTGAGCCTAAAGCAAAACTCAATGCTGCGTGAATGGGAGCTGTCCAAGGTCTCCAGCGGCAGCTGTGGCCCTTGCTCTTCTATGGGGTGGCTGTGGAGATGCAGAGCTGGGCTGCAGAACAAACACGAGGTCTCTCTTCACACACAGCCCTGACAGCAACGTTCTCACCAGAATCTCAAGGGATTTGTCTTGCTTCCCTGATTACTTATACTTTGGGAATTTGCCTCCATCTTTTCTTTGGAAGTTTAAGGGTTCTGTCATTGAACACACATTTGCCTTTGTGAGGCGCATGTAGTTTTTCATGATGATACTCAAAGGCTACTGAAATGCTTCACTGCATGTTGCTATAATTTTGTCAGATAAGCATGTCATCGTTGTGCTAAGAAGGGTGAAGCAATACCCTGCCAGCCTTTGCCTGCCTCGAGAAGTGCAACAAGCCCAGTGAATATCCAGTGGAGCACCCCCTTTTCCTTTTTACGTGGCTCTCCTCCCTTCTTCCTTTTTCACTCAAACTTTGGAGTAAAGATACTAGAAAATATCCATGGCAGAGACTGGCTAGTCATTCACTAGAGCCTCTGATGCTGGGTACACAAGACTGGATTTTAGAGTTTCCCTTGAGATGTGGTTGAGTTCCGATATGTGAAATGCAGGACAAAGGGATGTGCATCAACTTCAGGAAGAGCCCATGAAAATTTCCCACTAATTTTCATTCTTTCTGCTAATACAGGTGCAGATTATTCTTCACTTGCCCCGTTAGGTTGATCCTGCACCCTGCTTTGTGTGGGAGGCTGACATTTAGACTGCATCACTGGGTTTCCTTGCATGCTGGCTTCAGGGTGGATTCAGCCAGCAGGCATCAGGCAACTGCGGGTTGGCATGGAGATAAAGATGTCAGGTTGATCTGATCTGATCCTGACTGACTGGGGGTCTGGCAGTGGCTATGTTCCTCTGTGGCCACAGCTCCTGTTGGATAGGTCTCCATGGCTCCAGCTCTCCCCAGCCTCTGGTGAAAGCGCTTCCTCCTCTTGTCACTCCAAGCCAAAATTGTCATTGTCCTACCTGTTGCTGTGTCTGGGCATCCCTCAGCCTTATCCCTTATTGGAGCATTATTTGTACTTAGGCCTTATAAACTGCTTTTCCAGCCAACTATCTGCACTTGGATGCTTTGTAGGTACCATCTGTTTCTTGCCCAGATCCTGATTTATACAGTAATTGGAACAAGGAGAGCCCCAGAAATATACCCTCAGGAGGAGACTCCACAATTGGGTTGTTGACATAGCTGGTCAGTGGTCACAGGATGTGTTTTGCTGGGGGAAAGACATGCTGGGGATTCACCGTGTGCAATGGGGTGCTGGGAGTGGCCAGGCCAGGGCATCCTGGTGCACAGTAGCTGTTGTGATAATGAAGGGTCCGCAGTCATGGGCCACCTGCCGCTGACAGTTCCAGAGAACTGTGACAATTTATGCCAAGCTTAAGAATTGAACACCTGACTTCAGGCACAAGAGGAATTGTGAAGGAACCCTCACAGAGGCCACAAAGGAATACCATACCTCCTACAGCCAGAGCAGCTGTGGCTGAGGCTCAGGCCCAAGGCAGAGAGTTGGAACCAGTCCCCTTGGCTACAGGAGAGGCCATCACTGAAAAGGAGTAAGACCTTAGGCTTAAGATGGGGACAGTTGGGCAAACAGATGAAATCTTTGAACCTCTGAATATCCCTGGTATGTCTTTGCTGCAGAAGTAGCCTTGCCTCTTTGATGAGGGAAGCCAACATTCTATTCCACGCTGCTTGTCACTGCAAACAAGGAGGAGCATATGATGTGTCAAAGATGGGGAAATGAAAACAAGACTGAGATTCTGCTCATCTAGCATGAAGGGAAGAAGGCCAGTGGCAGCTTATGCTTTTCGATCTGAATTAAATGGCAGTGTAGAAAAGAAGACCCAGGAACTGAAGACACATCTTCTTCAGAATTGCCTGTTCAAGCGTGGAAATTCTGGGACTTTCAACAATGATCATTATTTACCTAAAGCCAAAACCTCCAAAATTGTGTGGTGTTCTCAACATCACCATCCGACACTTAGCTGTATGTGATATCTGCTCTCTGCAGAGCTTCACTACTCATATTAGGGTTTAAAAGCCTGACCTCTGCCCTTGGAGCAGATGGTGCTAGTGGAAGAAGTGAGATGCACAGGTTCAGAGGTGCTGTGGAGCTGGTGTAATGGTACCAGTGGTGAGGAAGTCTTTCCTGGCTGCCTCAGCTGGGAGTGGTTTCGCTCTGTTCCAGAACTTGAACTTGTGCTAGTAGCACTCATTTTTCATCCTAGCATGGAAAGACGGTTTCTGCTCTCAGCAGTCAAGTCTCTCCAATGCTAACCTCTCCTTCACACGGAAGGCAGTAGTCCATTAGCGGAATGACATCCATTGATAATCACCGACAGGGAACAAAGGCTGAGCTGTGCTAATACAATGTCCCATGAAGAGTATAAGCTGGAGTCTGAGTGTGTGTGTGTGTGTGTGTGTGTGTGTGAATGAGTGTGAGAGTGTGTGAATGAGTGTGTGAGTGAAGGAGAGGGTAGGGCTTGTGTGTCTAAGTGTGAGTGTCTAAGTGTATTAGTGTGTGTGATGTGTGGAGTGTGTGTTGCTTCTGAGTGTGTGTGTCTGTCAGTGTTTGTGTGTATGAGGGTTTGAGTGTTGTGTGTGAATGGGTCTCAGCGTGTCTATATGTGAGCATGTGTGTGTGGAGTGTGTGTGTCTGTGAGTGCCTGCGTGGTTGGGAGTATGTGGGAGTGTGTATGTGTGTGAGTACATGTTAGTGTGTGTATGTGTTTGTGTCCACAGGTACACATCAGAAAGGATACTCGACAATATGGAAAATGCAGTTAGGTCTGAGTAACGGTTTTTGAGAGTGAGTTTTACACAATTCCTTAGTTTTCTTAGCAGCAGCATGAATTTGTCACCTGAGATGGTACTATCTTTATATCACAACAAGCAAATAATGTTACTTTCACTTTGAAAATAAAAAGAAGAAAACTGCATCTTTCCCACATTGGGTTTCTGCAGTTGTGTGCCACCTGGCAATGCCTCAGAGGTGGCCCGCCGCAGGAGGCCACCCCAGCTGCTCTGTGCAAAGGGTAGGGACACAAAACAGGCCTGCAGATACTCGCTGCTTTTCCAGTGAGGAGGTGGCTGGTATTGTGTCCGATGGGTAGACAGCCCTCTTTTACCCACCTAGGAGGCCTTCTGATGCGTGAGGACAACAGTGTATCTGGTCTCATTCTTGGCACCATCAGGATTGGCACAGAGGATGGCACGGGTGCATGTCCAAAAAATGCCCCAGTGCAACCCCCCGCCACCTTGTCACAGAGCCCTGATGTTGCTGAGGGATGGGTGAGCAGTGGGGAGCTGGAAAGATAAAGGAAACAGAGGTTATTGAATGACTAAAGATAAAAATGAGGAAGGAAATTAAGAAAAAGATGAGTGGACCAAAGCTTGCCCTCCAAGCATTTCATCTGGTCCTTCCTTTCATGCCCTCACATTTAAATGTGCTCTAATAGCTTTGTTAAAAAACAAAAACAATAACTAGAATACATGTTGGTGCTTTCACTCAGTGGCTCACAGGGAATTTTTCTAACGTGAAAGAACAGTTCAGTTTGTGTTTTCCTGGACAGTTAATCTCCACACTCTTCCTTCATCTATGGCTATTCTGAGTATAAAATAGATAAAACAGTATAAAACAGATAGAATTTAATAAGGAAAATGAAAATTTTTGTATTTCCATAACTCACACGTAGTTATAATATGTAGATATATTTTCTATATGTTACATACATAGTCTACATTCTCTAATTTTGTATCTTTTTTTGAAACAGCATAAAAGGATTTTTTACTGAGCATTATAAAAGTAGAACAGACATTATCATACATTTTAAACAAAACTTTCCTAACTACATCATATTTTAATTCTGTGACTATAATTTATTAAAGCATTTTCCTGTTGGGAGGATTTTAAATAGTTAATTTGCATTTTAAAATAAATAATGCAACAAATATTAAAACATTTTGCTTTTTTAAAAAACATTCTCAGAAGTAAAATTACGGCTCTTGAAATCATATAAATATTTATATGATTAGGAAAGTATTATTTATATTATGATAGTTGATACCAATTGCCAAATTGCTTTCAAATAGTTTGCAGCATTCATTCAGAATACTACCAACAAATATTTGACTATCTCCTTTGTGTTAGGCACTGAGCTAGGTAGCAGAAATACAATTGTGAACACAGAAATAGTACCTGCTTTAAAAGTGCTGACAAGCTAATGAGAAAGACTGAAATTGAACCAATAGCCCTGCAAAAATGAGTATCAATGCCCGAGCTGTCTCGCAAGAGATGAGAGTGTGGTCCCACCTCTCCTAACCCCAGCCTTTCTTGGTGGAAGTTAAGAGGATTGCCTAAGATCTGAGTCCTTGCACCAGTCCCGCCCCCTGAGGAGGTGTGGTCCTTACTGCCTTGGGTTAGGAGGGGACGTTGCTGTCTGCCCCTCATCCTCGCCGGCCTGGTCTCACAGGGAAACCCAGGCCAACCTTCCCAACACTTTTCGCCATATGGCTCTAGGCGTCCCTTTCTGAATCCCAGGCCTCCATGCTCTCCCAATCCTGAGCCCTTCCACTGTACCTTTTGGAGTTTCTGGTCCTCCGGCATCTATGTTTCATTCACTCAAACTGTTTCTCTGAAGATTCTCTTCACCTTGAATGAGCACTCCCCTCCCCTCCCCGACCCTCATGAGAACCTGCTTCTCCTGTGGCAGTCACTGATCCAGTGGTGGCTGATGCTTCTCCGCCACCCGGGGTGCGGGGGTCACAGGTGTCCTTGTTGCCATTCGTGGCTAATTTTCTCCGCACTGGGCGCCTCCACTCTGCAACTCTTGGTCTCAGGCAAGGAAACCCACCTCTTCATTTCTGCAACGAGGAGTCTCACTCAGTCCTTGTAAACTCTCTCTCTGGTTCACTGTCATTCACTTTAAAACTATTCTTGTCATTATTTTATTTGCTGCCAAATGTATCTATTATTCTATATTTAACTAGCTGGACAAAAGCTGTACCAAGAAAACAAACGCATAAGAAAGCTGGCAAGGCTATTTAAAAATCAAATAAAAGAGACCTGAAGACAAGGAATATTACCAAAGATAGAGACATTTTATAGTGAGGAAAGTGTCAATTTTGTCAAGAAGACATTGCGAATACAAACATGCATGCGCTTAACCACAGAATTTCAAAATGTATAGAGCAAAAGATAACAGAAATGAAAGGAGAAATTCACAAGCCCAGTTCGTAGTAAAGATTTTAACATCATCTGTCAGACACCTACAGAATCAATAGACCGATGTGTTCGTAAAAACCTGGGTATGAAGAGCACAGTCAGCCCCCTTGACGGATTGGATACTCATAAAAATACGGACCCCTCAAACCGTGGCTCAGGCTTTCTTCCCAAGTGCAGGTGGTTCACCAAGATAGACTTGGTAACCTTAGAAAGATTGAAACAATACAGTGTGTCTTTTCTCCTCACAGTGAAATTAAATTAGAAATCTGTAATAATAAGACATCTAGAAAAGCACCCACAAAATTACAAAAGAAATGAGACTGTATTTTGAACGGAGTGATAATGAAAATATATAAAAATCTGTTGATATGATAAAGCAGTGTTCACAGAGAGATTTACAGCTTTAAACACTTGTACTAGAGCAGGAATCTGTGAGTTAGAAAAGAGATAAGCAATAGTGAAAACAAAGCTAAAGCTGATTGATTTAAAATAGCAACAAAACTGACTGGTACCGTCCTAGGCAGATAAATAAAAAGAGAAACACGGATTGCCTATTAGGAATGAAAGAGAGCCTAAAGATACAGCAAACATAATAAGCAAATACTAAGAAAAACTTTATGGCAACATTGTGAAAACTTACATGATATAGACAAATTCCTTTATAAATACAAATGAACAAAGCTAATACAAGATATTAGAGAAAACATGAATATCTCTGTGGTAATTAAAGTATTCGAAATCATTATCAGAATTCTCCCCACAAGCACACTCCAGGCCCAGAGAGTTTCGCCGGTAAATTCTACCACACATTAAAAGAAGGAATATAACTGATTTTACATGGATACGTTCAGTGGTAGCAAAACATTCCTAACTCATTTTATGAAGCCAAAATAAACAATTCTGTTACCAAAAGCTGAGAAAGACATTGTAAAAATTAAAACTTTGGAAAAAAAATCCCTCATAAACCTAGACACAAAAATATTTAACAAAGCAACAGCATACTGAATCTAGCAACATGTAAATGGGTATTGCCTCATGACCAACCAAGTAGGGGGTTCCCAGGAATACAGGTTTAACACTGACAAATTCGTCAGTGTACTCTGCCATAATAAAAAAAAGGCAAAAAACTCCCACTATGACCAATTTTAATGGCGCATAAAAGCATTTAAAAGGAATTCAACAACCCAGCCAGGCGCAGTGGCTCATATATATGTGTATACACACGTGTATATATACATCTATACATGTATATATATACACACGTATATGTATATACACATATACACGTGTGTGTGTGTGTGTGTATGTGTGTGTGTATGTGTGTGTATATATATATATATGGCTATTTTTCTCCCCTAGAAGGAGCCTCCACTCTGCAACGCTTGCTCTCAGGCGAGGAAACCCACTGCTGCATTTCTGCAACAGTGACTCTCAGTCCTTGTAAACTTTATCTCATTTGCATGGGTGATATAGATAATATATATAATGGATAAGCAAAATGTGATATATATTATATATCACCTGATGGGCATTGCGGTTATTGATACCTTTTAGATATTGTGAATAATGCTGCTATGAAGACGGACATAAAAATACTGGTTTCAATTGTTTTGGGTATACTTCTGGGTTTCATGATAATTCTAAGTTGAACATGTAAAGGAACCATCAAACCGTTTTACACAGTGGCTGCACCATTTCACATACCTGTCGGCAAAGGACAGGGGTTCGAATTTCTCCACATCTTTGCCAACCCTTGTTTTCCATTTTTTGTTTGTATTTTTTGATAATAGTAACCTACTGGGTGCAAAGTGGTTTCTCGTTATGGTTTTGATTGCATTTCTCTACTGACTAATGATGCTAATCGTATTTTCATGTGGTTATTGGTCATTTGTATAACTTTGGAGAAATGTCTATTCAAGTCCTTTGTTCACTTTTAAATTGGGTTTTTTTTTTTTTTTATTGTGTTGTCGCTTAGTTGTAGGAATTCTGTGTATATTCTAGATATTAATCTCTTGCCGGATATATGATTTGAAAATACTTACTTTCATTCTGTGGGTTGTATTTCACTTGCCTGATAGTGTCCTTTGATGCACAAAAGTTCTTAATTTGGATGAAATCCAGTTTATCTATTTTTGTTGTTTTTGTCCATGTTTTTGGTGTCATTTTGAGGAAGTCATCACCAAAGTCAATGTTGTAAATATCTGTAGGTTTTCTACTAAAAGTTAGTTTCAGCTTTTTCAATTTAGGTCTTTGATCCATTTTGAGTTAATTTTTGTGTATGGTACGAAGTAAGGTCCCAACTTCTTTTGTATGTGGACATTCAGTTTTTCCTGCACCATTGTTGAACAGACTGTCCTTTCCCTGTTACATGGTCTTGCAGCCTTGCCAAAAATCAAATGTGAAGGTTTACTTCTGAGCTACTTTATTCTGTCGTCACTGTATAAGTCTGTCCTAATGCCAATAATCACACCGTTTTGATTACTCAAGCTTTGTAGTAAATTCTGAAATCAGGAAGTGTGAGTCTCAACTTTGTTCTTCTTTTTCAAGATTGTTTTGGCAATTCTGGGCCCCTTGAGATTCCATATGAATTTTAGGATGAGTTTTTCTATTTCTGCAAAACATACCATTGGGATTTTGCTAAGGAATGCACTGAGTATGTAAATCTCTTTTGGCAATATGGTCATTTTGATAATGTTAAGTCTTCCAGTCCAGGAACAAGGAATGTGTTTCTATTTATTTAGCTTGCCTTTAATTTCTTCCAGCAATGTTTTGTAGTTTTTGGTGTACAAAACTGCATTTCTTGTGTTTCACTTCCTTGGTTAAATTTATTCCTATTTTATTCTCGTTTGATGCTATTGTAAATGAAATTGTTTTCTTGATTTCTTCTTCTTATTGTTCATTGCTAGTGCATGAAATACAACTAATTTTGGCATGTTGATTTTGTATCCTGCAACTTTGCTGAAGTTATCAGCTGTATAAGTTTTTGTACATACTTCCTTATATGCAAAATAAGGGCTTTGGATCTGATAGTTACTGATATCCTTCTAAGCATGAAAATTCTGTGATCTATGCCTAATTTATAAAAGTTAAACATTTCCAGCTTTCTAAATTTTAAAAGTCATAGCTGTGCTTTACTTTTAATTTGATTTTAAGTCTGTGATCTGGGATGCAATTCCAATGGCAACATTGTTTGCCAGGGAGGAAGTGGTCTAGATTCCAGCAGGCATAATAAACACTCAGTTCTCAGGAATTTGAAAACACCAATGTCATGTTCTAGCAGCTGACATTTGTCATATAATATGTACAATATATGTTACATATAATAAATCTTATATCTTAACTAGATTTATAATTTTTTCATTCTAAAACTTTGTGTCATAACAGCTAACATTGCTTTATATATACACCAGATTTTGAAAATATACTTGTTTTTGACTAATTGAATAAAATTGAATGTATTCCTAACTAAATCCAGCTGACATCAGCAACTCATTTGAGACAGAATCCAAATGAGGTGAGATGTAACTTCATGAATAGAATTAGAGAGCTGCTCTGCAGAGGAAATGGAACGGGTAATACACCAGTGGGCTGGAGGCTTTGCTGCCGACTCTTTACAGGCAAGACTATCAAAGACGCAAAACGATTCTCTAATTCTTCCCATTAACATTCAGACTGCCACTTTTAGAGGTAAGAAAAAGGCAGTTGTTTACTTTGATGGGATTTAAAGATGTTAGTAGCCACTTGGCCTGCTTTTTAAAGACTGGTTTATATTGATGTTAACAGTTTTGTTTTATAATTTGCTATATGCCTCACTGCCTTCTTTTGAAGTGGGAAGGTGAAATTTTCTCTTATAGATGACAACAGCATCAGGAATAATTCAAATAAAGATGATTCTGCTGCAAATCAGTGAAACACGACAATTGATCTTACCATTGTAGCCTTCAGGGCTACTTATGGTGCAGAATTAGAGGCACAACTGTAATTATTCGAGAATAAAATAGGGTCCATTGGCAGAGGGCTATGAGAAGAAGGGAGGAAGGGAGACTGCAGGTGGCAGGTGGCTTGGGCATGCTCTATGCCGTGTGATTTTTTTTTTTTTTTTTTTTTTTTTTGAGATGGAGTCTCGCTCTGCCCCCAGGCTGGAGTGCAGTGGCCAGATCTCGGCTCACTGCAAGCTCTGCCTCCTGGGTTCACGCCATTCTCCTGCCTCAGCCTCCCGAGTAGCTGGGACTACAGGCGCCCGCCACCGCGCCCGGCTAGTTTTTTGTATTTTTTAGCAGAGACGGGGTTTCACTGTGTTAGCCAGGATGGTCTCGATCTCCTGACCTCGTGATCCGCCCGCCTCGGCCTCCCAAAGTGCTGGGATTACAGGCTTGAGCCACCGTGCCCGGCCACCCTGTGATTTTTATCTTTGTCTTTGGCAGAAGGGTCATTTTAGGTTTTACTCCTCCTTTATTAAGTGTGTGTGTGTGTGCGTGCCCATGTGCACACTCATGCACATGTGTATATTTTATTATGTTGTATATTTCAAGTTCTATAAGTGGAAAGTGGCATGCTTGTTTTTGATGAGGCTTTCCTATTTTTGTGAGTATGCCTAACTGATGCAACTGACCTCCTGGTTGTTCCTAAGAAAATAACTTCTACTGAGATCTAATTATATCTTATCTTCGAAGAGAGGCTTTTTGTTGCCTTCCTTATTTTTCTTTTTTTGTTCAGCCTATTTCTTGGGGTCACTCCAATCCTACACAGAATAAAATACTAGGAGATATACTGTAGAGATATACTCAATGGTGGTGAAGGGCTTCTGCCTATGTGTACACGTTCCCAGCCAGGACAGCACACCCCAGCTGCGGGTGCTTTACCCCGAGCATCCTCATCTCTCCGTCAAACAATGGAACCCATGTTGACTGGGGGTTCCCACACGGAAGTACCCGGGCTGCCATGGGCACGATCAGTGCCTTTTTATGTCTTAGGCGATAAAACCATTGTTTTCCTTACCATACGCAAAAATACTTCGTACATCTGTTCCAATAGTTTTTTTCCCCTGTGCTTAAAGCAAGACATTGTTTTTTTCCGTAGTGAACCTCTAGAAACCTGAGCCAGCCTTTTTGTCTTGATTTTTTTGTCTATGCAGATAAGAAAAAGGATGACTTAGAAGATGGGAGAAAATTATCCTTTCTCTAGACAAAAATTACCCTAAAATGTCAATTTTTCCAAATAATCAGCAAAAACAAGTTGCTGAAATAATTGACACTCTTGACCAGAAGAGAGTAGCTATCGATCAGAGGGCGGAGCAAGATGGCCGAATAGGAGCAGCTTCAGTCTCCAACTCCCAGCGCGAGCGACACAGAAGACCGGCGATTTCTGCATTTTCAACTGAGGTACTGGGGTCATCTCACTCGGGAGTGCCGGACAATCGGTGCTGGTCAGCTGCTGCAGCCCGACCAGCGAGAGCTGAAGCAGGGCGAGGCATCGCCTCACCTGGGAAGCGCGAGGGGGAAGGGAGTCCCTTTTCCTAGCCAGGGGAACTGAGACACACAACACCTGGAAAATCGGGTAACTCCCACCCCAATACTGCGCTGTAACACCGGCACACCGGAGATTGTATCCCACACCTGGCCGGGAGGGTCCCACGCCCACGGAGCCTCTCTCCTTGCTAACACAGCAGTCTGCGGCAATCTAACCGCAAGGCAGCAGCGAGGCTGGGGGAGGGGCGCCCGCCATTGCTGAGGCTTAAGTAGGTAACTAAAGCCGCTGGGAAGCTGGAACTGGGTGGGGCTCACAGCAGCTCAAGGAAACCTGCCTGTCTCTGTAGACTGCGCCTCTGGGGACAGGGCTCAGCTAAAGGAGTAGAAGCCTGTGAAACGCGAACGACTCTGTCTGACAGCTTTGAAGAGAGCAGGGGATCTCCCAACACGGAGGTTGAGATCTGAGAAGGGGCAGTCTGCCTGCTCAAGTGAGTCACTGACCCCTGAGTAGCCTAACTGGGAGACATACCCCACTAGGGGCAGTCTGACACCCCACACCTCACAGGGTGGAGTACACCCCTGAGAGGAAGCTTCCAAAGCAAGAATCAGACAGGTGCACTCGCTGTTCAGCAATATTCTATCTTCTGCAACCTCTGCTGCTGATACCCAGGCAAACAGGGTCTGGAGTGGACCTCAAGCGATCTCCAACAGACCTATAGCTGAGGGTCCTGACAGTCAGAAGGAAACCTATCAAACAGGAAGGACACCTAAATCAAAACCCCATCAGTACGTCACCATCATCAAAGACCAGTGACAGATAAAACCACAAAGATGGGGAAAAAGCAGGGCAGAAAAGCTGGAAATTCAAAAAATAAGAGCGCATCTCCTCCTGCAAAGGAGCACAGCCCATCGCCAGCAACGGATCAAAGCTGGTCAGAGAATGATTTTGATGAGATGAGAGAAGAAGGCTTCAGTCCATCAAACCTCTCAGAGCTAAAGGAGGAATTACGTACCCAGCGCAAAGAAACTAAAAATCTTGAAAAAAAAGTGGAAGAATTGACAGCTAGACTAATTAATGCAGAGAAGGTCATAAATGAAATGACAGAGATGAAAACCATGTCACGAGAAATACGTGACAAATGCACAAGCTTCAGTAACCGACTCGATCAACTGGAAGAAAGAGTATCAGCGATTGAGGATCAAATGAATGAAATGAAGCGAGAAGAGAAACCAAAAGAAAAAAGAAGAAAAAGAAATGAACAAAGCCTGCAAGAAGTATGGGATTATGTCAAAAGACCAAATCTACGTCTGATTGGGGTGCCTGAAAGTGAGGGGAAAAATGGAACCAAATTGGAAAACACTCTACAGGATATCATCCAGGAGAAATTCCCCAACCTAGCAGGGCAGGCCAACATTCAAATTCAGGAAATACAGAGAACGCCACAAAGATACTCCTCCAGAAGAGCAACTCCAAGACACATAATTGCCAGATTCACCAAAGTTGAAATGAAGGAAAAAATCTTAAGGGCAGCCAGAGAGAAAGGTCGGGTTACCCACAAAGGGAAGCCCATCAGACTGACAGCAGATCTCTCGGCAGAAACTCTACAAGCCAGAAGAGAGTGGGGGCCAATATTCAACGTTCTTAAAGAAAAGAATTTTAAACCCAGAATTTCATATCCAGCCAAACTAAGTTTCATCAGTGAAGGAGAAATAAAATTCTTTACAGATAAGCAAATGCTTAGAGATTTTGTCACCACCAGGCCTGCCTTACAAGAGACCCTGAAGGAAGCCCTAAACATGGAAAGGAACAACCGGTACCAGCCACTGCAAAAACATGCCAAAATGTAAAGACCATCGAGCCTAGGAAGAAACTGCATCAACTAATGAGCAAAATAACCAGTTAATATCATAATGGCAGGATCAAGATCACACATAACAATATTAACCTTAAATGTAAATGGACTAAATGCTCCAATTAAAAGACACAGACTGGCAAACTGGATAAAGAGTCAAGACCCATCAGTCTGCTGTCTTCAGGAGACCCATCTCACATGCAGAGACATACATAGGCTCAAAATAAAAGGATGGAGGAAGATCTACCAAGCAAATGGAGAACAAAAAAAAGCAGGGGTTGCAATCCTAGTCTCTGATAAAACAGACTTTAAACCATCAAAGATCAAAAGAGACAAAGAAGGCCATTACATAATGGTAAAGGGATCAATCCAACAGGAAGAGCTAACTATCCTAAATATATATGCACCTAATACAGGAGCACCCAGATTCATAAAGCAAGTCCTTAGAGACTTACAAAGAGACTTAGACTCCCATACAATAATAATGGGAGACTTCAACACTCCACTGTCAACATTAGACAGATCAACGAGACAGAAAGTTAACAAGGATATCCAGGAATTGAACTCATCTCTGCACCAAGCGGACCTAATAGACATCTATAGAACTCTCCACCCCAAGTCAACAGAATATACATTCTTCTCAGCACCACATCACACTTATTCCAAAATTGACCACATAATTGGAAGTAAAGCACTCCTCAGCAAATGTAAAAGAACAGAAATTATAACAAACTGTCTCTCTGACCACAGTGCAATCAAACTAGAACTCAGGACTAAGAAATTCAATCAAAACCGCTCAACTACATGGAAACTGAACAACCTGCTCCTGAATGACTACTGGGTACATAACGAAATGAAAGCAGAAATAAAGATGTTCTTTGAATCCAATGAGAACAAAGATACAACATACCAGAATCTCTGGGACACATTTAAAGCAGTATGTAGAGGGAAATTTATAGCACTAAGTGCCCACAAGAGAAAGCAGGAAAGATCTAAAATTGACACTCTAACATCACAATTAAAAGAACTAGAGAGGCAAGAGCAAACACATTCAAAAGCTAGCAGAAGGCAAGAAATAACTAAGATCAGAGCAGAACTGAAGGAGATAGAGACACAAAAAACCCTCCAAAAAATCAATGAATCCAGGAGTTGGTTTTTTGAAAAGATCAACAAAATTGACAGACCGCTAGCAAGATTAATAAAGAAGAAAAGAGAGAGGAATCAAATAGACGCAATAAAAAATGATAAAGGGGATATCACCACCGACCCCACAGAAATACAAACTACCATCAGAGAATACTATAAACACCTCTACGCAAATCAACTAGAAAATCTAGAAGAAATGGATAATTTCCTGGACGCGTACACTCTTCCAAGACTAAACCAGGAAGAAGTTGAATCCCTGAATAGACCAATAGCAGCCTCTGAAATTGAGGCAACAATTAATAGCCTGCCCACCAAAAAAAGCCCAGGACCAGATGGATTCACAGCTGAATTCTACCAGAGGTACAAGGAGGAGCTGGTACCATTCCTTCTGAAACTATTCCAATCAATAGAAAAAGAGGGAATCCTCCCTAACTCATTTTATGAGGCCAGCATCATCCTGATACCAAAGCCTGGCAGAGACACAACAAAAAAAGAGAATTTTAGACCAATCTCCCTGATGAACATCGATGCAAAAATCCTCAATAAAATCCTGGCAAACCGGATTCAGCAGCACATCAAAAAGCTTATCCACCATGATCAAGTGGGCTTCATCCCTGGGATGCAAGGCTGGTTCAACATTCGCAAATCAATCAACGTAATCCAGCATATCAACAGAACCAAAGACAAGAACCACATGATTATCTCAATAGATGCAGAAAAGGCTTTTGACAAAATTCAACAGCCCTTCATGCTAAAAACGCTCAACAAATTCGGTATTGATGGAACGTACCTCAAAATAATAAGAGCTATTTATGACAAACCCACAGCTAATATCATACTGAATGGGCAAAAACTGGAAAAATTCCCTTTGAAAACTGGCACAAGACAGGGATGCCCTCTCTCACCACTCCTATTCAACATAGTGTTGGAAGTTCTGGCTAGGGCAATCAGGCAAGAGAAAGAAATCAAGGGTATCCAGTTAGGAAAAGAAGAAGTCAAATTGTCCCTGTTTGCAGATGACATGATTGTATATTTAGAAAACCCCATTGTCTCAGCCCAATGAGTTTCTTCACAGAATTGGAAAAAACTGCTTTAAAGTTCATATGGAACCAAAAAAGAGCCCGCATTGCCAAGACAATCCTAAGTCAAAAGGACAAAGCCGGAGGCGTCACGCTACCTGACTTCAAACTATACTACAAGGTTTCAGTAACCAAAACAGCATGGTACTGGTACCAAAACAGAGATGTAGACCAATGGAACAGAACAGAGCCCTCAGAAATAATACCACACATCTACAGCCATCTGATCTGTGACAAACCTGACAAAAACAAGAAATGGGGAAAGGATTCCCTATTTAATAAATGGTGCTGCGAAAACTGGCTAGCCTTCAGTAGAAAGCTGAAACTTGATCCCTTCCTTACACCTCATACAAAAATTAATTCAAGATGGATTAGAGACTTGAATGTTAGACCTAAAACCATAAAAACCCTAGAAGAAAACCTAGACAATACCATTCAGGACATAGGCATGAGCAAGGACTTAATGTCTAAAACACCCAGTGCAACAGCAACAAAAGCCAAAATTGACAAATGGGATCTAATTAAACTAAAGAGCTTCTGCACAGCAAAAGAAACTACCATCAGAGTGAACAGGCAGCCCACAGAATGGGAGAAAATTTTTGCAATCTCCTCATCTGACAAAGGGCTAATATCCAGAACCTACAAAGAACTCAAACAAATTTACAAGAAAAAACAAACAACCCCATCAAAAAGTGGGTAAAGAATATGAACAGACACTTTTCAAAAGAAGACATTTATGCAGCCAACAGACACATGAAAAAATGCTCATCATCACTAGCCATCAGAGAAATGCACATCAAAACCACAGTGAGATACCATCTCACACCAGTTAGAATGGCAATCAATAAAAAGTCAGGAAACAACAGGTGCTGGAGAGGATGTGGAGAAATAGGAACACTTTTGCACTGTTGGTGGGACTGTAAACTAGTTCAACCATTGTGGAAGACAGTGTGGCGAATCCTCAAGGATGTAGAACTAGAAATACCATTTGACCCAGCCATCCCATTACTGGGTATATACCCAAAGGATTATAAATCAAGCTGCTATAAAGACACATGCACACGTGTGTTTATTGCGGCACTATTCACAATAGCAAAGACCTAAAACCAACCCGAAGGCCCATCAATGACTGGATTAAGAAAATGTGGCACATATACACCATGGAATACTATGCAGCCATAAAAATGAATGATTTCATGTCCTTTGTAGGGACATGGATGCAGCTGGAAACCATCATTCTGAGCAAACTATTGCAAGAACAGAAAACCAAACACCACATGTTCTCACTCATAGGTGGGAACTGAACAATGAGAACACCTGGACACAGGAAGGGGAACATCACACACTGGGGCCTGTTGTGGGGACGGGGGAGGGGAAAGGGATAGCATTAGGAGATAAACCTAATGTAAATGACGAATTAATGGGTGCAGCACACCAACATGGTACATGTACACATATGTAACAAAACTGCACGTTTCACACATGTACCCTACAACATAAAGTATAATAAAAAAGAAAGCACACATCTGTGTACTAACACATTTACACATATACATCTATAATTAATTCTATGTGTACCCATCTGTATCTATATTAAGCAAAACATGAGTTCATAATGATGTCACCAACTCTAATCCAGGACATATAACTCCTTTTAGGTCTTCTTTGTGAATCTGTAACCACCCACACCAACAGTGAGAAACCTGGCTCCCCTTACCACCATCCTTCTACTGATTTATTCAATCTCTGTATATAAATACAACCATTTTAGAATTGTTAACCTGTACTCCTATGAGAAACGACTTTACCAACTACAGTACAGTGCTTATGGCAGTTTAGTTTGTCTTTCGTCTCATAGTCATCACTCATTCAGATTTGCTTAGGTCAGCAACTCTTCTCCACATCCTCTTCAGGGAGATTATGGCATACATTTTAAATATATTTTGATTCTTTTGTTACAGTCTGCATTCCATTCTGGTATTCCCTGCCAGTTAAGTTGACTTTGATATCATTTGTACGCATAGAAGTTTCTTCTCTGTGTTATAAAGTTGTATGGGTTTTTACAAGTGGATAGTGTCACATATCCAACAATGAAGTCCCACACAAAATAGTTTCATAGCCCTAAACATTCCCTGTGCTTTAAATATTTATATTGGTTCTCCCCAGTTGTCAGGTTCCTAAGTACTGAACTGCTTTCTCTCTCCACAAGTTTGCCTTCTTCAAGATATCATATAAATGGAATCATACAGTATGTGGCATTTTCAGACTGGCTTCTTCTGTTTAGCAGTTTGCATTTAAGAGTCATTCATGGTTTTTTAAATTGCATAGATTATTTCTTTTTTCTTTTAAATCGCTGAATAGTACTTCTCCATTGTATGTATCTACCACAGTTTGTTTATCCATTTACTTGCTGATGGACATTTTGGTAGTTTCCAGGTTGGTGATTATGAATAAAGCTGCTATAAACATTAGTGTGTAGAGTTTTATTTACAGTCTAACTGTGTGGACTGCGGTTGCTTAATTATATGATAAAACTTTGTTTAGCTTTGCAAGAAACTGTTAGAGTCCTTCAAAAAAGACTAACATTTTGTATTCCACCAGCAATAAATGAGAGTTCCTGTTACTCTGAATCCTGACCAGCAACTGGTATTACCAGTTTTTTTTTAAGTACAAAATTTAACTGTTATAATAGATGTATAGGAGTAATCCATTGCTGTTTTAATTTCCATTTCTTTAATGAGAAGTGATGTTGAGTTGCTTTCCATCTGCTTGTTTGCAATCTTTATTCGTTTTTTTGTTTGTTTTTTTTTTTTTTTTTTTTTTTTTTTTTAATGGAGTTTTTGCTCTGTT
Organism: Piliocolobus tephrosceles; assembly: GCF_002776525.5. Taxonomy (NCBI): domain Eukaryota; kingdom Metazoa; phylum Chordata; class Mammalia; order Primates; family Cercopithecidae; genus Piliocolobus; species Piliocolobus tephrosceles. Next base: position 162,260,667 of record NC_045439.1, read on the forward strand.
GCACAGGCTGGAGTGCAATGATGTGATCTCGGTTCACTGCAAACTCTGCCTCCTGGGTTCAAGCAATTCTCCTGCCTCAGCCTCCTGAGTAGCTGGGATTACAGGTGCCTGCCAAAAATTGCCTGGCTAATTTTTGTATTTTTAGTAGAGATGAGGTTTCACCATATGGCCAGGCTGGTCTCAAACTCTTGAACTCAGGTAATCCACCCACCTCAGCTTCCCAAAGTGCTAGGATTACAGGCTTGAGTCACTGGGCCTGGTCTTTGATGAGTTTTTGTTCAGATCTTTTGCCCAGAATTTAACTGCGTTGCTTGTTCAGTTAGTTGAGTTTTAAAAATTCTTTGTATACTGTGGATATGGGTCAGATATGTAGTTTGAAAACATTATCTCCTAGTCTATGGCTTATCTTTTCATTTTCTTAATAGTATCTTTCAAAAAGCAAAAGTTTTAAATTAAGTGCCAACTACTAATTTTTTTCTTCATTGATCATGCTTTTGCCATTCTGTCTAAAACTCCATGACAGAAAGTAAGGTCACACACATTCTTCTCTCTTTTCTTTTAGAATTTCTATAGCTTTATATTTTACATATAAGTATACAGTCAACTTTGAATAAATTTTTGTCTGAGATGTTAAGTCATTGTCTAGGTTTATCTTTTTGCATTCAGACATCCAGTTGTGCAGACAACATTTGTGAGAAGACTATCTTTTATCACCAAGTTACATTTGCCTCTCTGTCAAAAATCAAATGACTAGATTTTCTTGGGTCTAATTCTGAGCTCTCTGTTCCACTGCTATAATTTAAAATTATTTTCCCAATACCATAGTGTCTCGGTTATTGTAGTTTTATAAGTCTTGAGCAGATAGTTTCAGTCTTCCAACTTTGTTCTTTTTTCAGTATTGTGTTGTCTATTCTCAGTCCTTTGTGTTTCTACATAATTTTAGAGTAAGTTTTTTGATGTCTACAAAACCCAAAACATCCTGGGATTTAGAAGGGATTGGGTTGGGTCAGTAGGTTAAGTTGGGTGGAATTGACATCTTTATATAGTAAGTCTTTGAACATGGAATATCTCTCCATTTATTTATACCTTTGTTTGCCTTTACTAGGGTTTTGTTGTTTACTATATATAGATCTTATAAACATTTTCTTAAATTTACACTCCAGTATTTCTTTTTGGTGTTATTATAAGTGTTTTAAACATTTAAAATTCTAAAAGTATTAATTACTCCCCATTAAGGATATTAATTACAGGTTTAAAAAAATACTCATCATTATGTTAAGGAAATTCCTTTCTATTCATTGTTTGCTGGTTTGGTTCATAAAAAAGTATTGAATTTTGTTGAATTTTTAATGGATTAATTAGTATAATCATATAATTTTAAAAATTTAGCCTGATAAAATGATGAGTTACACTGATTAACTTAAAAATAAAGAACAAACCTTGTGCCCTTGGCATAAACTTTGTTTGATTGTGATGTGTTATCCTTTTCAAATATTGCTTAAGCTATGTTGCTAATATTTCATTAAGAATTTTTGTGTCTATGTTCACTAGAGATTGGTTTATAGTTTTCTTTTTTGTAATGGCTTTATCTGGTTTTGTCATTAGGACATTTCAGTGTTCAAAAAATAAATTGGCAATTGTTTCATCTTCTATTTTCTGGAAAAAATTGTCGTGATTTTCTATTGCTGCTTCCTTAAATATTTGCTTAAATTTCCCAAGTAAAAGAAAATGAGCCTAGTGATTTCTTTTCGAAAGGTTTTAAACTACTAGTTACATTTCTTTAATAGATAAATGGCTATTAATATTATCTGTTTCTGATAGAGTAAGTTTTGATAGTTTGTATATTTCAAGGAATTGGTATACTTTATCTATACTATCCAATTTGTGGTCAAAGAGTTGGTCAGTTATTTCCCTTGTCATTTTCATGTCCATTGAATCCATAGTGACAATTGGTAATTTGTGTCATCTTCTTGGTAAGCCCAATTAGAGGTTTATTAATATTATTGATATTTGCAAAGAACTGCCTTAGGTTTCATTGATTTCATCTGCTGGTTTTATGTTTTTAATTAGCTTATATATTATCTGATTTTTATAATTTATTTTCTTCTGTTTGCTTTAGGTTTAATTTGTTCTTGTTTCTTTTGTTTACTGATGTTAAAGCTTAGGTTATTCGTTTTAGATATTTCTTGTTTATCCTCTAAGCACTTTATTGTTCTTTTCATTTTTATTTTAAATAAATAAATACAAGGCCAGACACACTGGCTCATGCCTGTAATCCCAGCATTTTGGGAGGCCGAGGTGGGCGGATCACCCGAGGTCAGGAGTTCGAGACCAGCCTGACCAACATGGAGAAATCCTGTCTCAACTAAAAATACAAAAATTAGCCAGGTGTGGTGGCACATGCCTGTAATCCCAGCTACTCAGGAGGCTGAGGCAGGAGAATCGTTTGAACCTGGGAGGTGGAGGTTGTGGTGAGCCGAGATCGTGCCATTATACCCCAGCCTGGGCAACAAGAGCAAAACTCCATCTCAAAAAAAAAAATTGATACAAAATAATTGTACATATCTATGGGGTACATAATAATGTTTCAATACATATAATGAATAGTGATTAGATTAGAATGATTAACATAGCTGTCAGTCATCTCAAACATTTATCATTTCTTTGTGCTAAGAACATTGAATATTCTCTCTTCTATTTGAAAAAACATATATTATTGTTCATTGCTATATCTCGTAAATATTGATGAGTTTATTTTCATTTCACTGAAAATTTAAAATCTCTTGCAATGTCTTCCTTGACTTATAGGTTACTTAGAAGTAAGCTGTTTAATTTCTAAATATTTGAGAATTGTTGTGATGTCTTTTCATTATTGATTTCTAGTTTAATTCTGTTGTGGTCTGAGAATGTACTTTGTATAACTTCTGTTTTAAATTTGTCAAGGTATATTTTGTAGCCCAGAATATGGTCTATGGTGGTAAATATTCTATGCCTGCTTGAGAAGAATGTACATCCTGCTGTTGTCAGACAGTGCTCTATACATTTCTGCTATTGACAGTGTTGTTCAAGTTATTTATATCCTTACAGATTTTCTGCTTGCCTTATTTGTTCAATTATTGACAGAGAAGCGAAGTTTCCAAATATAAAATAGACTTGTTCGTTTTCCCTTTCAATTCTATTAGTTTTTGCCTTGTTTATATTTTAGTTATTTTAAAATATTAAATATTAATTATTTGAATGCTCTGCTGTTAGATGAATTAACACTTTGGATTGTCGTCTTCTTGAAAATTGACTCCACCATTATGGAATGTCACTCTTTATCTCTGATAGTCTTAGCTGTTCTGAAGTCTACTTTTTCCAAATTTAATATATCTAATTCATTTTTCTTTTGATTAGTGTTAGCATGGTACATCTTTCTGTTTTCCTTAACTTTTAACCTGTTTCTTTTAGACAATATATATTTGTTTTTGTATTATTCAATCTGGCAATATCTATCTTTAAACTGGTGTCTTAATAGCAACCACACTTAAAGTGGTTGCTATTATAGTTGTATTAAAATATCATCCTTATAACCATTTTGGATTTACAGTATTTGCTCTTTCTTTTGTTTCTGTCTTCTCTATTTTTACCCAAGCATTTATTTTTTTTTTTGATATCATCTCTGTTGGCATATACTATATATATATTTTAAAATATTTTAAATTTTATAAGATGATAAAGATTGCCACAGATTCTGCATTAGTGTTTTTATTGTAACTATTTTTTAAAATTTTTCTAATTTTGGTTTGTATTTCCACTTTCCCAAAAATGTTGTTTAATGCAAACTTTTCTCCAACTTTTCATGTGGAAGACCCCTTTAGATTTTGTTGTTAATTTTAGAATTATTGCATTGGGCCCAGAGAATAATGGTGTTTTTAAAGTTTCTCCTTCATAGAACTTACCATTTCTTTCTTTATGACTTAATATGTCAGGGTTCAACAAACTACAAATCTTATTCCAGATTCATTCACTGACTGTTTTGTATGAATTGTGAACTAAAAAAGAATTTGTACATTTTTAAATAAATTTTTTAAATTAAAAGAATAGTATTTCAAGATGTGAAAGTATATGAACTTCAAATTTTAGTGTTTATAAATTACACCTTTTTGGAACACAGCCGTATTCCTTTCTGTGTTATGTGTTGCTGCTTTTGTGTGACAGCAGCAGAGTTGCAACAGTCTATTGCCCATGAAGCCTGAAATATTTATTGCTTGGTCTTTTACAGAAAAAGTATGCTGATGCCTGTAACATGAGTTTGGTTTTGGGGACTCTTACGTGTGTTTAAGAAAAAGTTATATTTTCCTGTATCAGGGTGCAAAATTTGAGATAAAATTATGTTGTTTATGTACTATATCATTGCTGGTTTTTGTTCACTTGATTTGTCTCATTTTGAGGGTGGTATGGCAAAGTCAACTCTTGTTATTTTGTTTCTATCTGTATCTCCTTACATCTCCTACAAGTTTCCGCCTTGTATTGGTGGTTGCTGTGTTACTTGGTGCATAAATATCCATAATTATTATATTGTTATTATGAATTATGGTTTTTAACATTAAAAGGTATCTGTGTGTGTGCGTGTGTGCGCGCACATAGCCAGTGCTTTTGGTTTGTATTACAGTTTTTCTGCTTTCATGTTTATAACTTTCTTTGTTTCCATTAGCTTGAAATAAATTCAATATTCTTTCACTTACGTTTTATATATTTGTCACTCAAATATAATTTCAAACATACAGAACAGGTTTAGAAATATTACCAAGAAGCCCTGCTGGACATTGGTGTTTGTTTTTCTACATATAAATAATCTAAAATCTGTCGTGCTTTCTTTCTCTTCAACTCATGTTGAAGCTGTGAGGTTTAAATGGTGTTATTTATTCTCCCTGTTGATCTGTGTGTACTTTTTGAAAGATATATGGAGACCTTTTGCTTTAGGCAGCCAAAATTACTCTGGTCTCCTATAGGTTTCTAGTTGTGTCTTTTTTAAATTAAAAAAATACATAAAAATTTAAAGACTATATTAAGGCAAAATAATGAATATTATATTTATTATAATTCTGTTTTTTAAGCAATTGTTTAGATTGTTATAGTTATGGCATATATGAAATCTGTTTAATATTTGGATATTTAATTCAATTTAATCCATAAGTGCTATAAAATTTTATTTAGTAATTATTCCCACCTCCTTAGGAGGAATTAAAAGCAGAATGTCAATTTTGCCACCTTAGGTTTTACAAAGAAAACAAACATCAAAATCATGTTTCACAACATCTATGGCAACTTACTTTTGATCCAAACTTAATAAAGAGAAAAAAATAGCTACTCCAACGCTCCAGTGATCCATCTAAGATGGTGTCTTTTAAAACAATATCAAAAAAGGCCATGCCTCATAAGTTTAAATCTGTGGAACATAAGAAAATAATCACTTTTCCAGTAGTTGAAGATAAATTGATTTCAAAATACACCCTAGGTACTAATCCTTGAAAGATAGTGCCTTCCAAAAACGAAATGACTAAAATATTTTCTGAATTCTGCTGTGAATCAAAACATTTGTGACATTTTATGAGTAAGTTTAAAGTAAATATGTTTGGTATCCTAAGTCCTTAGTTTAGTGATGCAGGCATTAAACAGTGATTTTCCTACAGTATTATGGCAAACCATTGCAGCATGACTACTCAAATTTATCATAATAATACTGTAAATATAATTAACTTTGATGTATTTCTGTCTTTTTTTTTTTTTTGAGATGGAGTCTCGCTCTGTCGTCCAGGCTGGAGTGCAGCTGCACAATCTCAGCTCACTGCAAGCTCCGACTCCCGGGTTCCCGCCATTCTCCTGCCTCAGCCTCCCGAGTAGCTGGGACTACAGGCGCCGCCACCACGCCCGGCTAGTTTTTTGTATTTACTTTTAGTAGAGACGGGGTTTCACCGTGTTAGCCAGGATGGTCTCCATCTCCTGACCTCGTGATCTGCCCGCCTCGGCCTCCTAAAGTGCTGGGATTACAGGCGTGAGCCACCACGCCCAGCCTGTATTTATTTCTATATCCCAAAATTCATTTCATAATAGTGACAGTTGGCTTTGGCTTTGTCCATGGAAATTTGATTTTTTACACATGGCCGTTAAGAATAGGCCAGAAACCAGGATTTAGTGCACTGCTAAGTGGTCCCCCTAGCTGATCAGCTCCGCGGCACCCAATGCACTGCCCTTAAATGTTGTCTTTGGCGGCGAGGATGAGTCCCCGCAGGCTGAGGGCAGCTGTGGCATGGTGAGCACGGTGCCTGCTGGGTTGCTGGCCCAGCATGTGCTGAGGTGAGTCACCACACCTCTCTGAACCTGATTGTTCTCGTCTGTCTACTGGTGGATCTGAACTTCAGAGAGAGTTTATGATTTCATATCATCTAAAATTCTGTTCTTCTCCGATTAAAGCAAAGCTTACACATTGTGGAAAAAAAGTTCCTATTATTATGCTTTTCTTTATCACAAACTTAGAATGAACTATTGAATAACTAATAAGAACTGGGTATATATTTGCTGCTTCCTTTGCTGCAGTCTCTTTTATGGACCAGTAGAGACTTTTATTCTCTATGAAAATATTCACTTGTTCACAATCAGTTAAGGTGAAAAAATTGAACATTTGTTTTTACTCATCAGAATGACAAAGATTAAATATCATTGGCATAATATTGAAGTGAGAAGTAATATAAATTTTAATGCCTGTTTATCAAATATTTATGTAAAAATCTGTATCAAGGCCAGGTGCGGTGACTCAGGCCTGTAATCCCAGCACTTTGGGAGGCCAAGGCGGGCAGATCACGAGGTCAGGAGATCGAGACCATCCTGGCTAACAGGGTGAAACCCCGTCTCTACTAAAAATTCAAAAAATTAGCCGGGTGTGTCGGGGGGCACCTGTAGTCCCAGCTACTCGGGAGGCTGAGGCAGGAGAATGGCGTGAACCCAGGAGGCGGAGCTTGCAGTGAGCCGAGATTGCGCCACTGCACTCCAGCCTGGGCAACAGAGCGAGACTCATCTCAAAAAAAAGAAAAAAAAAAAAAGAGAAAAATTTTACATTCTGAGCAACTAAGCAATTAGTTCATGGAAAAAATTGTTAAAATAAAAAAAGAAGAATTAGGAGCTTCCAGTTAGCTGATCACCTGGAGGTACCTGGAGGGAGGTACAGGAAATCCACACATCTTCAACCATATGTCACCCTCCGCATCTCTTCATCTGTGTCCTTGAAAACCCTAAGCCAGGAGTCTTGGCAGCCAAGCTCAAGCTCTACTACTTTGGTGGTAGTGAGAGGTGAAGCCAGCTGGACTTCTGGGTCAGGTGGGGACTGGGAGAAATTTTCTGTATTACAAGAGAATTGTTAAATGCACCAATCAGCACTCTGTAGCTAGGATTGTAAAATGCACCAGTCAGCACTCTGTGGCAAGCTAGAGGTTTGTAAAATGCGCCAATCAGGGCTCTGTAAAAATGCACCAATCAGTGCTCTGTGGCTAGCTAGAGGTTTGTAAAATGGACCAATCAGCACTCTGTAAAATGGACCAGTCAGTCCTCTGTAAAATGGACCAATTAGTGCTCTGTAAAATGGACCAATCAGCCATCTGTAAAATTGAGCAGTTATCTGTAAAATGGACCAATCAGCCCTCTGTAAAATGGACCAATCAGCGCTCTGTAAAATGGACCAATCAG
>NC_045439.1:162268788-162392382 GCF_002776525.5 Piliocolobus tephrosceles
GGCTGGGTCAAATGGTATTTCTAGTTCTACATCCTTGAGGATTCGCCGCACTGTCTTCCACAATGGTTGAACTAGTTTACAGTCCCACCAACAGTGCAAAAGTGTTCCTATTTCTCCACATCCTCTCCAGTACCTGTTGTTTCCTGACTTTTTATTGATTGCCATTCTAACTGGTGTGAGATGGTATCTCACTGTGGTTTTGATGTGCATTTCTCTGATGGCTAGTGATGATGAGCATTTTTTCATGTGTCTGTTGGCTGCATAAATGTCTTCTTTTGAAAAGTGTCTGTTCATATTCTTTACCCACTTTTTGATGGGGTTGTTTGTTTTTTCTTGTAAATTTGTTTGAGTTCTTTGTAGGTTCTGGATATTAGCCCTTTGTCAGATAAGGAGATTGCAAAAATTTTCTCCCATTCTGTGGGTTGCCTGTTCACTCTGATGGTAGTTTCTTTTGCTGTGCAGAAGCTCTTTAGTTTAATTAGATCCCATTTGTCAATTTTGGCTTTTGTTGCTGTTGCACTGGGTGTTTTAGACATTAAGTCCTTGCTCATGCCTATGTCCTGAATGGTATTGCCTAGGTTTTCTTCTAGGATTTTTATGGTTTTAGGTCTAACATTCAAGTCTCTAATCCATCTTGAATTAATTTTTGTATGAGGTGTAAGGAAGGGATCAAGTTTCAGCTTTCTACTGAAGGCTAGCCAGTTTTCGCAGCACCATTTATTAAATAGGGAATCCTTTCCCCATTTCTTGTTTTTGTCAGGTTTGTCACAGATCAGATGGCTGTAGATGTGTGGTATAATTTCTGAGGGCTCTGTTCTGTTCCATTGGTCTATATCTCTGTTTTGGTACCAGTACCATGCTGTTTTGGTTACTGTAGCCTTGTAGTACAGTTTGAAGTCAGGTAGCATGATGCCTCCAGCTTTGTTCTTTTGGCTTAGGACTGTCTTGGCAATGCAGGCTCTTTTTCGGTTCCATGTGAACTTTAAAGTAGTTTTTTCCAATTCTGTGAAGAAATTCATTTGTAGCTTAATAGGGATGGCATTGAATCTATAAATTACCTTGGGCAGTATGGCAATTTTCACGATATTGATTCTTCCTATCCATGAGCATGGAATGTTCTTCCATTTGTTTGTGTCCTCTTTTATTTCATTGAGCAGTAGTTTGTAGTTCTCCTTGAAGAGGTCCTTCACATCCCTTGTAAGTTGGATTCCTAGGTATTTTATTCTCTTTGAAGCAATTGTGAATGGGAGTTCACTCATGATTTGGCTCTCTGTTTGTCTGTTATTGGTATATAAAAATGCTAGTGATTTTTGCACATTGATTTTGTATCCTGAGACTTTGCTGAAGTTGCTTATCAGCTTAAGGAGATTTTGGCCTGAGATAATGGGGTTTTCTAAACATACAATCATGTCATCTGCAAACAGGAACAATTTGACTTCCTCTTTTCCTAACTGAATACCCTTTATTTCCTTCTCTTGCCTGATTGCCCTGGCCAGAATTTCCAACACTATGTTGAATAGGAGTGGTGAGAGAGGGCATTCCTGTCTTGTGCCAGTTTTCAAGGGGAATCTTTCCAGTTTTTGGCCATTCAGTATGATATTGGCTGTGGGTTTGTCATAAATAGCTCTTATTATTTTGAGATACGTTCCATCAATACCGAATTTATTGAGAGCTTTTAGCATGAAGGGCTGTTGAATTTTGTCAAAAGCCTTTTCTGCATCTATTGAGATAATCATGTGGTTTTTGTCTTTGGTTCTGTTTATATGCTGGATTACATTTATTGATTTGCGTATGTTGAACCAGCCTTGCATGCCAGGGATGGAGCCCACTTGATCATGGTGGATAAGCTTTTTGATGTGCTACTAGATTCAGTCTGCCAGTATTTTATTGAGGATTTTTGCATCAATGTTCATCAGGGATATTGGTCTAAAATTCTCTTTTTCTGTTATGTCTCTGCCAGGCTTTGGTATCTGGATGATGCTGGCCTCATAAAATGAGTTAGGGATGATTCCCTCTTTTTCTATTTATTGGAATAATTTCAGAAGGAATGGTACCAGCTCCTCCTTGTATCTCTGGTAGAATTCAGCTGTGAATCCGTCTGGTCCTGGACTTTTTTGGTTGGTAAGCTATTAATTATTGCCTCAATTTCAGAGCCTGTTATTGGTTTATTCAGGGATTCAACTTCTTCCCGGTTTAGTCTTGGGAGAGTGTATGTGTTCAGGAATTCACCCATTTCTTCTAGGTTTTCTAGTTTATTTGCATAGAGGTGTTTATAGTATTCTCTGATGGTAGTTTGTGTTTCTGTGGGATCAGTGGTGATATCCCCTTTATCATTTTTTATTGCGTCTATTTGATTCTTGTCTCTTTTCTTCTTTATTAGTCTTGCTAGAGGTCTATCAATTTTGTTGATCTTTTCAAAAAATCAGCTCCTGGATTCATTGGTTTTTTTGAAGGGATTTTTGTGTCTCTATCTCCTTCACTTCTGCTCTGATCTTAGTTATTTCTTGCCTTCTGCTAGCTTTTGAGTGTGTTTGCTCTTGCTTTTCTAGTTCTTTTAATTGTGATGTTAGGGTGTCAATTTCAGATCTTTCCTGCTTTCTCTTGTGGGCATTTAGTGCTATAAATTTCCCTCTACACACTCCTTTAGATGTGTCCCAGAGATTCTGGTATATTGTATCTTTGTTCTCATTGGTTTCAAAGAACATCTTTATTTCTGCCTTCATTTCATTATTTACCCAGTAGTCATTCAGGAGCAGGTTGTTCAGTTTCCATGTAGTTCAGTGGTTTTTATTGAGTTTCTTAATCCTGAGTTCTAGTTTGATTACACTGTGGTCCGAGAGACAGTTTGTTATAATTTCTGTTCTTGTACATTTGCTGAGGAGTGCTTTACTTCCAACTATGTGGTCAGTTTTGAAATAAGTGTGATGTGGTGCTGAGAAGAATGTATATTCTGTTGATTTGGGGCAGAGAGTTCTTTAGATGTCTATTAGGTCCACTTGGTGCAGAGTTGAGTTCAATTCCTGGATATCCTTGTTAACTTTCTGACTCTTTGATCTGTCTAATGTTGACAGTGGGGTGTTAAAGTCTCCCATTATTATTGTGTGGGAATCTAAGTCTTTTGTAAGTCTCTAAGGACTTGCTTTATGAATCTGGTTGCTCCTGTATTGGGTGCGTATATATTTAGGATAGTTAGCTCTTCTTGTTGAATTGATCCCTTCACCATTATGTAATGGCCTTCTTTGTCTCTTTTGATCTTTGTTGGTTTAAAGTCTGTTTTATCAGAGACTAGGATTGCAACCCATGCCTTTTTTTGTTTTCCATTTGCTTGGTAGATCTTCCATAAGATCTTATTTTGAGCCTATGTGTGTCTCTGCACATGAGATGGCTCTACTGAATACAGCAAATTGATGGGTCTTAACTCTTTATCCAATCTGCCAGTCTGTGTCTTTTAATTGGAGCATTTAGTCCATTTACATTTAGGGTTAATATTGTTATGTGTGAACTTGATCCTGTCATCGTGATGTTAGCTGGTTATTTTGCTTGTTAGTTGATGCAGTTTCTTCCTAGCATTGATGGTCTTTACTTTTTGACATGTTTTTGCAATGGCTGGTACCTGTTGTTCCTTTCCATGTTTAGTGCTTCCTTCAGGAGCTCTTGTAAGGCAGGCCTGGTGGTGACAAAATCTCTCAGCATTTGCTTGTCTGGAAAGGATTTTATTGCTCCTTCACTTATGAAACTTAGTTTGGCTGGATATGAAATTCTGGGTTGAAAATTCTTTTCTTTCAGAATGTTGAATATTGGCCCCCGCTCTCTTCTGGCTTGTAGAGTTTCTGCTGAGAGATCCACTGTTAGTCTGATGGGCTTCCCCTTGTGGGTAACCCGACCTTTCTCTCTGGTTGCCCTTAACATTTTTTCCTTCATTTCAACTTTGGTAAATCTGACAATTATGTGTCTTGGGGCTGCTCTTCTCGAGGAGTATCTTTGTGGCATTCTCTGTATTTCCTGAATTTGAATGTTGGCCTGCCTTGCTAGATTGGGGATGTGCTCCTGGATAATATCCTGCAGAGTGTTTTCCAACTTGGTTCCATTCTCCTCGTCACTTTCAGGTACACCAATCAGACATAGATTTGGTCTTTTCACATAGTCCCATATTTCTTGGAGGCTTTGTTCATTTTTTACGTTTTTTTCTCTAAACTTGTCTTCTCACTTCATTTCATTCATTTGATCTTCAATCACTGATACCCTTTCTTTCAGTTGATTGAGTCAGTTACTGAAGCTTGTGCATTTGTCATGTAGTTCTCGTGTCATGATTTTCATCTCTATCAGGTCGTTTAAGGACTTCTCTACATTGGTTATTCTAGTTAGCCATCCATCACATCTTTTTTCAAGGTTTTTAGCTTCTTTGCACTGGGTTCATAATTCCTCCTTTAGCTCAGAGAAGTTTGATTGTCTGAAGCCTTCTTCTTTCAACTCATCAAAGTCATTCTCTGTCCAGCTTTGTTCTGTTGCTCGGGAGGAGCTGCATTCCTTTGGAAGGGGAGAGGCCCTCTGATTTTTAGAATTTCCAGTTTTTCTGCATTGCTTTTTCCCCATCTTTGTGGTTTTATCTACCTTTGGTCTCTGATGATGGTGACATACAGATGGGGTTTTGGTGTGGATGTCCTTTTTGCTTGTTATTTTTTCTTCTAACAGTCAGGACCCTCAGCTGCAGGTCTGTTGGAGTTTGCTCGAGGTCAACTCCAGACCCTGTCTGCCTGGGTATCAGCAATGGAGCCTGCAGAAGAGTGAATATAGCTGGACAGCAAATGTTGTTGTCTGATCATTCCTCTGGAAGCTTCGTTTCAGAGGTGTACCCGGCCATGTGATGTTTGAGGTGTCAGTCTGCACCTAGTGGAGTATGTCTCCCAGTCAGGCTACTCAGGGGTCAGGGACCCACTTGAACAGACAGTCTGTCCGTTCTCAGATCTCAAACTCCGTGCTGGGGGGGAACCACTACTCTCTTCAAAGCTGTGAGACAGGGACATTTACATCTGCAGAGGTTTCTGCTGCCTTTTGTTTGGCTATGCCTTGTCCCCAGAGGTGGAGTCTAGAGAGGCAGGCAGGCCTCCTTGACCTGCAGTGGGCTCCACACAGTTCAAGCTTCCCAGCGGCTTTGTTTACCTACTTAAGCTTCAGCAATTGTGGGCACCCCTCCCACAGCCTCACTGCCACCTTGCAGTTAGATCTAAGACTGCTGTGCTAGCAATGAGGGAGGCTCCATGGGTGTGGGACCCTCCAGGCCAGGCATGGGATATAATCTCCTGGTGTGCCATTTGCTAAGACCCTTAGTAAAGCACAGTATTAGGGTGGGAGTTACCCAATTTTCCAGGTGTTGTGTGTCACGGTTTTCCTTGGCTAGGAAAGGGAATTTCCTTCTCCCTTGCACTTCCCAGGTGGGGCAATAACTCGCCCTGCTTCAGCTCTCACTCATTGGGCTGCACCTACTGTCCTGCACCCACTGTCCGACACACTCCAGTGAGATGAACCCAGTACCTCAGCTGGAAATGCAGAAATCACCCATCTTCTGTGTCACTCACACTGGGAGCTGGAGGCTGGAGCTGTTCCTATTTGGCCATCTTGGTGCCATCTCCAGATGTGTGCTTTCTGCTAAGATGGCTTAGGAGAAACAACATCCTAGCAGCTACAAGCACACCTAGCACCTAGAGCTTAGTTGGTGATTCCTTTTGCCAAAAAAAAAAAAAAAAAAAAAAAAAAAAAAGGAACCAGGACTTGGAAATGGCTGATTCTAGGGCTGGGGCAGAAAATATACAAGATAAGCCTGCACTATCATGCAGTTCCAGGAAGCAAGAAAGTGCTCAAGTACAAAATGATATGTTTTGTGAAGACAACACAGGAGCCATCTGGAATGACCTTTCAATGGGAATCAAATCCAAACAATTCGAGCAACAAAATAGCATAGTATTTGATTATAGTCTAACATGTAAAATAAACATTCAAAAGTCCATCTCGATATACATAAGTGATGAAATAAGTAAATGGGAGAAAATAGCTTATTGGCTTGTGTAGAATTTCAAATGATTTATATAGATACTCTCCCATCAAGGAGCTGGAGCATGATTCCCCACCCGTTTTGTGTGGACTTTGCATAGGGCATTCATTTCATGGCATACAGTAAGGAAATGCTGGGGGGCAGTAAGCTCACAATGGAGAAACCTGCAAACACCATCCCAGCCAGATAATTCAGGGCAGCATCACCAGCAACCAGCCACAATGACCCTGTGTACCCCTGACGGGATGGGAAGAGAGCGACAGCTCACCTCTGTGGTCTCCCTCCCCACACCCCATAACCTCATTGTACTCATGAGTAAAGGAATCAGATAAACTCAAATTGAGGAACATTCTATAAAATATTTGTCTAATACTCCTCAAAACTGTCAAGGTCTTCAAAGACAAGGAAAGTCTAAGAAATTATTACAGTCTAATAGTGCCCAAGAAAACCAAGTGACTCAATGTAATGTGTTATCCTAAATGGGATTTTAAGATAGGAAAAGAACATTGTGTAAAAACTAAGATAATCCAAACAGCACATAGACTTAGTTAATAATAATGTAGCAGTATTGGTTCATTGTTTGTGATGAATGTATCAGACTAATGTTAGATGTTGGTGATAGGGGAAATTGGATGTAGAAGATAAAAACCTCTCTAATATTTCAACTTTTCTGTAAATACTAAAGTATGCTAAAATTAAAAGTTTATTTATAACAATTAATTATTAGACAATGTAATAAGTGCCACACTAGACATATAGGGTATTATGGGAGTACAGAAGAGTGGCAGCTAACCAAGACTTAAATTACTCAAATGATTTTGGAAATGAAACTCAAATTATTTTGGAAATAAATTATTTTGGAATAAAATTTCAAACATTTACATCCAATTTTAAAACATACATTTCCATAAAGAGTTGATTTGCTCATTATGAGAATGTTTACTTAAACAGATATTAAAGGCATTTACAAGGTAACTCTTCATAACATTACAAATTGCTCTATGTCATATAAGGAGCCTAATCTGCCATAACTCTTCATTTTTCTTTTATAAACATGTAAATTATAAAATATAACATACAAACAAAAAAGAAACAGGCTGTACAGTTCAACGATTGCCTCTTGAAGTAAACCTCTTCATGAGACATCCCCCCCTACTCCAGTTTGCCCTCCAGGAGAGCCTTGGAGGAACGTCCCGGGCAGGTCTGCCTCTCTCTGCAAACCCAAGCCCTGTGTTGAGGGGGAGGGGAGCAGCCGCGTGGCCTTTTCCACCCCAGCCCCCCGCACAGGCACAGGCGGCTCTCTGCCGTTCACTTGCTCTTTATCAGTTCTCTATCCCCACCAGTACTCCAATACCATCCCCTGCACCTGCTCTCCCTTTCAGTGGATCCAAATGAGACTTCAGATCCCCACTCCCAATCCAAGCCCTCCCGGATGCCACCCTGGTTCCCGTGTTGAATCGGCCCGCAGGGAGGAGCAAGAGAGAGAATACTGCCATCTGTGTTCAGGTTGCCCTATTCTAAGGATCCTTCTAGAATCTTTCTTTTTTACCTCTCAAAGGTTGGAAGCATATATTTTTATTTTATAGAGTGCCTTATGTAGTGAGTAAGCAGGTGCCACATTTGTTAGCAACAATTAACTTAATTTGGAGGGACCAACAACTGAAATAGCTGGTTGCTCTCTCTTTCTCTCTTTTATATGTTTATTTTGAGGAAAAACTTCCTTGCTGCCCACACTTTCTTCAAGTCCAACTCTGCACATACGGCTTAATTAGCAAAGCCACAGCATTACTTTCCTCTTGGAATCTTCAGTTTTCTCCTTCAGGGTAAACTAAACTCATTCTGAAATTATACACCTCCAGAATCCCTCCTCAGTGCACCATACAAACTTCGGCTTACAGCTAGATGTGTCATCTCCTTCTGACCCACCAGGTGCTGGTACTGAAATACCAACGACGGGCACAGCTGCAATCAAACTGTCTCCCATTTTACAGATCAAATTTTGTTCCAAAAGCTTTTTCTCAAAATGGCACGTTAAATAAGAAACAAACAGTATTACATGTAATAGCAGTACCTAAAATCTAGGTAATCTTTTCTATGTGAAAGAAAAGATTCTTCGGTGTGAAGAACTACAGAGTCTTATTAAATATTCTCTCCTTTGCACAGCTGACTATTGTGAAAAGAGATTAAAATTCCCAAGAGTACTAGGAAAGAATTCCTATTTTAATGCTATGGTAGAAAGATGGCTGCTGTTTAATTTATATGAAACACTTTTATATTCACTCATTTGTTATTTTATTTTTTAAAAGTTTATTGAAAACTTACTCTGTCCTATACATTATGAAGTGCATGAAGAGATCGCAAAGAACATTGCAACATGGTTTCTTCCCTCAAGTAATTTACAACACTATAAGCAAGACAGAAGATGTACAGCAACTGAGTGAATGTAATATGACCAGGCAATGACATAGGCAGCATACCTCTGGTTTCCTTGTGAAATCCTAATTAAATTTGTATTCCTTCTAACAAAAATTCTAAGCCTCCTGAAACTTGCCAGATGATTCAAGTTATGTTCAAATAGCAAGAACAAAATTTCCAGACCTTCTGAAAACATCCCTTTGGTTGAATAACATTTGCCTCTAAAGCAAACCACCTTGGGAAAAAAACAGACAAAACTTTGATTAATAGATAACCTTCCTTTCTGTTTACATCTCCGGAATAGTACTTGAGTTTTAGATCATTACATTAAAAGCCAAACAAAATTTGCTCAGCAAGTATACATGATGGTTGTCAAAGGAAACGGCTGTGTTTCCAAATGGCCCATTTTGTGGCTTCCTACTTAACCCACTAACTCTGGTTCTCATCGTGCTGCCTCTCTCCTACCAACTAAGTTGCTTTAGTCCCATTTTCAATAAGTCCATGGAGATTACTTGGAATCATTTTAAACTCTATTGTTCAACAGCAGAGTAGAGTGACTATGGTGAACAACGATGTATTGCATATTTCAAAATCGCTGCAAGAGAGGACTTGAACTGTTCCCAACACATAGAAATGGTAAATACTCAAAGTGATGGACACCTCAAATACCCTGACATCATCATTACAAATTCCATGCATGTAACAAAATACCACATGCACCCTACAAATAGGTAAAATATTATGAATGCATCAAAAATTTAAAATGTAAAAATACAGCTTATGAATCCCATCCCTTCATTTATACCTCCTCCAATCAAGTGTCACTGTCTCCAGCTGTGATGACACAATGGAGCAGTGACTCACAGAACGTGATTCTTTCCTTTCTAGGTGTAAAAAGACACTCTACTGTGAAGACCTTAGATGTCTCCATCCTCCTGCTCCAGAAGTTCCATCAGGTTCCTTCAGGCTCTAGCATGGGAATGTCTCTGTGGTATGCAAGCCTCCACTCACTAACTGCCCAGGCTAAGAAGTTAAGACCATGAAGATCACCATCCCACACTGCATGTCCCCTGCTTTCTCCATGAAAATGTTTCTGCAGAGACATGGTGAATAAACTATTTTTCTTGTGTTGTGCTCCCTTGGATGCAAAAATATAGCAAAGTAGTTTTGGTAATGCTAGCAGAAGTGAGGCAAAAGAAAAAGAAAGAAAATTTATAGACGTACAAATGAAATAACTGTTCTCTGTGCCTCAGAATTGCCTTGAGTCTTAATTGTTATTGAACTACTTAAAAGGCTTGAATGCAAACATAGAGGCAATCTTTTACAAGCGTCATCACAGGGCCTCCTACACAGCTCAATTTACTAGTGCATTTGTAAAATGTCCAAAGGGGTGTGCAGAAGTCATCATTAAGCCAATAAAAATAGACCTCAACCTAATGGAATAATCATTTTAGTGCTGCAAGTGATTTGGTTATAACTGAGGTCCATACACATGTTAATCTATGTTTAGGTCTTCCTATGCCTTTGTTTTTTTCATTTCCATGTAGAACATTTTAAATTTTCTCAGGTTCTATGTAAAATTTCATTTGCATATATTACCTTAAAGATAGAACGGTTAGTTCCACTAGGACGGTGCGATACAATTGAATGTCCAGGTTTCAGACACTTCCTTAATCCACAGAAGCAGAACTCCTCTAGTCTCTGATATTAAGTAGCATAAAGCTGCAAAATGTTTTTAAGACACCGTAATTACAAAATAAAGCTCCTGAATGCTTAGCCTTTTCTTTGGTGATTTATTTGTCACTTTACTTTCTTCACAGTAGCAAAATTAAACCTGTGAACTATTTTATCACAAGCCTTCAGCTATGAAAGCCCTGAGCCACTGCGTCTGGATGTGAGTCCAGGAGATGTGAATAATTGGCATAGCCTTACCCAGGGGAGGCTGAAGAGAAGGAATGCTCAGAAAGACTATTTAATTGCAGATCTGTTTTAGGAACTGTTTAATTGCAGTTCTGTTTTAAAACCAATTTTCTCCCTTCTCCTGCCTTTCCTAGTACTGCCAGTCTCCCCATAATCAGACATTTTATACCTAGTAACCTCAAAGGGTTGCGCATTTTCATAAAATGGAATATAGAAATACAATCAGCTAACAAAATAAAATGCCAGTGGAAGTTTTTCATCTTCCTATGGGCTAGGAAAAAAATCATAAGCCGTAAATTTCATTCTAAACCTACGGGGGATTTTGAGCCCAGATTTACAGTGCTCTTGTCACACAAGAATTGCAACGTGAGGCTGGACGCAGTGGCTCAGGCCTGTAATCCCAGCACTTTGGGAGGCCGAAGCAGGTGGATCACGAGGTCAGGAGATCGAGACCATCCTGGCTAACATGGTGAAACCCCGTCTCTACTAAAAATACAAAAAATTAGCCGGGGGAGGTGGCGGGCCCCTGTGGTCCCAGCTACTCGGGAGGCTGAGGCAGGAGAATGGCGTGAACCTGGGAGGCGGAGCTCGCAGTGAGCTGAGATCGCGCCACTGCTCTCCAGCCTGGGCCACAGAGCGAGACTCCGTCTCAAAAAAAAAAAAAAAAAAAGAATTGCAAAGTAAGCAATTGGCATAAAGGTTGGAGATTAACCAGCTGATCATTTAGAGTTCTGGCAAAATTAAATCAAGCCATTCTATAAGGAAACTTCCAAAATTCAAGAAAAACTGCCACCCAAAGCAATAGCTATAAACCCAAGGAAAGTAAGGGTAGAACCACACTCCCAGGAAGTGAAAGAATAGGTCAGTCTGTAGACAGCAGTAAAATGAGTTCTGTTAAAATGGCTAAGGAGTATTCCAGACACAAGATAGGAGCATAAAACAGTTTTCATTTTTTATTACCTGGGAATTTCTTAAAAGTGATAAGGAGATCAAGAAGCAAAATTGCAATCTTTGCCTTCAAAGAAGGAGCAAAACCTGAACACCAGAAAATATGCTGAGGAGCGGCCAGGGGCGAAGACAGAGGGAAGGCGTGGGGGCAGGCCTTGAGGTACAGAACTGCAGAGATGTTTGCAGAGTGCGTGTCTCGGTGACAAGGGTCAAACACCTACGCTCACCTCTGCCCAGCTTGGATGGAAGCACAGGCTGCCAGCAAGAACTATCCTGGGCTTAATTTGATTCCAGTAAGCAAAGGAGGAAATCTAAATAAGGAGGCACAGAGAAAGTCTCCTTAGCAGGTGAGAAGAGAGACTCTTAGTATCAGTATCATAGGTGTCTATTTCTACTAGCTTGGAGGAAATAAAGACTGCAAACTCATATACACAAACAAACATACAAACAAATGATAATAAGGTAATAAGGACAATCCCTGCTAGACTGAAGTATGATTCTCTTTCCTCTCCTGTGTGTTGTACCCTGGGAATAGGCCCTGCAAATGTGGGCCTTCCTCAAATATGGGCAAGCATGGAGGACCTAGAAAATAATCTACACAGATGTTCCACAAGAACGGGAGAGGCGGTGGGGAGGAACTGGGCCACCAAATGGCAGTTGAAAAATCTCACCAATAAAATAACAATTATGAAAAATAAACTCTGAAGTTTAAAAGCAGAGTGAATTAATCACCTCTACCTTGCAAGAGCACAGAACAAAGATTTTTTTAAAAAACATTCAGGAAAGAAATGGAAAGAAAACAAAAGGATATGCAGTGTAAGTTGGCAGCACTCATTAAAGAAGTTTTAAAAAGAAACTAAATTTATCCCATAGAGGAAAATGAAACTGGTGAATGCAAACCAGAGTCACTGCTAAAAATGCAGAGCAAGGCTCAGCAAGCACAGCCCGGGGAGCAAATCCGCCCGCCCAGCTGCTGTGGGGCCCATGAGCAATGAATGGCTTCAACTCATTCACAAAAACAAATAAAAAACAAACAGGAATGCATGCAGAGACCACATGTGTCTACAAAACCTATGTTTACCCACTGACCCTTTACAGACAATGTCGCCAACCTTGACACAGAGAACAGAAATGAGGAAAGCAAACCAATGAAGTGTAAATGGATAGATTAAAAAGATTAGAACCAACAATAAATATGACACTTAAGGACTAAATACATTCATCAATAAAGTCATGCTAAAAGAAAATAATATATGAAGCTGAACAAATAAATAATTCAAGAGAAATAAAACACACATCTACAAGTTAAAGAGCGCACCTTGTCCAGGAAAAACAATAACCTAGAAAAGTCCATCTTAAAATAGATAAAATCAATGCTATGCAAATTCGAAGATAAGAAGCCTCTAAACAGAGAAGCTAAAAGCAAAGAAAAACAAAACAAAACCTCAGACTTCCATAGCAACAGTGGGGCAGCGTGAAGAAACACCTGCAGAATTTCTAAAAAATATAACCCAGGCAGTTTCTATCCAGCAAACTGTCTTTCAAATATAAAGGTGAACTACTCTGGGAAATAATATGTTCTTGAGTACTTTTTGAATGTTATACCCAAGAGATAACTTGAAAAATTAGGGCAAAAAGACAGGCATGGGCCTTGAATAGAATATATTAATATTTATGATACTCAGATTAAAACAATTGTAATAAGGGTTTTGGTTCTAGAACACAACATAATGTTCTTAACCTTGATAGTGTAGAAATAATATAATTAACAAAAGTGATGAGGGAAAGGAGCAAAGAACATGGAACATAGTATGGCTGCCTTACTTTTAATGTCAGGATCCAACAGCTGATAAAACAATAAAAGAGTCATAAATATAGTTGAGAGTAAAAAAATAACAAATACATGTTTAAACTAGCAAAATAGATGATGGGAGTAAAGGAAGAAATTGCTAACATGTTTTCTAAGAGAATATTTCTTAACCAAGAAGAATACTGTTCCCTTAGAGAAAATTGATTATATTCAGGAATGTTTTTGATAATCACAATAACTAGGGTTTATTATTGACATTTACTAGTGAGGGAAAAGAGTGCTAAATATCTTGCAATGCATGTGACATTCTTGCACAATGATAAATGTTTCTTTCCATAAAAGCCAGTAGGACTCCTATTAAGAAACAACGAATTAAAGAAGAATCTAATGATAGTATGTTTTCAAGTAACAATTAGCTAGTTAATCACTACAACAAAAATTCAAATCTATTTATCAGAAATAGGATGCACATACACATAAAAATTAAAGGTAAAAAATAACTTAAAAGGAGGCCGGGTGCGGTGGCTCAAGCCTGTAATCCCAGCACTTTGGGAGGCCGAGACGGGCGGATCACGAGGTCCGGAGATTGAGACCATCCTTGCTAACACAGTGAAACCCCATCTCTACTAAAAAAATACAAAAAACTAGCAGGGCGAGGTGGCGGGCGCCTGTAGTCCCAGCTACTCGGGAGGCTGAGGCAGGAGAATGGTGTAAACCCAGGAGGTGGAGCTTGCAGTGAGCTGAGATCTGGCCACTGTACTCCAGCCTGGGCGACAGAGCCAGACTCCGTCTCAAGAAAAAAAAATAAATAAATAACTTAAAAGGAAACATATGGACTAAAATAAATGAGCAAATGTATTCCAGGCAAATAAAAAGAAAGCAAAGGGTAGTTTTTATTTTTTTATTCTAATACTTCAAATACTTGAATACAATTTAAAGAGAACACTTAAGTGAAACGTAGGCAACAGTTCACAGTGCTAAACTGTGCAATTTACAGTGAAGATTAATAGTCATGTGCCAAATAACATTCATTAGTGTTCATAATTCAAAAACTATAGAAGATAGAACGTGAAATAGAAAAAAATTAAAAATAGGTGACTGTATTTTGCTTTAAGCTGTTCAAGTGGATTAAAAAAGGTAATTATAGAAGACCTAAATAAGATAATTAGGTAGTTATTATTGCTGTGTGATTCATGCTTTATCCTGTAAACACAAATAAGCCTTCTTTTCAAATGCTCATGAAACTGTCAGAAAATGTGCAAATAGTAGGCCACAAAAAATGAAAATCAATAAATTCTAAAAGTAGAAATGGCAAAGACATTTTCTGATTATCACATGATAAAATGATAGTTTAACTTTCAGTCCCCACCCCCAACAAAAAAAAGGCCACCATCAATGGAAAAAGAAAATCCTCTCTTAAATTCATGGGATAAAGATAAAATTGAATTCAGAATTTCAGAATATGTAGAATGGAATAACACTAAAATCAGAAAATAGTCAAGACTTCTGCTATTACCTATAATGGAGTAACTTATACTAGACTTACTGTACATGAAAAACAACCAGAAAACCCCCCAGAAAATGAAAGAAAGTAAACTCTAGATGCGAGCCCACAATCCATCCAGTTTTCTGCCTGGGGACAAATTTCCGAACCTGGTACAAAAGCTAAAATCCAAGCAAAGCATGTTAGTTATGCTGAATGGAGGATGCAAGTATCAGAATAGAGGCATACACTGGGCACAGTAGTGAGAAGATGGAACTGCACAAGGGGATGGTGAAAAGCCTGTGTAAAGGTCATTATGAGTCCTCGGTTGAAAGCTGGGATATACAAGATACCCTGAGGCTACCAGAGAGCAGTTGCTATGGGATTGAAAAAGTAATGGTGATACTATGAGTCTAGCAATGTTGAGATATTGGAGTTCTGTCATAGCTTCAGTACAGTGATCTTGTCAATATTTTGCTAATATATTGATCATCAAGCAGTAACATCAGCAAGTGCATGCCTTAAGAGTAAGGAACATAGTTTGAAGACTGCTCTAGAGTCTAAAACCATCTTAACAAAATGTAATAACAAAATGGACAAGATCCATAAGGGAGACTATTTGGAGGCTGAATCCCATCAAGATAAGGGAATTTTGGAAATACTTTAGGGAAATTTTTTAGTTTTTCCACAGGTTTCCCACTAACAAAGCATAAAATTAAGTCAACAAAAGTTTGAGGACACCAGTCAGTAACTCAACTGCTTTGTAATTCAACATAAAAATTCTTGAAAGAATTTTCTTAAAAAATTAGAGTCTACAACATATCATGCAAAATATCCAGCTATAATTAAAAATTACTAGCAATGCAAAGAAAGAGAAATATGTAGCCCATAGTAAAACAACAAATAAATAATGCAGTCAGTAGAAACTGTCCCGATATCATCTCAGGAAAGAAATGAATATGATGAAAAAAATACCTATTTAAACTTCTTCAATCAAAAAAGACAATATTTAAATTTTTTAAAAAATTCATTGAATAAACTTAACCACGGGATGGGAATAACAAAAAAAGTCAATAAATTTGAATACAGATTAATGGAAAATTTTTCATTCTGAAGAAGAGAGAAGTTGGAGAAAAATAGAGCAGAATCTAGGGATATGTAAAACAATAGAAACAGTATAGCATACAATGTCACTTTCTGACCTATTTTCATTATTTTCTCATTTGGGAATTATATTTGCATGTAAGCAAGAAGGAAAGAAGGCAGGAAATAAAGAAAAAAAGAGACAGCAAAAGAGAGAGAGAGAGAAGTAAGAAAGAAAGAAGAGAAAAGGAGAAAATCTTGAAATTACCAGAGAGAAAACACACATCAGAGGAATCACAGCTGACTTCTTCTTAGAAGTAATGGAAGCTAGGAAACAATAGAATAACTTATTTAACCTGTTAAAGAAAAGTGATCATTAACTCAGAATTCTATATCCAATGAAAATATCCTTTAGAAACAAAAAGAAAATAGGGAAATTTTCAGATAAATGGAAGTTGAAAAAATACATTACCAGCAAACCTGCACTACCAAAAAAAAAAAAAAAAATGCTAAGGGAGATTTTTCAGGAAGAAGAGAAACTTCAATCTGCAGGAAGGAAAAAAAGAATACTGGAAATGGGAAACAATAAGTTAAATTAATATAAAATGATAATTTTTTCTTATAATTTTCTTAAAAGACAACTCACTGTTGAAATCAAGTCAATAACAATGTTAGGACAGACTTCTAGTGAATATTGAATAAAAATTATAGGAAAAAAATCTAAGAAAAAAACAAGAAAGGAAGAAAGTGAATGGAATTAAACCATTTTATGATTACCAGATTATAAAATAGGAAGAATACGGCGTAAACTGGGTAGAAATGAAGTGAGAAGTGGAAAGTGGGGATAGAACAACATTAGGAAAAAATGTAAGAAAACATAGAACCTGTGAAGTCCCAGGTATAAAGTGAGACAGACAGCACAATATTGACACTTATCAGGGGAAACCCCACTCCCAATTTTTAACGTGGGTTCTTTTCTATTCCCTAAGCATCTCAGCTGGTTTGAGAAATAAAGGGAAAGAGTACAAAAGAGAGAAATTTTAAAGCTGGGTGTCCAGGGGAGACATCACATGTCAGCAGGTTCTGTGATGCCCCGAGCCATAAAACCAGCAGGTTAAAGGGGAGGGAGTGTACAAATAGGGTATGGGTAACAGAGATCACATGCTTCACAAGGTAATAAAATATCACAAAGCAAATGGAGGCAGGGCAACATCACAGGACCACAGGATGGGGTGAAATTAAAATTGCTAATGAAGTTTCAGGCATGCATTGTCATTGATAACATCTTATCATGAGGCAGGGTTTGAGAGCAGACAACCTGTCTGACCAAAATTTATTAGGTGGGAATTCCATCTTAATAAGCCTGGGAGCACTACAGGAGACCGGGGCTTATTTCATCCCTTTGGCTTCTACCGTAAAAGATGCCTCCCCACAGGGCCGTTCATAGGCCTACACTTAGGGCACATTCTCTTTCTCAAGGACGTTCCTTGCTGAGAAAAAGAATTCAGTGATATTTCTCCTATTTGCCTTTGAAAGAAGAGAAGTATGGCTCTGTTCCACCCAGTCTGACTATGGCAGTCAGACTGCAAGTCTTATCTCCCTTGTTCCCTGAAGATTGTTGTTATCCTGTTCTTTTTTCAAGGTGCCTAAATTTCTTTTTTGTTTGTTTGTTTTTGTTTTTTGTTTTTTTTTTTGTTTTTGTTTTTGTTTTTGTTTTGAGACGGAGTCTCGCTCTGTCACCCAGGCTGGAGTGCAGTGGCCGGATCTCAGCTCGCTGCAAGCTCTGCCTCCCGGGTTCACGCCATTCTCCTGCCTCAGCCTCCCGAGTAGCTGGGACTACAGGCGCCCGCCAACACGCCCGGCTAATTTTTTGTATTTTAGTAGAGACGGGGTTTCACCGTGTTAGCCAGGATGGTCTCGATCTCCTGACCTTGTGATCTGCCCGTCTCGGCCTCCCAAAGTGCTGGGATTACAGGCTTGAGCCACCACACCCAGCCCCTAAATTTCATATTGTTCAAACACACATGCTCTACAAACAATTTGTGCAGTTAATGCAATCATCACAGGGTCCTGAGGTGACATACATCCTCCTCAGTTTACGAAGATGATGGGATTAAGAGATTAAAGTAAAGATAGGCATAGGAAATCACAAGGGTGTTGATTGGGGAAGTGATAAGTGTCCATGAAATCTTCACAATTTATGTTCAGAGATTGCAGTAAAGACAGGTGTAAGAAATTATAAAAGTATTAATTTGGGAAACTAATAAATGTCCATGAAATCTTCACAATTTATGTTCTTCTGCCACAGCTTCAGCTGGTCCCTCCGTCTGGGGTCCCTGACTTCCCACAACAGACACTAATTATACACTTTGGCTAGATTAGGATACAAATTGTTTGCCATTAGAAAGGAATAGTAAATGGATGTACAGCTAAAAGGCTACAAAAATAATGGATTAACCAGAGAAGGTAGAAAAACATCAATAGAGGAACAAAAAGAGAAAGGAAAATAGAAAACAAATGACAAAATATTATAATTAAATTTGCCCATATCAATAATGACATTAAATGTCAATGGACAAAAATTGAAGTAAAAGGCTGGGGTTGTCACACTGGATAAAAATGCAAGATCCAATGATTAAAATTTATATGAAATATACCTTAAATATAAATATACAAAATGATTAAAATAAAAAGAATGGGAAATATATACCATTTATTCAGAAACCAAAAGAAAACTTATATAGGTTATTATATTTGTATCAGACAAAATATACTTTAGGACAAAGAATATTCAAAGCAATGAAAATTGGTATTTCCTAATGATAAAAGGGGCATTTCATCAAACATTTATAAAAATGATATTTATTCAGCAAATAACAGAATTTTTAAAATTATAAACTAAAGTGAGATACAAGCAGGTCCACAATCATAGATGCGTATTTAAATATCTCTTTCTTAATCATTGATAAAACAAATAGAAAAATAAAGCAATAAGTATACAGGAGACTTGTACAGCACTATCAACTAAGTTGATCTAATTTACATTTACAGAAAAGTAAAACCAACTCTTGCAGAAAACACAGTTTTTTCATGTGTACATGGAGCATTAACCAAAACCAACCATTTGTCAAGGCATAAAATATATCACAATAAACATCAAATAATTGAAATTTAAGGAATATGTTATCTGACCCCAACTAGACACTAAAAACAAGTAAGATTAAATCAGGTAGCTAAAAGTATCCCTATACTTGAAAATTGAAACTCTCTCTCTGACACACACACACACACTCACACACACAGATGCACACACTTCTAAATAACCCTTATTCCAAAGAAGAATTCACAAGGGAAAACATATTTCAAACTGAATGATTATAAAAGAACAGTATATCAAAGTTAATGGGATGCAGCTTGTGGTAACTTTGCAACCTGTAATGTGTCTACCTTGATCAGAATTTCCTTCCCTGTGTGTTTCTCCTTAGTCAACAAGGGCACAAAAGCAGTCCTTTGGTGACTCAGGCCTGCTGTTGCTGCTATGCAGAGGCACCTCATCGTCCTGAAGCAGTACTGGGCCTGCAATTGCTTTGCCTTTCCTGGGCAGTCCTCCAGCTTCTGTGTCTCCGGCACCAAGTATGTATTCAGCTCCATGACAAAGGGCCGTGGCTTCTGCAGGACAGTACCCATGATGAACAGACTGGGGTTCAGGTCACCCTCACAGGGCCCCAGCCTGTGCCTGTTGTTTCAGCTTGCTCTTGAGCTCTCCAACTGACACCCAGCTCCCTGTGTGGACCGCCTGCCCGCCTGCCCACCTGCCCTTTGTAATTCAGGCTCCAGCATCAGATCAGAAGTGACGCTGCTTAACCAGCTCCCACGACAGAGTATGGTCAAATCACACACACACACACACACACACACACACAGAGACAGAGACAGAGAGACAGAGACAGAGAGAGGTCTGTGTGTGCTGTGTGTGTATTTTCTAGTGTTTCTGCCTCTATGATTGAACTCTGTTTTAAAAGAAAATGTACAGTTTAGTTGCTCGTATTAGAAAATAAAGTGAGGCTGTTGTCATGGTCGGTGGTGATGGTGGTTTGGGGCCTACATCTGCAAAGTCTCTAAGGCCATGTTACCTGTGGGCTGTGGGCTGTTGGAGGCTGCGCCTCTGATGCACGTCTGCTCACTCCGGGACCCCGCTGGAGTAAGTCAGGTGATTACAAAGCCTCTCCCGGCCGGGCGCGGTGGCTCACGCCTGGAATCCCAGCACTTTGGGAGGCTGAGGCCGGTGGATCACGAGGTCAGGAGATCGAGACCATCCCGGCAAACACAGTGAAACCCCCGTCTCTACGAAAAATACAAAAAACTAGCCGGGCGTGGTGGCAGCGCCTGTGGTCCCAGCTCCTCGGGAGGCGGAGGCAGGAGAAAGGCGGGAACCCGGGGGGCGGAGCTTGCAGTGAGTCAAGATGGCGCCGCTCACTCCAGCCTGGGCCACAGAGCGAGACTGTCTCAAAAGAAAAAAAAGCTGAGACAGGAGAATGGCGTGAACCCGGGAGGCGGAGCTTGCAGTGAGCCGAGATCACGCCACTGCACTCCAGCCTGGGTGATGAGCAAGACTCCATCTCAAAAAAAAAAAAAAAAAAAGAAAAGAAAAGAAAAAAAAGCCCCTCGTTGGGACAGGTCACTCCCAAGACAGAGGAAACGGAGCAGAAGAACTGAGCGGAGCTGTGTAACGCTCTTACAGGGAAAGGGAGCAAATGTTTGGGAACAATAATACAAATACTGCAAGTTGTCCACTAGGAGTTTCTAAGCCACGGCACGTGCTTAATAAATATTTGCTGATGAAAAATTAAAATTGAATGGATTTTTAAAATAGATGTTATGAAGGAAACTTCCTTTCTGGAGACCATTAAAGTACTTTTCTCCTTGATCTTATATTAACTTTTAAATATCTTTGTTTTAATCATGATGATTTACTTGTCAGTTTCACTCACTAGAGTTTATTTCTTGAGGACAGTAATTTGGTCTTGTTTCTCTTCATTTCCCCCTTTTAAAAATTGAGTTATTTATTTATTCTCTTTCATCTCCAGATCTCATTCACCAATCATAGGTAATTCATTAATGTATTCAATTAATATCTTTGTGTTTGTCTCGATTCTTGAAAATTGTATATTATAAAGTGTGCATGTATTTTATTGAAAATGAAGTTATAAAATCAATTATCTCAGATTACACCTGAGAAACTGGAAACTAGGACAAGATCAAATTAAATCTCTTTAATTAAATTGAATGAATGAAATAATAAAGAGTAAAAGTGAATTTAAAGGTGACATATGGTAGAAAATACATTTAAAAATTAGATCTCTGAAAAATTAATAATATCAAAGACTCTTTTTAGCAGGGCTAATAAAATAAATGTGTACACGCCAAACATGACTGAAACAGGATTTTAAATTTTCAAAAGAGCTTCTCTAGTCCCCATCTCAATCAGCGCTGCCACCTGCGTCTTCCGCTGAGCCCTGGGGCTGTTCCAGCGGCCGCTCCCCTCACGCCTCACACACGTTCCCTTGGCTCCTTGGCCACTTCGGAATCCCAAGCACACCTGACTCAGAGTATTTCCTGCCACCGCTCCTGCTACCATCCTAACGTAAGCCCAGCCAGGTGGCTCCTATGTCAGTGCAGCGGCCTTCACACTGTCCTTCCTCCTTCCACCACCTGCTTCCTACTCGTAGTTCTCCCTAGAATATGCAGAACACTGTCTCAGTCATGCCCATCAGGTCATGGCGTTCCATATTATGCTGCACAAATATCACCTCCAGTGGAGTTTCACACCCTTCCTTCTATGTGGCCTTGCTTGCTATTCCTGTAACACAGCAAGCTCCTTCTAGCTCAGCTTTTTCACACTTGCTGTGCTCTTTGGAATGCCTTCTCCCCGTTCTTGTGGCTTGCCAGTATTTCTTCCAGCTCTCCGTTTAAACGTTATTGCTGTAAAGAGGTCTTCTGCGATGATTGTTCCAAAACAGCCTCCAGTAACTGCCTGCCACACGCCTTCCTCTTATTTTCCTCTGTTTTTTCTTATAGCCCATATTGATCCATACATTTATTTATTTACTTTTTATGTTCCTCAGTTAGAATTTCAAGGTCCGTAAAGGTAGGTAGATAGCTCATTGAATCCTTCAGAATCCTTTAACAGTGTCTAGAACATGTGAATGTTTAATGAATACAAGAACTAGTGAGGAGTGCTGTTAGAGCCCCAGAAAAGGATAAGAAGAAGAAACATAGTGGGAATACTAAGTAAGGAAATCAGAATACAGGGTAGCATATTAATGTATTCTTTCTTAATACTTATTATTTATGTAGTACAATCATAAATTCTTTAGGAAGTGAATAGTGTCATGAAAAGCATATTTTTTTTTGGTAGGTGTGCGCTCATGCATAAATCTAATATTCAATTTTTGATCAAAAGTAACTAAGACTCAAATGTACAAATCGGAAATAATATCATTAATTTCTTAAATAGCCTGATCAAAATTCCCTATGCATTGAATGAAACATTATTTAAAATCTATCAGGCTAGAAACTAGCATATAATTTTATGTTTTGTAAGGAGAATGAAAGAAATATTAATATTAAACCTTACATAAAATAAGATGAGGACTACATGCCACTGAAATATTTCACAATATTATTTCTGTGTTTCTTCCTTAACTTTGGAAGTTGAGAATTTTCTCTAATATGCTTCATTAATTTCCTCCGCCACTAAATTTTATCAAAAATTTAGATTTCAGGTCCAGCAACTTTCAGGCTTAGCACTGGTTCATTCTTGGTCCCATATCAAATGACTAGCTTCGGGGTTTTTTTATTTTTCTTTTTGAGACAGAGTCTCGCTCCCCCAGGCTAAAGTGCAGCGGCACGATCTCTGCTCACTGCGACCTCTGCCTCCCAGGTTTAAGCAGTTCTTGTGCCTCAGCCTCCTGAGTAGCTGGGATTACAGGCATGCGCCACCGTGCCCAGCTAATTTTTGTATTTTCAATAGAGACAGAGTTTCACCATGTTGGCCAGGCTGGTCTCAAACTCCTTGCTTCAAGTGATCTACCGCCTCGGCCTCCCACAGTACTGGGATTACAGGCCTGAGCTACCACCTGGCCCTAGCTTCATTTTTAGCATTTATTTTTAGGGGATAATGTTTTGAAAGAATAAATTTTGGTTATTCTAAATGGCCAAATAGGGTAAAGAACATATGCAAATCTGGGGAACGTGGCCACAGACCCCTCAGTACAAGTGGAAGGAAAGACAGGAAGAACATTCACAACAGGACTAGTTACAGCAAGTCCTTGCTAGAGAACACACAGGGGTAAAGAATAGCTATAATCATCCAAGACGGGGTTTCTATCTACCCATGTCTCCCACAGTCCATGTGAGCAGCCTTGCCTTTCACAACAGGGTGATGACAATAGAGACTCTGGGACACAGATACATCTTGTGAAGGAATGTGATTGTGCACCTGCTGTGGTTAGCAGTTCTCAAAATCCCAGCAGGGAAAAACTATAATCATGAAGGTTTGCCTGAAAGACTGGCAAACTCCTCATTCCTCTAACCAACTAACACCTCTCTCTAATATGCTACATTAGTCTAGTCTATCCAGTTGGACTAGACCATGCTTGTCCAGCCTGTGGCCCATGGGCTGCATGCAGGCCAGGACGTTTGTGATTGTGGCCCAACACAAATTCGCAAACTTTAAAACATGAGATTTTTTTTTTTCAATTTCCTTTCTTTAGCTCATCAGCTGTCATTAGTGTATGTTACGTGCAGCCCAAGAAAAGCCTTTTTCTTCCAATGCGGCTGAGAGAAGCCAAAATATTGGACACCCTTGACTAGATCATGTGAGAGCCACATAGCTATTTTATATAATTTCGTTTTCTCCAAACAACTACTTTTGCTCAGTGTACCCCAGAGTGATTTTATGATAATGATCCCTGTGCCTACGATAAAATGTTGCTAAGAGACTGATCCCCACGTTTTGTTTTCTTCTTTCTATTCCTAACTGTTGGAGGTGACTTGCTCCTCTCTTTTTGTGTGAGCTGTGAATCGTGTACTCTATTTAGATGGTTTAATCACTGGATGTAAGACAGTGCGAAGACACACCGAGAGCTCATTTCCAGTGGGGGTAGAAGACTCTACACATTCATTTTGTTGATTTAACTCAGTACTGGTCCCATCTTACTTCTCTTCTCATTTTTTAAAATATTTCATCAAAATTTTCAGTAGGAAATACACAGTTCGAAAGTCAATGTAAAGATATATGGAGGAAACGTTTACCCTCAATGTTTTTCTTCTTCTACCCTTTCACAGGAAACCACTGATATATTTTTCTTCCACATTCCCCAGAATTTTTTAAGCAAATGTGAACACCATTTCCTCCCTGTCCTCCTCCTCTTTTTCTTCTAAAAGGGTCCGGTGTTACCCACTTTGCTTCCTTTAATGGTTACTTCCTGAGCATCCTTGTACCTTTTAATATCAGAGGATGCTCATTTTCTTTAAATGTGTGACATTTCATATTATCATTGTTCCATAACTTACTTAACCTGGCTCTTACGGATGGACTTGTGGGCTGTTACCAGTCATTTGCTCTTATAAATAACACTGTAATGCATTATTTTGTATTTGTGGTTTTAGAGATGTCTATATGTGCATCTTAGGATAAATTTCCAGAAGTAGGATTTCTGGGTCAATGTACATACACATGTTCATTTTTGACAGATATTACCAAGTTACCCCTCATAAAGTATGAGCGTGCCTATTTCACAGTAGCTTGTGAAAAAGATTGTTCATCATACTTTAGGGTTTTCAACACTCTTGTTTAAACTAGTATGGCATTTTTATACAGTTTTGATTAATTAATTAATGTATCTTTATATACTCTTGGTATAAAGAATATAAGTGTATATTCATGGGTCATTTATATTTCTTTTAATTGTCTATACTTCGATCAATTCTGCATGGGATTTTTGTCATCTTATTGATTTCTGGGGGATCTTTATACACTAAGGACAGAGCGCTTTCTCAGATGAGCTGTGACTATTTCTCTCAGTTGTTTAATCTTTAAAATTTTACTTATCTTATTTTTTGCCTACAGTAGCTTTAAGTTTTATAAAGTAAAAATATATACAATTTTTTTTATCTTATGGCTCCTGGGTTAGAATTTTTATAATGAAATAAAATTAAAAATGAGGGCATTGAACCTAGAAGGCATTGCACTAAGAATAAATATTGTTTCAGAGTTTAGAAGTTCTGTTTTAAATTTTCATTTCCAAAGGATGCTTAGATCTTGGTTTTCCAATTCATGTGTTCCTTCCATCATGTCAAATGCATGATTCTTATATCTAAACCTCCAACATTTTGCTGCTTTTAAAATTATCATTCCTGGCCAGGCACAGGGGCTCACCATTTCATTTCAGCCTGGGCGACAACAGCAAAACTCCATCTCAAAAAAAAAAAAAATTATAATTTCTTGTCACATTGAAAGGCAACATACTCAAGATTACAGGCTGAATTTGTGTATTTTTTGATAATAGATTTACCTCCTGATCTGCATCTGAGTTATAATGAAATTAAATCACTTTTTACTTCCTCTTCAATGTACACTGAGTAATCTGAAGATGGTGGTTTGATGAGCTAAGCAAAATTTAAAGTTATCCTATTAAAAATACTAAAAAAAAAAAAAAAAAAGTATTGCATGGGTACCATATCTCCCCGTGTAACTCCCCTTCAGTGAGTGTTAGTGCAGTCCCAGCCCAAGTAAGATACTCAACAGGGCTGAGGATTCAGATGCAACCTTTGCCCCTATGGAGCATTTAACCAAATAACAGAGGGTCTTTTGTTAATGCCAATTTCATTTATCTTTAAGAAAACTTACTTTCAATTTTATACACTAACTTACATTTCTTGAGAGCCTGTATGTTTTATTTTTATAAAACATTGCCAATTTTCATTGCAATCAGTAAGGCATGTGTATATTTGACTTTGGGTTGCTACAAAACTGAGCGTTCCATGACAAACATATTCCACACTGCCAGGCATCTCTGTAATGAGAGATTACTGTACTTGCCTTTTCATTTCCCTTCTCATTTTTGTTTCATCTTCTCTATCTGCCCACCCCCAACCCCACCTATAACACAGATACACACACCCTTCCTGCCCAGGGGCCTGGGATATTTTAAGTGACTCATTCATGTTTGATGAATCAAAGAAGGAAGGGAAGGTGTGTGGGAAGGAAGCCAAAGAAAGAAAGGAAAACAGAACGAAGGGAGGTGATGGAGAGAGCACAAAGGTCCCCCTGTGGAGGCTACATAGGTCATAGAGATTGCAATAGAATTCAAAACAGTGCTTCAAAACTCATCACTGGTTTTTTAAAATTTTATTAAAAATATTTTTTTGCTTCATTGAACCTTATATTTTAATTGATTGAAGTTAGTCTTTATTTCTTCAACAATTTTATGTATACATTCTTGACAAAACCTGTTTGAAATAAAAATTCATGCTACAATCTGATTTTTGAAATTCAAAGATAAATGACATATCCATGCTTTTCTACAGTAGCTTTCTGTCTTTCTGTGTACCTTTGGGATGAAGAGATTCCCAAGATGTTCAAGGACATGTAATGAGCATACTTAGTCCTGTTACAATTTGTGCACATTGTATACATTTTACATTCACTTCAGAGTTTAAACTCCTTCTCCTTGACTTTAAAGTAGGTAAGACTGATATACATTTGCACATTTTTCTTCATTCTTAACAATTAATCTCAGAAGGTTCTGCTTGGGCTGTGTAGTGAGGGAAAAATGTAGCTCAGAGCCAGCCTAAGGGAGACACAAGTGTCAGACCACAGGGGCAGACCACAGCCTCAGAAAGCTGTCCTATTTCATATTTCCACAGTTTCTTGGTTATAAGAAAGAAAAACTGGGTGAATGCAAAAGGACAATTTAATATGCCGATTTAATTGTTTTATCTCATAAAACTTGTCAGGAAATACTTGGACGGTGTCAGTACTGCCCGCGTTATCAGCTAGCCCTGATTTAGGCTCCATTCCTTTTTGTTGATAAATCCCATATGCCACTGTAGGAGCAGCCTCTCCACTGTAAGTCAGTCTGGAACGCTAACTGACCACGATTTTAAAAACTCCCAATATCACAATGAGCAAAAGTAAACGCTATTACCTAGCTATTGCTATTCAGCTAACCGACATAGACACAACCTTAATTTCAGGCACGAAGAACATTTTAAAAGAAAAATCAATGTACATGCTTTTCTGACTTTCTACTCTATACTCAATTCCACAGCTGAATGTGGAAGCCAGTAAAGATGCATTCTCAGTTATCCATCCTGGAAGATGTATTCCATTCTTCATTTCGTGGTCATTTTTACAGCAGCCCTGTGAACACATATTCATACATTTATTTCAATGTTCTGACATAAAGTGTCTGTAAGGTTGACTAGGGGACTAACTCTGCTAGTCCTCATTAATTGTAATAGGAATTCAAACTTTAGAAAAAAGCATATACCAGCCAGGTACAGTGGCTCACGCTTGTAATCCCGGCATTTTGGGAGGCTGAGGTGGGTGGATTACCTGAGGTCAAGAGTTCGAGACCCGCCTGGCCAACATGGTGAAACCCTGTCTCTACTAAAAATGCAAAAATTAGCCAGGCATGGTGGTATGCCCCTGTAATCCCAGCTACTGGGGAGGCTGAGGTGGGAGAATTGCTTAGATCCGGGAGGCGGGGGCTGCAGTGAGCCACTTTTGAGCCACTGCACTCCAGCCTGGGTGACAGAGTGAGACCTCATCTCAAAAAAAAAAAAAAAAAAGAAAAAAAAAAAAGAAAGAAAGAAAAGCATGCACGAAGTACATAGGATAAAAGTATGTTATAATACACATCACACACATGAAGAAAGAGAAGGAAAATAATGCAACAACTGGGGCAAAATGGCGAGTCTGTGTGAGGGATATTCAGCTCTTTGCACTCTAATTACAGCTTCTTTGTAAGTCTGAAATTATAACCAAATGAAAAGTAACAAGTAAAGAAACACAATTAGGCATACACAGAGATCAAATATGTCACTAATCCAAGAGAATCAACAGAAAGAAAAAAGCGCCCAAGAGATTTAGGAAATTGAGTGATGAGACAGTGGCTTTCAATTAACTAAAATTAAAACATCAAAAGAACTTAAAAATATTCTGAAGTGGAGCATAGAACTCCAAACCATGCTAAAGCATGAAATGTAAATTCTGAAAGTGAACAATAAAATCCCTAAGGAGGAGGGGCTAAGACGGCTGACTAGAACCTGCTGCGGGGGGCCAGGTTCCCACGGAAAAGAGCAAACACAGCGAGCGAACCGTGCACCGGCAACCAGGTCTCCAGCTTCCATCACCAGGAATGACAGTCGGTGCCACCCGCGGAGAGCCAGGAGCAGCGCGGGGGTGCGAGGGCCCCGCTGGGAGCCACGCGGGGAAGGAAAACTCCCCCCCAGCCAGGGAGGCGGTGAGGGACCCACTACCCAGCCCGGAAAACTTCTGTCCGCGGATCTGTGCAGCCCGCATCAGGAGGGCCCACAGCGAGCCCACGCCGCCAGGCCTTGGGTCCCGAGCCCAGAGCTGTGCGGATCCTCAGGGCCGCTTGGCTGGAGACTGCCTAAGACACGGGAGAGGCAGCCTCCGTTACCACCGCTTCTGCATCTGCGGCTGCCTAAGACCTCCGAGCCCCCAGGGAGGGGCGACCATCACTGCAGCTCCAGTCAGCTGTTTTTCCCCTGCCAGCACCAGGGAGACTGATGGTTTGGACCCGGGAGGAATTCCCCACAGCCAGCACAGCCGCTGTGGCAGGTCATGGCCAGACTGCCTCCTTAGGCAGAACCCTGACCCATCCCTCCTCACTGGGTGGGGCCTCCATGCGGGAATTTCAGCAACTCCAACCAGGGGTTTAGGGACAGAACTTTGATCTCCCTGGGACTGAGCTCCTGAGGAAAGGGGTGGCCGTGGTCTCCAAGGACCAGCAGACTTAGTCTTTCCTCCTGCTGGCTCTGAGGAATCCAGCCAGTCTGGAGGAGCGGCATTCCCTCCAGCACAGTGCACACCCTCTGCCAAGGGACAGCCAGAGTGCTTCTTTGAGTGAGTCCCGGATCCCGTGCCTTCTGACTGGGTGAGCCAGGGGTTTCCAGGCACCATATGCAGGAGCATTCCCACTGACAGAGATCCCAGGGGAAGGAGCAGGCAGCCACCTTTGCTATTCTGCAGCCTCCACTGATGACATCTCCAGATGCGGGAAGGACCTGGGTGAATAGGGTGTGGAGTGGACCTCCAGAAAACCACAGCAGCCCTGCAGAAGAGAGGCTTGACTGTTAAAAGAAAAACAAAAAGCAACAACAACAACAGCATCAACAACAACAACAAAATCCCCACAAAAACCCCATCCAAAGGTCAGCAGCCTCAAAGATCAAAACTGGATAAACTCAGGAAGATAAGAAACAAGAAAAAAATGCCGAAAACTCAAAAAGCCAGAGTGTCTCTTCTCGTGCAAATGATCTCAACACCTCTCCGGCAAGAGCACAGAACTGGGCAGAGGCTGAGATGGATGAATTGATAGAAGTAAGCTTCAGCAGGTGGGTAATAAGGAATTTCACTGAACTAAAGGACTGTGTTCTAACCCAATGCAAAGAAGCTAAGAACCACGATAAAACATTATAGGAGCTGTTAACCAGAATAATGAGTTTAGAGAGGAACATAAATGACCTGATGGAGCTGAAAGACACAATATGAGAACTTTACTATACAATCATGATTAACAATAATTGAATAGACTGAGCAGAGGAAAGAATTTCAGAGCTTGAAGACTATCTTACTGAAATAAGACAGGCAGACAAGACTAGAGAACAAAGAATGAAAAGGAATGAACAACACCTCTGAGAACTATTGGATTATGTAAAAAGATTGAACCTACAATGGATTGCGGTACCTAAAAGAGATGGGGAGAATGGAACCAAATTGGAAAACATATGTCAGGATATCATCCAGAACTTCCCCAACCTAACAAGACAGGCCAACATTCAAATTCAGGAAATCCAGAAAACCCTAGTAAGATACTCCAGGAGAAGATCAACCCCAAGGTCAAAATGAAGGAAAAAAATATTAAGGGCAGCCAGAGAGAAAAGCCAGGTAACCTACAAAGGGAAGCCCATCAGACTAATGCAGACCTCTCAGCAGAAACCCTACAAGCCAGAAGAGATTGGGGTAAATATTCAACACCTTAAAGAAAGGAATTTCCAACCTAGAATTTCATATCTGGCCACTTATAAGTTTCATAAGTGAAGGAGAAATAAAATCCTTTTCAGACAATCAAGGGAATTCACCACCAACAGACCTGCCTTGCAAGAGCTCCTGAAGGAAGCACTAAATATGGAAAGGGAAAACCATTACCAGCCCTGCAAAAACACACTGAAATACAAAGACTAATGACACTATGAAGTAACTACATCAACAAGTCTGCAAAATAACCAACTAGCATCATGATGACAGGATCAAACTCACACATAACAATATTAACCTTAAATGTCAATGGGCTAAATGCCCCAATTAAAAGACACAGAATGGCAAGCTGGATAGAGTCAAGACCCATTAGTGTGCCCCATTCAAGAGACCTGTCTCACATGCAAAGACACACATAGGCTCAATATAAAGGAATGAAGGAAAATTTACCAAGCAAATGGAAAGCAGAAAAAAGTAGGGTTGCAATCCTAGTTTCTGACAAAACAAACTTTAAACCAACAAAGATCAAAAAAGACCAAGGGCATTATGTAGTGGTAATGGGATCAATTCAACAAGAAGAGCTAACTATCCTAAATATATATGCACCCAATACAGGAACACCCAGATTCATATAACAAGTTCTTAGAGACCTACAAAGAGATTTAGATTCCCAAACAATAATAGTGGGAGACTTTAACAACCCACCGTCAATATTAAACGAATCATCAAGACAGAAAATTAACAAGGATATTCAGGACCTGAACAGCTCTGGATTAAGTAAACCTAATAAATATCTATAGAATTCTCCACCCGAAAACAACAGAATATACATTCTTCTTGGCGCCACATGACACTTACTCTAAAATCAATCACATAATTGGAAATAAAATACTCCAGCAAATGCAAAAGAACTGAAATGAAAACAAACAGTCTCTCAGATCACAGCACAATCAAATTAGAACTTGTGATTAAGAAACTCACTCAAAACCACACAACTGAAAATTGAACAACCTGCTCCTGAATGACTCCTGGGTAAATAATGAAGTTAAGGCAGAAATCAAGAAGTGCTTTGACACCAATGAGAACTAAGAGACAATGCACTAGAATCTCTGGGACATAGCTAAAGCAGAGCTAAGAAGGAAATTTATAGCACTAAATGCCCACACCAAAACGTTAGAAAGATCTCAAATTGACACCCAACATTACAACTAAAAGAACTAGAGAACCAAGAGCAAACAAACCCCAAAGCTAGCAGAAGACAAGCAATAACCAAGATCAAAGTGGAACTGAAGGAGACAGAGACACGAAAAACCCTTTAAAAAAATAAATGAATCCAAGAGCTGTTTTTTTGATAACGTTAATCAAATACATAGACTGCTAACTAGACCAATAAAGAAGAAAAGATAGAAGAATCAAACAAGCACAATAAAAAATGATAAAGAGATATCACCACTGACCCCACGGAAAGACAAACAAACAACCATCAGAGAGTACATAAACACCTCTGTGCAAATAAACTAGAAAATCTAGAAGAAATAGATAAATTCCTGGACACATACTTCCTCCCAAGACTGAACCAGGAAGAAGTTGAATCCCTGAATAGACCAATATCAAGTTCTGAAATTGAGGCAGTAATAAATAGCTTACCAACCAAAAAAACCCCAGGACCAAATGGATTTACATCTGAATTCTACTAGAGGCACAAAGAGGAGCTGGTAGCATTTCTTCTGAAACTCTTCCAAACTATTGAAAAGGAGGGACTTCTCCTTGTGAGGCCAGCATCATCCTGATACCAAAACCTGGCAAAGATACAACAAAAAAGGAAAACAGCAGACCAATATCCCTGATAAACTTTGATGCAAAAATTCTCAATAAAATACTGGCAAATTGAATCCAGCAACAAATCAAAAAGCTTGTCCACCATAATCAAGTTGGTTTCATCCCTGGAATGCAAGGCTGGTTCAATACATGCTAATTAATAAGTGTAATTCATCACATAAATAGAACTAAAGACAAAACCACATGATTATCTCAATAGTCACAGAAGAAATGGCCTTCAATAAAATTCAGTATCCTTTCATGTTAAAAAAAAAAAAAACTCTCAATAAACTAGGTATTGCTGGAACTTACCTCAAAATAATAATAGCTATTTATGAATAACCCATAGTTAATATGAGAATGAATCAGCCAAAGCTGGAAGCATTCAACTTGAAAACCAGCAAAGACAAGGATGCCCTCTTGCACCACTCCTATTCAATATAGTGTTGGAAGCCCTGGCAAGGGCAATGAGGCAAGAGAAAGAAATAAAACATATCTGAATAGGAGGAGAGGAAGTCAAACTGTCTCTGTTTGCAGATGACATGATCCTACATCTAGAAAATCCCATCATCTCAGCCCAAAAGCTTCTTAAGCTGATAGGCAACTTCAGCAAAGTCTCAGGATACAAAATCAATGTGCAAAAATAACAAGCATTTCTATGCACCAACAATACAAAAACAAGAGTGAAGTAATGAAGGAACTGCCATTCACAATTCATACAAAAAGAATAAAACACCTAGGAATACAGGTAACAAGGGAGTGAAGGACCTCTTCGAGGAGAACTACAAACCACTGCTCAAGCAAAACAGAGAGGACACAAACCAATGGAAAAACATTCCATGCTCGTGGATAGGAAGAATCAACATCATGAAAATGACCATGCTGCCCAAAATAATTTATAGAGTCAGTGCTCTTCCCCTAAAGCTACTACTGATGTTCTTCACAGAATTAGAAAGAAAACTACTTTAAAATGCATATGGAAGCAAAAACAAGCCCGTATAACCAAGACAATCCTAAGCAAAAAGAGCAAAGCTGGAGGCATCACTCTACCCAATGTCAAACTATACTAGGCTACAGTAACCAAAACAGCATGGTATTGGTACAAAAACAGACATATAGACCAATGGAACAGAATAGAGATCTCAGAAAGAAGACCATATATCTACAACCATCTGATCTTCAACAATACTGACAAAAACAAGCAATGGAGAAAGGGTTCCCTTTTTAATAAAATTGAAATTGGAACCCTTACTTATACCTTATACAAAAATTAACTAAAGATGATTTAAAGAGTTAAATCCAAAACAATAAAAACTCTAGAAGAAAATCTAGGCAATACCTTTCAGGACATAGGCATAGGCAAAGATTTCATGAAAAACATCAAAAGCAATTGCAGCAAAAGCCAAAATTGACAAATGGAATCTAATTGAACTAAAGACCTTCTGCAGAGCAAGGGAAGCTATCACTAGAGTTAACAGACAACCTACAGAATGGGAGAAAATGTTTGCAATCTATCCATCTGACAAAGATCTAATAACCAGAATCTATGAGGAACTTAAACAAATTTACAAGAAAAAGACAATCCTATTGTCAAAGGACATTAACAGACACTTCTCAAAAGAAGATATTTATGTGGCCAACAAACATGTGAAAAAAAGCTCAACATCTCTGATCATCTGTCCATGAGAACAACAGGTTGTATCTTCTGTGGAGCCTGTCACCTCTGTCCCCTTAGGTGTCAATTCTTGCATTTGTTTTGCTAGAGGACCCTCTCTCATGGCATGTGATAGTCCCTCATATCTTTAGGGTATGCTTTCTTCTAATTCTTTTGTCTTATTTTGAATGTCCATACTAGCTTGTTGGGGAGTCTCTCAGCACCTCACCAGGGAGACCTGGTGGGGGTCCTCCTGCCAAGTGAGGTGCACCAGCATGTGTCATTCTGTGAGTGGGGTCCCTGCTCCCCTGGGCTGTGGCTGCCTCTCAGGGACCCCTCCTCCTTGTCTGGGAGACAGTGGGCTGCCAGCAGCTTTGCTCCTCCTCCCTAAAACCCCAACTCTTCCTATGGCCTAAGATAACTTCCAATTCTCCCTCTTCACCTCCTTTGGCCCCACTTTCTTAGCTCTTACCTCTCTCCGGCTGGCGTTTTGGCCTTTTTTTAAATTTATTTATTTAAAAAAATGTATTTGGTCATTTCCTGTAAACCAGGACCTGGATTAAACAAATTTTCAAGCTTCATTTCAATCAGACTCTTGTTTGGCGTTGTCATCATCAAACCATTTCAATTTTCTTGCTTGAGTTCTTAATAGCCTCATTTATAAACACCTCAAGTTCCTGTGGTATTTTCAGAACTTTTCATCATTTTTCTTAAAACTCGAAAGGAGAATAGACTTAAGGCAACTGCTGACATTTGGAGAGATGGGAAAATGTGGTATCAAAGATAAGTCTGAGCTTTGAGGCTCAGGTATTGAGGGCTGACCATGGTGTGGATGATGGAGAAAGTGAGGTGTCAAGAGGAATAGCAGCCGTGCTGGAAACAGGGTAGACGTGCTCAGTGTGAAGCCGATCGTTGTGTAATTGGTCTCAAAGGTGTATGGAGTTTTCCATGTCACTTTTTAACATTCTTGAATTCTGGATTGTTGGGCTTTTTTTAAGATATAGCTAGACATGGATGTTTCATTTGCTGTATATAAATTTAATTGGCTCTGCTTTCTCACTAAGACTTTTGCTTTAATTAGCAACCTCCTCTTATTTGTAAATCAAAGCCAAGGCCACAATATACATTTGCATAATAAATGCAAGCAGTTTGAGCTTGATCCCTGAAGATCTGAGCTCTCTGTGCGCAGAAACCAGTTGAGCTCCCAGCTGGAGTTTGTGGGATTAATTTTCAGTGTTCAAAAAGTATCATAGCCTGTGTGTCTCACCTGCGGGAACTATTTTTGTACCTTTAACAATTTCAAGATTAGTGCTTTTATTTTCCTTTCAATCTTTAGATCAATGACCAGTTGCACAAAAATGTAATTCCTTTGGGAAGAAAATATGTGAGCAAAGGGAAATGGTTTTCAACCCTAATGCATCACAGTGAGACAAGGACCCTGTAGATGGCCCCACCTGGGGTTCTCTGTACATGCGCCAAGTGCCTTGCACTGCTCAAGGTGAGAGCCAGAACTTGCAAGACCCACGGCAGATCCTGATTTAAAATAAGCATGGAGGCCAGGCACGGTGGCTCACACCTGTAATCCCAGCACTTTGGGAAGCTGATGCG
Organism: Piliocolobus tephrosceles; assembly: GCF_002776525.5. NCBI lineage: Eukaryota > Metazoa > Chordata > Mammalia > Primates > Cercopithecidae > Piliocolobus > Piliocolobus tephrosceles. The sequence continues at coordinate 162,303,870 of NC_045439.1, forward strand.
GGCGGATCACGAGGTTAGGAGATCAAGACCATCCTAGCTAACACGGTGAAACCCCGTCTCTACTAAAAATACAAAAAAAATTAGCCGGGCGTGGTGTCAGGTGCCTGTAGTCCCAGCTACTCGGGAGGCTGAGGCAGGAGAATGGCATGAACATGGGAGGCAGAGCTTGCAGTGAGCTGAGATCCGGCCACTGCACTCCAGCCTGGGCGACAGAGCAAGACTCCATCTCTAAAAAATAATAAAATAAATAAGCATGGAATTCTCTCTCCAACCTTTTCTAACACATCATCTCCTTAAAACTCCCGAATATATTTAGAGGTGATTACAAAGGGCTGAGGACAAAAAAAATTGGAAAAAATACAATCACAAATCAATCAATCAAAGGTGTTTATTTGAATACAGGTCAGCAATACATGATTTTATAGAATATTGCATTTTTCTTCCTGTTCTCATTTGTTTTTTTGCAGGCTAAATGTTTGCTTGCACCTGGTTGCTTTCTCAATTAGACTGAAGTGAGACATCTTACGGCTGACTCGCCTGAACACTCCATTAAAACACTTCATGGCATGGTGTGCAATCCCCCAAGCAATCTCGTTAAGCGCATATTAGCTTTTTCTAATTTAGAACACAGTCCTTTATGTACAAAGACGAGGGAAAAACTAATACATACCCATTGTAAGATTACACTGTGCGGGAAATCACAGGCGCATCTGAGACTTTCACGAAACAATAGGGCTCTTCGTACCCAATGTGGTTCCAGCTGGCTTCTGTGATTCATCAGAAACCCAGATATTAACAAATGAAGCCCTTCGTGGTGGTTGGCCTCACAGTCCCCCCGCTTCCACCGGCCCCGGCCGTGTGGATAAAACTCTGGCTTCCTGCTGAGCTGAAATGTTCCTTCAGTCACAGAGTCACAGAATGAGGATTATAGCCACAGTAAACCTCTCGCCTCAGGTCACATCTTCCCGTCAGGAGCAGGGCCCGTGATTGATACCCTTAGTCATCCCTCACGTCCATCTGCAATGCTTCACACCCCCAAAGGGCTTCACTCGACATCATCTCTTTGAAGCGGTAAAACCACCCTCCCAGGCCACTGCTCTTGCTTCAATTTGCAAACACAAGCTTAGGAAGTTTTCTTGACTTACTTATGATCACAAAGATGTATGTGGAAGACCTAGAGCTAGAGACCTGGGACCTGAACCCAGGACTTCACACCTTTAATATTTGTTCATCTAAATATGTGCCTATTTCTCCTACTCTATTTTTCCAAGATTAGGACTCAGCCTTAACAAAGGCATCCTTCATAGAAACATGGCCAGATGGATTTCTTGGGTATCAGAAGCAGGGCTTTGGCTAAAGGGGGAAAAAAGCATTTTAACATTTTTTTAACTCCACTTCCCCTTTAACTCTTACAAAACCAGACATACATATCAATCCAATCACAATTTTTTTATTGAGCATCCGGTGTCCTGAACTGAACAAGGTGCTTTGAGGGTCCTGTCCTCACAGACACAGCAGCCTGGAGAGGGGAAATATCGCACCCAGGAATGCTCTGTGTTTGCTGTGACTACAAAGACAGGAAAGAGAACAGAAGCCTTGGAGCTACCGCTGTCACTCAGAGTCACAGCATGTCTGGGTCAGGGTATGCACCCTGCTCATTCTGTGACTGCTGTTTGGCTATAGGCAAGGACCATGTCCTGGAAGAGGGAGGTCTCAGGAAAAGAAGGGGCTGGGCAGGACTGGGAGAGAGAAAGAGAGCCAGGCAGGAAGGAGGCCTAGCACATCAGTTCCCTGTGGGTAAGAGTCCTGCAGAGGACAGTGGATCTCCCCAAATATACAAGAAAACAGTGTTTTCCAAGTGCCCACTGAAGGAAAGGCCTCCACCCTCCCTCCATCTCCCACCACACCTTCTTCAATACTCTTACTGTTCCTGGATTATTGATGGGGAAACAGATGTGAGTGACGGGTACATAATGGCCAGAGTGAGGTCAAATCTCCATCTCTGACTTCCCTAACAGTGTTCCTGGCACTTACCATGGTACCCAATGATCCTGGGGGCTCTGAAGTGGGCATGGAGGAGGTCAGGCCCAACTTTCACTTCTCCTGGGAAAAATGGCATTTTACTTAGTGGTCTAATCATTTCTCTTACTTTTCAAGATAAAGTAGAAAGAAGAAAAAACCTAGGCCAGGTGCGGTGGCTCACACCTGTAATCCCAGCACTTTGGGAGGCTGAGGCAGGCGGATCATGAAGTCAAGAGATCAAGACCATTCTGGCCAACATGGTGAAACCCCGCCTCTACTGAAAATACAAAAATTAGCCAGGCATGGTGGTGCACACGTGTAGTCCCAGCTACTCGGGAGGCTGAGGCAGGAGAATCACTTGAACCCGGGAGGGAGAGGTTGCAGTGAGCTGAGATCGTGCCACTGTGTTCCAGTCTGGCAACAGAGCGAGACTCCATCTCAAAAAAAAAAAAAAAAAGAAGAGAGAAAGAAAATAGCCCTAGTATCTCCCAGGTACTACACGTTGTTTTGTAAAATTGAATATTCATATTATTATAAAAACAGATTTTTTAACAGAAAAATACAACCTTTAATAACAAGGAATCTAACACCTATAGCTCTCTGCCCTCCCTACTGTGCAGCCATTATTCCTCAGGAGGGCAGGAGAACTCAGGACTCCTCCGCACGGCCCTTGGGGCCTGAGTAACAGCTGGGGAGTGGATAAGGATGTGCAGATTCAGAACAGCTGTTGTCTTCCTGGCAATCAGCATGACATATTTGATTGTCATTTCAAGAAAACAGTGCATCAGCCACATGCACTCTGTTTATTTTTGGTACTTTTATTTTTGAAATCATAAAACAGAAACAGCACATAGAACAAAAAATAAATATCCATGGCTTATTCTTCCTTCACCATTTTCTGCCCTTTGGTTTTCCTAACTTACTGAATACAGATGTAAGAATCCACAGAGCTCAAGTAATTATTGGCAAAACTTTCAAAACCAGTCAGCATTTCATGACAGTCTCTTTTAAAACCTTAGATTGAAAAGTATACACTAAAACGACTTTCCTAAATCCTACATATACAAATCTTAGGAATAATATATGCCACATTTTGGGCAGACATCTTTTTTTTTTTTTTTTTTTTTCTGAGATGGAGTCTCGCTCTGTTGCCCAGGCTAGAGTGCACTGGCACAATCTCAGCTCACTGCAAGCTCCACCTCCTGAGTTCAAGCCGATTCTCTAGCCTCAGCCTCCAAAATAACTGGGACTACAGGTGCATGCCACTGCTAATTTTTTTTGTATTTTTAGTAGAGACTGAGTTTCACCATGTTGGCCAGGCTGGTGTCAAACTGCTGACCTCAGGTTATCCACACCTGCCTCAGCCTCCCAAGGTGCTGGGATTACAGGTGTAAAACACCATGCCTGGCCAGACATCTTTTTATTAATCTGGCTAATACAGCCTGGGTGCTCTGAACTCAAGATTAGGGAGCTGAATCTATTCACAACATGCTACTCAATTTAAAACACATAGATTCATAAGCCCATTTGGATTTTCTTTGAAAATTAATTACAGTATAGCCTCTTCCTAAGGCTGCAGTGAGAGATCAGTATATGCCACTGGTTTTGACTGTTTAAAGAGAACCAAGGCAAAAATGTGACCTAAAATAACAGTGGAGGTCACTTCTTACACTCACAGGACATCTTGAGAAGTGGGGACTCTACATTAACTTACCCTCTGTCTAACCCAGTGCTCAGCACCGTCTGGTTCACTAGGCCAGGAAAACTGGGTAGAACTCCTGGAGCTTTAGATAATAATTTAATAAACAATTAGATTCAAGGCCTAGCCCAATAAGAGAATTTCAAGCTATCATGAAGACACTAGCTAAGATGCGATGATTTTATAGAATTATCTTCTTTCATATTTCTAAGAGCGTCTGGTAGCTAGGAAACAAAGATGATTAAAATAATATATTTCATAAAACCACAATAAGATACCACCTCACATTCATTAGGATGGCTACTATACAAAAAAAAGTAGAAAATAGCACTGTTAGTAAGGATGTGGAGAAATTGGAATACTCATGTACTGTTTGTGGGAATGTAAAATGGAGCAGAAGCCATGAAAAGCAGTATGGTGGTTCCTCAAAAAATTAAAAAGAGATTATCTTATGATCCAGCAATTCCACTTCTAGGTATATGCCCAAAAGACACAAAAGCAGGGGCCTAAAGAAACATTTGTACACAAGTCTTCATATTGTTACAGGACCAATAGGCCCATATGCCTACTGCACAGTAAGCTACCAATACACTGAGACAGCAGGGTTTACAGCAGAGAAAGAGTTTAATGATCATAGGGAGGCTGAGTGAGGAGACAGGAGGGACCCTCAAATCTGTCTCCTTGAGGAGTTCTGTGCTAGGGTTTTTGAGGGGATCATGGAGGGGAAGGGATTGGAAAATTGGGGTCCTTACTTGGTTGGGGTAAGGATGATGAGAGTGCTGGAGGTGGACAGCAGTGACGCTGCACAACATTGTGGATGCGCTTAATGTCACTTGTCACTCAACTGTATACGTACAAATGCTTCAGGTAGTAAATTTTATGTCCATTTTACCACAATTAAAAACATGATACATTTTATAATATAAAATAGAGAAAATTAATTGATAATAGTCTTTAAATGAGTGTAAGTTTTATATATATATAGTGAAAGCTGAAATATTATAAGATTGTCTTTTAAAAATCACATTATATGATAGACTATGTACATATATTTAGGAGCCCCAGGCCATTGATTTTCGATGTTATATAATTTGCAAATTATGTTAATCATTATAATCTTAATAGGTGATAAAAACTGATGTATAAAGACTATTCTTTTGTTTGGTTAATGAGTACAAAAGCACAGATAGGAAGAATCATTCCTAGTGTTCTAGAGCACTAGAGGGTGACTATAATCAACAACAATTGATTGACTATTTTCAAATAGAAGAGAGGATTTTGAATATTCCCAATACAAAGAAATGATGAATGTTTAGGGTGATGGAAGTACTGATTACTGTGATTTGATCATTACACATTGCAAATATGTGTCCAAATATTACTCCGGGACTGGATGTGGTGGCTCACGTCTGTAATCCCAGCCCTTTGGGAGGCCACGGTGGGTGGATTATCTGAGGTCAGGAGTTCAAGATCAGCCTGGCCAACATGGTAAAACCCCATCTCTACTAAAAAAAATATATAAAAATACAAAAATTAGCCAGACATGGTGGCATGTGCCTGTAATCCCAGCTACTCAGGGATTTGATGAACTCATATAAGTTCATCAAATTCTTTACTGAATATATTTTGAGGCCCTTATATTTCAGTGCCTGGTAGAGTTTTGCTCAGAGTAAATATCTGAATGAATAAATCAAACAGCATTCAACGTTATTCTTAAGTATAAAATTACTTTTGCTGGATATATTAAGATTGATATAGAAAGAAACCCATTTGTACATACAGTAAGTTTTTTAAAAAGATATGACTCAAAAATAAAAGAATAACCTTTCAAAATCCAAACAAAGGTAACAAATTTCATTTGAGAAAAAATTAACAAAAAATACTTAATTGACTTCTTAGCATTTATTTTGTGTAATTTCTACATATGTTCCATATCCTTCTCTACACCAAAAGTCATTTTCAAGGTGTACCCTCCTTAGACCCCACATGATAACAATTTTGGCCATTTCCCTTAATTAATCCCATCTTCTGACATTTTTAACATAAATAATGTTTCCCCAAAGTTCCTGTCATTTATCAGCATGTGTCTTGGTTATACTTTCATTATATTGCATTTATCCAATCTTTTCTTTAAAATCCAATTTATCTACATAAAATACAACAAGATCCCTTTGTTTCACTTGGGCAGCCACGCATTCTTTTGGGATGTCAGCCTTGGCCATAGAGCAAAGCATCTGCTGCGTAGGATCTGTGCTTTGATCTCTTCCAGCTTCAAAATCTTAAGAGCATCGATATGCTCTTCTGTTCTGCAAATGAAAAAGAAATTGCCAGGCATTTCACCATGTTCTCCACTATGTGCTGCGTGTCAGGGATGGAGGGAGCACGCGGAGGAGGTGGCCTGCCTGCTGCATGAGGCCTCACTTCATCACTTTCTGTCTGTGGGACCTCACAGAAGTTCTCAGACCCCTTGCCCCTCAGGTGCCACACTTGCAAAATGGGATCATAAAGGTCCTTGCCTCCCAGCCTTATTTTACGGATGAAATGTGTTCTTGTGTATTTTGCAGCACTTAGAATTAGTGTCTGCCACTTATGTGCTTATCAGTTTATTAAGTAAAATCTCACATATGGAACCAAACCCAGCAGAAAAATTCCACACAAGATTCCATTTTTTAACAAGGAAAAGAACAGACTTGGACCACTCTTTGGGAAAGCTTTGTTGTGAAAAAGAGACAAATAAGATAGACTTGTCAGATTCAGCATGAATGGAAATTATCAAGTGTAATACACTGACTTGAGGACAGCCTCAACATTAGACTGGGAAGGTTTCTCTCTTAAATGAATGAACATGATCCCTTTCATAGGAAGGTGTTAGGTAACATGTGATAAATGACCAAATATTTTCACTCCTCAAGTTGAAGACTAATTATCCCTCAAGAAATGCCCACCAATCTGCTTCTTTAAATGACCAAAGCTACATACATTGGCATATTTAGTTATGACTTGTATATGAAAATATATTTTATTAATGATTCTTAAGCATTTGTTTCCTCTTCCTCTCAAAATTTCAATATGCTAATGTGAAAATTTTTATGGAAAAAATTAGAAGACTTTACTAGAAGTCACGTAGGAATAACTGAGTAAATGAAGCAAACAATTATGTTTATGGACAGGGAGAGGCAATACAGACGAAAGATGTCATTTCTCACCAAACTAATCTGCAAAATCAATGCAACTCCAGGTTAAATCCTTACAGGATCTTTCATGGAACTCGATGAAATAATTCTAAACATATATGGATAGAGTGTGGGCTAGAATAGCTAAGCCAACATTATAAATTAAAACAATACGCCTCCAGCTTTGTGCTTTTTGTTCAAGATTGCTTCGGCTATTCAGGGTCTTTTGTAGTTCCATGCAAATTTTAGGATTTGTTTTTCTATTTCTGTGAAAAATGACATTGGAATTTTTATTAAAAATGCATTGAATCTGTTGCTTACTTTGGGTAGTATAAACGTTTTAACAATGTCAATTCTTCCAGTTCATAAACATGGGATAGCTTTCCATTTATTTGTGTCTTCCTTAATTTTGTTCATCAACATTTTATAATTTTCATTGTACAGATTTTTCACCCACCTTGATTAAATGTATTCCTATTTTATCGTTTCTGATGCTATTGTAAATGAGATTTTTCTTTCTTCTTTTTTTTTTTTTTTTTTTTGAGACGGAGTCTTGCTCTGTCTCCCAGGCTGGAGTCAGTGGTGCGATCTCAGCTCACTGCAAGCTCCACCTCCCGGGTTCACGCCATTCTCCTGCCTCAGCCTCCGGAGTAGCTGGGCCTACAGGCACCCGCCACCGCGCCCGGCTAGTTTTTTGTATTTTTTAGTAGAGACCGGGTTTTGCCGTGGTCTCGATCTCCTGACCTCATGATCCGCCCACCTTGGCCTCCCAAAGTGCTGGGATTAGTAAATGAGATTTTTCATCTCATTTTTGGATAGTTCATTGTTAGTGTACAGAAATGCTACTTATTTTTGTATGTTGATTTTTTAACCTGCAACCTTACTGAATTTGTTCAGCAGTTCTAATGGTTTTTTGGTGGAGTCTTAAAGTTTTCTAAACACAAGATTATGTCATCTGCAAATAAAAAAATTCACTTCTTCCTTTCCTGTATGAATGTCTTTTATTTCTTTTTCTTACTTGAGCGATCTGGTGCTAGGACTTCTAGCACTGTGTTGAAGAGAAGTAGCAAGAGTGGGCATCCTTGCCTTCTTCCTCATCTTAGAGGAAAAGCTTTCAACTTTTCACCACTGAGTATTATGTTACCATGGACTTGTCATACATGGCCTTTACTGGGTTAAGGTAAATTCTTTCCATACCTATTTTTTGAGGGTTGTTAACATGAATGAAGATTAAATTTTGTCAAATGCTTTTCCTGCATCCTTTAAGATAATCATGTGTTTTTTGTTCTTAGTTTATTAATACAGTGTATCACATTTGTTGATTTATATATGTTGAACCATCCTTGCATCCCTGGGATGAATCCCCATGACCATGGTGAACAGTCTTTTTAATGTGCTATTGAATTTGATTTGCTGGTATTCTGTTGAGGAATTTTGCATCTGTGTTCATCAGAAATATTGGCCTGTATATTTCTTTTCTTACAGTGTCCTTGTCTGAATTTGATATCAGGGTAATGCTAAAAACAGAACCCTTGTACACTATTGGTGGGAATGTAAATTAGTACAGCCATTTTAGAAAATAGCATGGAGGTTCCTTAAAAAACTAAAAATAGAATGACCATATGATACAGCAATCCCACTTTTAAGTACATAGCCAAAGGAATTGAAATCAGCATGCCAAAGAGATATCTACACTCTCATGGTGATCTCAGCATTATTCACAATAGACAAGATATGGAAAAACCTAAGTGTCCATCAATGGATGAATGGATACAGAAAATCTGGTGTATGTGTACAATGGCCTACTATATAGCCTTTAAAAAGAAATTCTGTCATTTGTAACAACATGAATGGAACTGGAGAACATTATGCTAAGTGAAATAATCCAGGCACAGAAAGATAAATACAGTATAATCTCACTTGTGGAATCTAAAAAAGCTGACCTTGCAGAAACACAATAGAAAGGTGGTTACCAGAGGCTGGGGGAGAAGGGCTGGAGTGGGAAAAGGGAAGATGCTGATCAAAGGGTACAAAGTTGCAGGTAGGCTGGAGAAATAAGTTTTAGTGATCTACTCCATGGTGACCACAGCTAATAATAATGTACTGTATACTTTAAACTTGTTAAAACAGATTTATAACATTTTCACCACAAAAAGTAATAATTTGGTAAGATAATGGATATGTTAGTTAGCCAGATTAAATATTTTTATAATTTATACATAGGTCAAAACATCACATTGTACCCCATAAATACACACAATTATTTGTCAATTTAAAATAAAAAATTAAAATTAAAACAAAGCTAGTAAACTTAATTTCCTGATATGGAAATCTATTATAAAGCTATGCAAATTAAATAATGTAGTATTGACATAGATCAGTGGAACATGATAGCTCAAAAATAGAGTTATGATTAATTTGGGAATTTGATATGAATATGATAAAGATGTCATCTACAATCATGAAGGAAAGAGAAATTGTTCAGTAAATAGAGATAAATTGGCTACCCATCTGGACAGAAAATGAAGTAAGATTCCTGACTCACATTATCTAAAGAGTAAATTCCAGAGTTAAGGTGAAAATAAAAATTATGTAGAAGAAAAGTGAGAAGACGGTCTCTATGACTTTCAGGAAGGAAAGTAGCACTAGTCTTTGAAGAATAAGTCTGATCTCTTCAAAAATGAAAACTTAATGTGGCACGAGGAATACATAACAATCAAGTTACATAAAGAACATATAACATGAATAAGGAAAATAAATCCATCCAATAGAAAGTTTCCAAAGAAAAACCAGAGGCAGATTATAGGAGAGAAAATGCGAACGGTCAACCAATACATAGATACTGCTAGACCGTGAGCTGTTCGTGGGATGCAGTGAAAGAAGAAGCCATCTGGGCTGGAACATTCTCCTTCCAGCACCTCAAGCGCCCAGACCCTGACCCGCAGGAGAGGGGCTGGAACCCAGGCGCGCCCCGGGCTCTGCGGGTAGCAGCAGCTCCACAGTGATCAGCGTGGGAACGCTCTTACCTGGCTTTGCCTTAACAAAACCCCGCAGATGTCCATGTTTGTCTAGAAGAACAAACATGTAATGAACGTTCATCTTGAGGTGAATGTGAAGAGGGCTGGAAGACGAATGAGGGCCTGAACATCTTTCTCCATTCTCAGGGGAGGCGAGGGGAGAAGGCTCCGCATAGCTGGGATAAAACGTGGAGGTTCGTGTGTACGAGTCAAGGGCACTAATGACTGCCTGAACCTGTAACGGTACGGGAAGTAGCACTGGGGTAAAGGAAAGCCTCTCATTTCCTGCTAGAGAATCGAGGTGTCATGTCCTCTGTTGATGAAGCAGCGGCATAAACTCAGGAGCAGAGCTGAGAAGATCCCCAGCAGCCTTAAAACACGCGCCCATGGCTGCCTCCGGAGGGGACCCATGCTGCCCTCCTCTCCCTGTCACCTCTACCAGGAGATCCTGGCACTCAGCTCAGCAGATAAATGGATTTTTAAATAAAATGATACAAAACAAAATGAAAAGGCTGTAAGCCAACAGTATGGCAAAATCTCCAAAAAGGCAATTTCCAAAGTTTTTTATTTCAGTGGTTAGCTCTAAAATTCGTGTGGTTTTACTCATAATATTTATTGGAACCCTCACTTCATTTATTTCTAAAGTAGATCGCCGATTCTGACTTCCTGCGTGTCTATTTTTGGAAGTAATTTCTTCATCCCTCTAAACAGGGGCCTTAAGTACCCTGCAGGGGCATTCCCATCACCATGGCTTCATCCGGGAGGACTCTCTCCCCTTCACTAGTTCACAGTCAGAGGGAGAAGAGTGCCAGGTGAAGCCCAGACCAGGCATCCACCCCGCAATCTATGCCACCCTCTGTGCCTTCTCCAGTTGCATTCTTATTTTTATGTGGCTCTCGCTATTAAATACGTGAAAAAATAGAAAGCATTTTAAAAATACTGTTCCTAAAGGAAATAAAGAAACAGTGATATCTTGTGGTGCTAAGAGGTGTTCTCAAGTTTAAGCAGCAGTGAGACAAAGGAATTGATCTTGGTCCTGTCAATTCTGGAACCACCTCGGCAAGTGGGGTCGGGGCCAACCCAGACCCAGAGGTCTGAAGTCTGGCTTCACGGTTATTGTCCAACAGTAAGAAAGACAGGTACAACTCAGAAACCAATTCACCACCAGAAAAGCAAACAAATTAACTCTCCTCCACAGTCAAGCTAGCCAAGTAATCTGGAAGACTGGAAAATAATCAAAAAAAAAAAAAAAAAAGAAAGAAAGAAGGAAATATATTCTTCCTTCATATATGTGTGTGTATATAAATATATGTTTATATGTAGATACATATATGTATACAATACATATGTGTATATATTTATATGTGTGTGCATACATATTTACATGTACATGTGTCATGTACATATGTATCTATATATGTTCACACACATATATTAATATATAGATAGATTAGATTGAGGGTGCTTCTGACCCCACAGATGAAGGCCGTCTGCAGCAGCTGCCCCTGCCTTCAGATTCTGCCCTTGCTTTTTCCAGAATCTCAGAATGGGGGCTCCCAGCAATCACCTGCATGCTGCCTCTTCTCCCTCCAGAGGACTTTCCCTCCAGATGCCTTGCCCTCCTTTCCTGCCAGCAGAATCCCTTTAAAACGACTTAGGATACTCTCCCATGGGGTTTATATATATTTATATATGTGTGTATATGTATATATATTTACATGTATATGTATCATATATATGTATATACATATCTATATATTCACACACAGATATTAATATATACACACATATATACATATGTACATATATGTACACACATATAGATATTTCTCTTTATCAATACAATAGAGAAAGAAAGAGAGAAAGTCATTTCAGGGCAAGCAGAGTGACCTACACCTGATCTCCGTGCCTCAGGCAGGACTGCACGCTGTCTCTGTGTAAGGTAGTATCTGTTTAGGGAAACTCCAGGCATGAACACTTACATTGAGCCTGTCACATCCAAGTTTCTAAAGGGAAAGGCTGTGTTTCCTGTCACATCACAGGCACAAAGCAATCTTCTTAGGACAAGGAGTCAGGTAATGCCACTCAATTGTGTGACCCAAAAATGTATGAGTATATGAGTCTGACTCTTTACATGAGAATATTCACACCACAGACAGACCAGCATCATAACGGATTTACAAAAGAGAAGAGATGAGAACAGAGATGAAAAGTGATTCTTAATGTGGATCTCAAAGGATTTATTTAAGTATCCCTCATCTCCTCTTGACAGACTCTGCTCAGTTAGTGAGAACTTAATTACTCAATTAAGGATAAAATTATACGTGCTCTCTTTTTCCAAAATTAATAAACATGGTTCCAACTTTGTATTTTTAAGGAAACTACATTCATATCCAACAAACTATGATAACACTCATTGCTCAATTGTAATTAGTTTTTTCTTTATTTCCTGCCCACCCAAGGGGGCTGATCCCTGTGGAGCTAATGAAGACAGAGATGTACTCACAAGAGAAAGGCCACTGCTCCCAGGGACGTGGGCACTTCCAGATCCACCGGGACAGGGAACTAAGCCCGTTAGAGTCCACACTGAAATGACCTGCTGGCTAGAAAGAAATTCAACCTGCTGACCATTATTCCCCAGCATGGGTAGCAACAACAGCTCTTTCCAGATGGACAGCTTTTAGATTGAGGGTGCTCCTGACCCCACAGATGAAGGCCATCTGTAGCAGCTGCCCCTGCCTTCTCCACATTCTGTCCTTGCTTCTCCCTAAATCTCAGACTGGGGGTCCCAGTGATCACCTGTACGTTGCCTCTACTCCCTCCAGAGGACCAGAGGACTTACCCTCCAGGCACCTTGCCCTCCTTTCCTGCCAGCACAATCCCTTCAGAACTACTAGGGAATCCTCTCTCACGGGGTTTCCTAATGTGGATTCTTATCTAAGAGAACTGGAGTCTCCTATGTCAGTCTTTTTCTCCAAAAAACTCTGGGTTTTTTTTTTTGGTCAATTTCTCTCACTCACCCTCCTCCCCACACTGCCCATGCCAATAAAAAGACAGTTCTTTCTAAGCCACACAAGACTTGAGCAGACACACACACACACACACACACACACACACAGGCACCCTGCCTCTGTCTAGATGGTTTTCTAACTTCTCTTGCTGACACAGGAGGAACTGGCACAATTTTCAGGCTACCTTCAAAGGGCGGCAGCTGCCGACCGATGTTGGACTCCATTAATGCCCCGCTCCCTCCCACAGACAGACTCAGGGTCTGCAAAGGCTGGAGCTGGGACATGCTGCACTGTGCTCCTCCCGGATTTAAGTGCCTTACCTGGAGGAGTGATGTCAATGAGCACTGGTTGACATGAACTAATCTAACTTTAATGGGAAACATATTTAAACTCTTTGTATATGATCAGTTTTCAATACATTTGTGTATTCACAACGTAAGTTAGATTGCTTGGAGTTCTTCATTTTTCCACAATCTTAGCAGTCAAATTTTATTGCCCTCTCTCTCATGGACTCATATGAGAAAAAGCCTGAAGCTCATCTTCTCTCCTTGGTCCTGCTTCTGCCCTTGGTCACTGACACAGTGTTGGCCATCCCTAGCATCTACAACAGATAATATCCAAGTTGCTTATTACAAGCAAACTATGTGGATTTTATTTGCAAATATTCCTATGGCCTACATATAAAGCCATTTTACTTAAACTCAACATTTTGAAATAGTCCAGCTTTTAAAAAATCTAAATGTCTTCTTCTAGAAGATACAAATAAATGAAAGAATATTCCATGTTCATGATTTGGAAGAATGCATATTGGCAAAATGCCTATACTATCCAAAGCAATCTACGGATTCAGTGCAGATTCACAATTCACAGATTCAAAATTCTAATAATATTTATTACAGAAATAGAAAAAACAATCCTAAAAATCATATGGAACCACAAAAGACCCTGAACAGCCAAAGCACTCTTGAGCAAATAGATCAAAGCTAGAGACATCACACTACCTACTTCAAAGTATGCTATGAAACTATAGTAATCAAAACAGCATGGTACTGGTGTAAAAACAGACATATAAGCCAGGTATGACAGTGTGCACCTGTAGTCTCAGCTACTCAGGAGGCTGAGGTAGGAGGATCAGTTGAGTCTGGGAAGTCGATGCTACAGTGAGCCATGATTCTGCCACTGCATTCTAGCTGGAGCAACAGAGCAAAACTTTGTCACAAAAAAAGAACACATACACACACAAACACAAACAGAAACATAGACAAATGAAACAGAATGAGAGAACCTAGAAATAAATCCACACATTTACAGGCAATTAATTATTAATTTTTGGCAAAACTGTTGCAAACATACAGTGGGGAAAGGACAGTCTCTTCAATAAATGGTGTTGGGAAAACTGGATATCTACATGCAGAAGAATGAAATTAGACACTTATTTCACACTATATACAAATCAACTCAAAATGGATTAAAGACTTAAACATTAGACCTGAAGCTTTAAAACTGTCAGAAGAAAACATAGAGGGAAAGCTACACAACATTGGTCTGCACAATGATTTTTTTTTTTTATTTGACCCCAGAGCACAAGCAACAAAGTGCAATAGACAAATGGGATTACATCAAACTAAAAATCTTCTGCACAAGCAAGAAAACAATAGTGAAAAGACAACCATAAGGAGAAGAGACAACAAAAGGGAGAAAGCATTTCCAAACCATATCTGATAAGGAGTTAATATCCAAAATACATAAGCGACTCAAATATTTCAATAGTAAGAAAACAAATAGCCTGATTTTTAAAAAGGGGAAAGGATCTGAATAGACATTTCTTAAAAGAAGGCATACAAATGGCCAAAATGTACTTGAAAAAAATGCTCAACCTCACTAATCTTCAGAGAAATGCAAATTAAAACCATAATGAGATATCACCTCACACCTGTTAGATTTTCTATTATTTTAAATAATGAGATATCACCTCACACCTGTTAGATTTTCTATTATTTTAAAAAGGGAAGACAACCAGTGCTGTCTGTAAGAACTAAAGAAAGAGGAAAGAAACATGAAAAGTGCCTTAACATCAAAGACAGCTTTATTTTGAAGAATGAACCTGATAGGGGCTTCTGGCCAAGTTAGGTCAGAGGTACTCTCTTACAGACTAAGAGTTTTTAAGGGCTCAGGGCAGGAGAGCTTATCAGAGGCTTGCACTGTTTATGTGCCTCTTTGTCATGCTTATATTGGAGAGAGAGTTTTTTGTCTCTTCCCATCCATCTTCCTGAAGCTACAGGCATACCCTCCAAGTCTGATTTTAGCTTTCCTATCTTAGCTCACCTAAAGGGAAAGGAATGTGCCTATTAGGGTCCACTGTTTTACTGGGGCCCATTGTATGAGTGTGAAGTTTGGCAGTTACCCAAAAGACTTTCCCCTCTCCCTCTGTGCTCCAGCTGTCTTATCTGTGTTTTACTGTTTCTCTTTCTGGCTGCTTGTTGTTAGAAGAGAAGTGATTTCCTTGAAATTCATGAGGCTAAAAAGGGAGCTGGAACTTAAAGTGGCAGTGTTTGTCCAAGATGACAGTGCCCCTCTCTGTCACTGTCAAGTATATAGAGAAAAGGGAAGCTTTGCATACTGTTGGTGGGAACATAAATTAGTACAGCCGTTATAGAAAACAGTATGAAGTTTCTTCAACAATTAAAAATAGAACTACTGTATGATCCAGCAATCCCACTACTGGTATATATCCAAAGGAATTGACATCAGTATGTTGAAGAGATATCTACACTTCCATGTTGATTTGAGCATTGTTCACAATAAACTGTAGTGGGATTGGTAAGGAATCAGAGACCGATTGGGTTCAGGAGGATTTTTGTTATTTAGATGCACCTGCCCAGTCGGATTAACATCCAAGGGACTGAGCCCTGAACAAAGAGTTAAGTTACCTTTTATGAATTTTGTGGGGCAGGGAGAGATCTGTGCAGGGGGAAGCATATTATAGAAGCCAGAAACAAAGACAGTTATTCAATTCATTGAGATACGCATTACATCATTTCTTACTTTTCAAGGAAAAACATGTTTTACAACTTGAGTTTATCTGTCGAGTGACCTTACAGTTGCACAGCTAGAGAAGCAGGGTCTTCACAATGCCTGAGAAAGGAGGAGGGATGAGGCTTACTAGCCACAGAAAAACAGGCAGTTAATTTTTAAAGGACTCCAGCTCTTTTTTTTTTCTCAGGGGGAATTGGGTTTTCTTACATACAACTGAGTTTCTGCTTACAAATTCTTTAATTTCTTTTCACTCCTGTTCCAAACCGAGATATGGAAACAACCTCAGTGTCCACCAGTGGATGAAAGGATTTTTAAAAATGCAGTACAAATCACGATGCGGTACTATACAGCCTTTATAAAGAAGAAAGTCTTGTCATTTGTGACATCATAGATGGAGCTGAAGGATTGAAACAAGCCAGGAAGAGAAAGACAAACACTACACGATCTCGCTTGTGTGTGGAATAGACAAAGCTGAACTCGTAGATATAGAGAGTAGAATGGGATTAGAGAGACGTTGGTCAAAGGATACAAAATTTCACTTCGACAGAAGGAATAAATTCAAGAGACCAGATTGTACAGCATGGTGACTATCGTTGATAATAATGTGTTGTATTCTTGGAAACTGCCAAGAGAGACAACAAAAGGTAGAAAATATTTTCAAACTATATTTGATAAGGAGTTAATATCTAATGTACATAAGGAATTCAAACATGAAAGTAGATGTTAAGTGTTCTCACCACAAAACAAAAGATAAGTATATGAGGTAATGCGTATGTTTAGCTTGCTTTAGCCATTCCATAATGTATACTTACTTCAAAACATCATGTTGTACATGATAAATATATACGATAAAAATAGGAAAGAAGTAATTCTGAAATAAATAAATAGCCTCTTCTGATATAAAGGGTAAAAAGTAAACCTAACTATAAATTAATTTTAACATACATTTTTTGCAAACAAAAGATTGTGGCTGTTTTTTGAAATTTGTGATTTCTCCAAGCACTTGGGACAGTGGTTCATGCTTCTGTGAGGCAGTAGTGGGATAATTTGTTGAGAAAAATTACTGAGAGCAGAAAATTGGAGATCTTAGAGTTTCTCAAATATTTCCAATAAAAGGGAAACTTCAGCTACCTTAGAATGTCATTGTTGTAATCATCTTCCCAGCTCCTTCCTTCCGTTGCCAGTATCTGTCCAAACCTTGCATTCTTGCTCTTCTCTCAGCTGTTGCTGGTGGTGATTAACAAGCCTGAAGAATCTTAGATGCCAGAGACCCAAACTTCACAGACCCAGGAGCTTACACAGATGGTGAACAGCTAAATCAGAGGGTATGTGCTTGACAAAAATTAAAAATTGGCTCTTTTGAGGGAAATTCGGCAAAAGGCTCTAGTGTTTTGCAATTACAGGGTGCTAACCAGTGTAGCAGTGTGGAGAGCAGAGAGCAGGTCAGCATTTTGTTCATGAAGATTTTGCTTATTCAAAAGAACAAGCAAATTCCTTCCTGCAAAACACAAAAAGCATAAGCATCAGCAAGCTGCCGGCCACATCCACCTGGCCCTCACCTGTGGCTGGTGTGTTTTTGCTTTGGGTTTTTACTGATTACTCCCTTTTTCAGGGAGCATAAGAAAAAAAATAAATGTCTGTGTGACCTCTCCCCATGCTACGTGGTAAAATCATTTGCTTCCACAAGCCAAATATTTCTTCATAGCAAGATAGATTTTATTCTAACAAATCAATTCATTTTAACGTAACTTCATCACATAACTCATCAGAATGTGGCTTCAGAGGCACTGCTGACCAGAATGCAAGCTGAGTTCGGTACCAAACAAGCAATTAAATCTAAACTTGCTGTAACTATAAGGTAGCATTATTTTAAACAAAACAAACTCCTTATCTGTGCATATGCATATGAATGTGTAATATATGTCTCCCACATAAATGTGTTTTATATTTTACACAGTGAACAGATGACTAATTGATTTTCCGTAATGATTACTATTGCTTTCTCCTAGGTCTGTTTGAAGAGGGACTTCATTATTTTTCATTTCCTTCCCTTTGACATTATTTCAAAGTCTTCATGTTCCCTCTGATGCTGCAGGCATCAGACATCTGAATGTCTGCTACTAAAAGGCCCCAGGTGTAAGAAGTATCTTTCTACTTCCTCAGACCGCCTTTCATCCAAGAAGACATGGCAGTGATGTTTCCCTCTGTCCAGCCTGAGGCTCATCCCAGACTGGCCAAGGAGAGGGCCCTGCTGGTTTCCAGGAGTGGGGCCTGAACTGGACTCCCAAACCACAGCAGTCCATCAGGGCAATGGAGCCCAGATATTTGGTCAAACAGCAGCCTAGATATCACTGAGGTGTTTTTTAGATGAGACTAACATTTAAATTAGTAACTTTGAGTAAAGCAGATTCCCTTCCATAATGTGGATGGGCCTCATCCAATCATCTGAAAGCCTTAAGAGGAAGCAGACTGAGGTCCTCTGAGGAAAAAGGAATTCTGCCCCAGGCTACCTTCAGACTGAGCCAAAGCATCCATTCATCCTTGGGTCTCCAGCCTGCCCTTCAAAATTTGAACTTAACGGCCCCCACAGGTGCATGAGCTAATTTCTTAAAGTAAATCTGTCTACCTATCTACACACACATATATGCAGGCATGTGTGTATATATACACATATATGTAGAAGTTTACACATACTTATGCATATGTATGTACATGATGCCTACAGATGTGCATATGTATAGTATGTAGATATAGATTTATTTTAGGAAATTGACTCACAGTTGTGGAGGCTGGCAAGTCCAGATTTTGCATATATGTACGCATGTATACATATATGTGTGTATATATACATATACACTTACATCCGATGCCAGAAAGATGGGTGCCACCCTTTACTCTCCCCACAATTCCCTGCCCTGTGGGTCCCCTTTCATAACTTTCCCTCGAAGCCAAGCCTGTTTTCCATCCCCTGTGGGCACCATCCAGTTTCAGCCTCAGCCTTGCACACCCTCAACACAGTCAGACACTGCTTATTGCTGTTGTTATGGTCAAGAGATCACGGCTGAGGAGTGAAAAATTATATACACTCAAAATTATATATAATTATATGTATTATATAATTAGAATGCATATATGATAATGAATATAGGGTATCAAATCCCTGCATGTGCTTTTAAGATGAATCTAACATCTTTAACTCAGCTCAGACACAAAGGCTGGTGCCTCCCTTCGGCTTTCTCTCTTCCACACCTTTCGTCTGTCGCAGCCATGCCAACTGTCTTTGCCCTAACCCTAGCCCTGGATCTTCACAAAGAGGTTTATTCTAACAAAATGTCTTTTCTTGAATCTTAGCTACCTACCTCCTACCCTCAGTCCAAACTTTTGCTTCAGCCTTCCCTTTTCCATGGGCTTCGTGTGCTCCCATCACTAGTGCTGTCCACCTGGAATCTGCTCCAGCAGGAAGCCACACTTCTCATCTCATCTATCATGATGGGGTCGCCGACTGCCTTCCCTACTGGTCTTCCAAAACTGGAGACATGGCTGTTTCCAAAGTGTAACAACAGCAACCAGTACAAGGTCTGACCCAGTGTAGACTGTAGCCATGTATTAAAACAAATTAAATTATCGTACAGGTGAATTACAGAACTTATGTGACTATTCATTTGGTACACTGGGTTTGCACATTCAAGATGAGCTTAAAAAATAACTAGTTGTGGCTTATGGCTAAAGGATAATAACAACTAAATAACAGCTGTGATTCACATGACTGTGAGATCTAAGTCACATCTTTGTCCCAGCATTCTATCCATGAGAAACAAGTGATAAGTGTAATGAATGTTTCTATGTGAAAAACCAGGAGAGTAGACACTGATTAAAATGACGATAGCCAACTTATGTTCATTTCATTAGATCATATGGATTAGAATTTTGCCTGACTCAATATTTTATACTAAGCATCTTCTCCCTGAATAGTTATATAATTTAAGCCATAGTAAAATCTTAATAAATAGTTGTCAGTATTCATTAGAAGTTAATTCATGCTTGTATTCAGAGCAAGCAATGGATAATTTTAAAAGACACCATGAAAATAAAGATAACATAACACAAAGTCATTACTGCAGATATGTTTTCACTCCAGGTCGGAAGCACCAAATAAGACCCACACTCACAGACACTTCTCTGAACACATTTCTTTCGAGGTAAATAGACCATAAGCACTAAACACAATGTGTATTTGAACTAGGTAGTTGGATTGATTTTATAATTACAAATGTGTCCCCCACTGGTCTTTACAAGTTCTGTAAAGGCAGAAACTTTGTATACGTCCCTCATCACTGCATCCCTGGGGCCTCGCACAGTGCCTGGCACACACAGGTGTCATCCATTGTTTATTTAATACTGTGAATAAGAATGGTTTCCAGATTGTGTGTGTATATATGTATATGTGTGTATATGTATGCACATATATATGTATATATGTATAATTAAACAATTTCACAATAAAACCCTATTTGCTTAAGACCTAATTGCCAACAGCAGCAAAGCTAAAGGGAAGAGTTTGTAGAGAACTGGCAACTAGCACTCATTCTCCCGGAGCAAACATCCCAAACCAACGAGACCCAAACCTACCAAGATGCTCGCTCTCATTTCTCCTTCTCTCTGTTAAGATTCCTTCTCAGCTTTTTCTCCTTCCACAGGCGCAGGGGCCACCAGCAGCAACGACAAAGCCCATTTTCACTCTCTTATGTTTGAAAACTATCAAGACTGTGATTGGGCTGGCTTGGGTCATGTCAGCCACAGAAATGGAGCGCCCTGATCAGTGTGACCAAGTGGGGTGTGGCACTGTGGGCAGCCCCAGCATAATCAAGGAAAGTCGAATTTTCTCAAGGGAGATGAGATGCATGGCAGAGCCCACAAGGCAGTTTCCATTCCATCCCCCCTTCGTTACCAGGGTGACGCCCCGGAGTAATGGTCCAGTGCATGGAAGGTGGAATTCAATCGAGCGAGGAGGGTAAATGTTCACAGAATAAGCTACAGTGGGTGCCTAACTGATCTAAAAAGAGTCACGTGCCCTTTAGGATTGAATATAATGGCATTCTGACCACTCATAGTCCTCACCTCAGTCCTCCATCAAGTGGTGAGAAAATCTAATTATCCTCCCTGAATCAGCATTACGACTCTAGCCAGCCGTATCGCTGGACAGGGGCTGGCTGTGAAAAGTGCTTGTGATCATTTGCTCTGCAGCCCTCACCAACTCTCCTCTGACTTAAGTGGGATGTGGTTTCCCTGGAGCTGCCCTCGACACTGAGGAACGCTTGACCCCAACGATGGGATTTGCATGAGCAGGTCCCCACTGTCCTCTGATGAAGGCAGTGCGCTCTGACTTGGGCGCAGACATGAGACGTTGCATAAGAAGCTTACCTTGGTTGACAGCCTCCAAAATGACAATTTCACTGAGGCACTGTCTTCCCATGAAAATGGATTTTTAATGGGCTTACAATTTTGTTTAAAACTATTCCATCTTATTAACTGTGAATTAACAAGAGAATTCCTGAAAGCAAACTGAAACATGGAGAGGACAGTGATTTAAGGGAAAGAAGGTATATTTGTGACAATTTTCTGAATGATGGGCTTATCACAGCCAATTCAACATGTATTGAGGACCCAGGACACTCACACACCCTGGTCATTTGAGCAAATGATTCTCACTCCATCTTCTTTGTTCTGAGTGGCTTCTGCATGTCTCAGAACACTGCTCCATCAGCTCTTCTGTCTCCATCACATGAATTGCTGATGCTGTTCATATGTGCTGGGCACCACCAAAAACTGGCATCACTACTCTGGGAAAACTTTCAGCAAAATAGAAAGCAGTGGCCGCTGCCACTGCCAAGAACTGCGACGTTTTCATCAGTGCATTTGTGACCTGAAAGATAGTTGTGTTGATAATGATCTGCTCTCTTTTGAAATTTGTTGGGCTGTGTGGGGTCCTGGACACAGGGAGAAACAGAGCACTAGGGCACGTGGTTATAGAAACAAGGATGGACTATGGACTGACTCACTGGCATGAAAGGCTGGCAGTTCTGCTGCACATGCCTACGGCACCGAGCAGTTGAGTAAACAGGTGGCAGAGGGTGGAGCGGGAGGTTACTAATAAGCAGCCGGGAGGCTGGAATGATCCACATAGGTGGGAACAGATTTGAGTCACCGACATCAGTATGACTCATGTTTACTTCAGTACAGATGCCAGTGGCTACAGAAGTGTGGCTAGATGTGTGTGTGCACGTGGTTAGTACGTGCACACACATTCCCTTGTTCTGTCAGCTGAGAAGGCTCAGAGTCGATGACACCTAAGTAGCAATGAGCATAACTAGTGCCTAGACCATGTTTCTAATCGCGTTCTCCAGTGCAAGGAACCAGGGCTTCTTGGAAAACGGCTGGCCATAGGCCTGGAGCAGGAAATGTACAAACGAGCCTGGAGAATCTCGCAGCCCTAGAAAGTTTTAAAAGACTAAAAAAAGAAAAAGATGAAGTAATATTAAAGCTACACAGTAGCTAACTGGAAGGGAGCTCTTCATGGCCAAAGCTGGAACAATTTGAGCAGCAAAATGGTGTTGGATTATATTTAAAATAAATATCCAGGAGCCACCGTGATATGAAGGATTACACAGATTAATTAATGGTAGAGAAAAGACAAATCTCCTGTGCAGGAAAGTTCCCAATAATTTATGTAGCTGTTCCACCCTCAAGCACGTGGAACCTAACTCCCTACCCTTAAGTGTGGGCCACACGCAGTGACTCCCTTGCCAAGATTACAGTACAGAAATGGAGTGGGTAAGATTACCCTTACAGTGGCGAAAACAGACCATCAGCACTTCCGCCAGATAATTAATGGCAAAGTCAACAGTGGGTGGTCACATGAAAGGCCCGGAGAACAGACAGTGTCAGGGACTCGTTCCAAGCCAGCATGTGTTCTCAAATGAAAGAGCAATTTGGAGCCATAAGGCTTTATGGGATTCTGGTTCATTTTCTTCCACTAATCTTCTAAGGAAATGCAGTGCCAGTATACACGGACTGTGAGGAAGGCCAGACCCTGCCCAGAGCATGCCAGTGTTTTCCAGACTTACATGGCTCCCCGGGACACAGACAAGTGACCCCACAACATGCCAGCATTGTGTGTCCACAAAAAGCAGGCAGCAGCTTGGACTGAGCCATCTCACTCTTCTTCCCCTGAGCAGGGTGAATCTGCACATCAGAATCTGGGTGGGGCAAGGATCTCGGAAGAGCTTCCCCAAAGTCCCTGCGGGACGTCATTACCCCCGTAACCTCCAGACACTCCAGAGGGGAAAAATTACCGCCAAGTGTGCCTAAAACCATTTTCGGCAAATCATAAAACTTCTTGATGTTATTGGTCTTGAGACCATCTAAAAACAAATCCCAAAATTGCATCACATAGAAAATATGAATAAAAAAACAAAGAGCATCATTTCATAGTAGCACAGGGAAGTCATCCGTGACTAACTCAACCCTTTGCAAACACAAGGGCAATGACAATAACAATAACAACTGCAACTAATACCTACTGTTGCTGCTTTAAGAGTTTTTGATGTATTACCCACTCTAGTTTTAGTTAATTCTTACCAATACCACACAAGGGAGGTACACTTTATAAGTACATCTACCAAGGAGGATGCAGGATTGCAGAGGGTAAGAAACATGCCCATGGTCTCACTCCCAGTGAGCTGCCAGGCCAGGACTCAGGGCTGGGTGTCTCTGATTCCACAGACATGAGGAATCTCAACTCTGCACTCCAGCTGTTCCAGCCAGTCATGGGCTGATGGCAGCAGGATGTTTCATCTGCTCAGTGTTACAAATATCATCATACGTGATTGGCTAGAAATGATCAGAAATGAAAACCGTAAAATACATTTTGATACATAGATACAAAATAAAGATACAGATAGAGAATGTGCTCCACGGTGCATTAAATTATCAATAGTTGTATCACAGTGATTGGGACTATTTATGTATTAGAGAGTTTTCTACACATTTGTGGTAGCCAAATTCCTGGTGCGTGACTTCCCAAACCAAAAGCATGAGAGAAAGAGCAGCGAGAGATGGGCAGTGACAGCCCCATCCTTCCCGGGCTCCTGCGCCTCCTGCTGCTGGCCAGAGCCCTGACGTGCGGTTCCTTCTGTGGAAATAAACGAGGTCCACCCAAATGGAACAAGCGGAGGCTATTTATTCAGCGCTTTCGAGACCAAGGGAAGCAGCCATCAGCACCTGAGTTTGGCAGAGACTCAAAGGCAGGCAGAGGAGTGGGAAGGCAAATTGTGAAAAAAGAGAAGGCTTCAGGTGCACCCCAAGTCGGGGCTGTTGGTGTGGGGAAGCTGCAGGCAGCTGGCTGGAAGCGAACATCTGTGCAATTGGCAGGCTTTCTCCAGTTGGTCCTGAGTCGGGGGTGGGGTACTAAAGTCAGGGAAGCTGGCAGTTGTGAATTAAGCCCTGACTGTTCTCAGCTGGTGACTGCAGAGGCTGTGGCTGGCTTTCTGGCCTGGTTGCTGCAGAGGATGTAGAGCTGGACTGTCATACATAGTCCGGCCTTGTCACTTTGTATATTCAGTTTTTCATCCAGGTAACCTTCATGACAGACCAGTATCGCTCCCCTTTCTTGAGACTGAGAGTGGGGGTGCGTATGGAGGAAGTACAAGTCTCTCCTGGAAGTCAGAGAATAAGAATAGAGCAAATACTAAATTGAATAGAGCACATGGTCATGTGCTCACACACACACACACATATGCACATACACTCACATGCACATGCACACACACATGCATGAACATACGCACATGCACACACGTGCACATACACACATGCACACAAAAGCACACATGCACACGTTCACATACACATACACGTGCATGCACACACACGCACATGCACATATACGCACATGCATGCACATGCACACATACACACACGCACATGCACACATGCACATGCATGCACACATATGCACACAGGCGCACACACGCACATGCACGTACATGTGCACACATATGCACTGGTGATCCTGTACCGCACGGACAGCCCATCTGCCCATCCCAGAGGCCGTCTCAGCACATGCATGGGAAAGACACAGCTTCCCCCCCGATGCAGAATGCGCCACCTTCTCATAGGCTCACCCAACACGCGGAAAGGTGGCATTTCTCTGTGGAAGCCTGGAGATACCACGTAAAATTAGCCTCCCCTCTCCCACGGTCACCCTTTTCCAATCAGTGGGTGGCACTGTGATTCACGAGACTTGCAGAGCTATACCCGTTTGTGAAAAAAAAAAAAATGATGAGTCGCATTCCTATAATTAAAGGTCGTTTCTATCTCAATCTTCTCATCCATCAAATGGTAAATAAAAGCAGTGACAAGGGACAATCACGCTGCCTCCAGGGCTCCATGGACACTGGTGTGTTTTCAGGCTTCCGCTTACATTCCAGATTGTCTGCCTTTCCTTCCTTCTGGGTGTTTCCAGGCCTCCGCCTCCGCGGGGAAGAGACTCCCACCTGCTTGCTGCAACCTCTTCTCTGGGAGATGTAGGGGTCGTTATTCACTGTGTCCACTTCCCCTGAGGGACTCTGCGGGTCGTCTGCTCTGAAGGCCCAGGCTGCTTCCAGACCCAAAGCATAACTAATTCACCCGGGCGCTCTCCGGGGGCAGCGGAGGGGCCCACCCCCCAGCAGTCCGAACTCTCCAGGCTTTGAATCCTCCTCCACTTTCTCTGCTCCCAGGGTCTTACTGAGCTACCCCTCCCCCCACTTGGAGAGGTACATTTTTCTGAAGTCTTCTTTTTCTTCAGAGACGGGGTCTCACTCTGTCACCCAGGCTGGGGTGCAGTGGTGCCATCACACCTCACTACAGCTCCAGCCTCCCAGGTTCGGGCAGTCCTCTTACCTGCCTCCCAGGTAGCTGGGACTTACAGGCATGTGCCACAATGCCCGGCTACATTTTAAAATTTTTTGTAGAGACAAGGTCTCGCTAGGTTGGTCAGGCTAGTCTCAAACTCCTGAGCTCAAGTTATTCTCCCACTTCGGCCTCTCAAAGTGCTGGAGTTACAGGCGCGAGCCATCATGCTTGACCTGCTTCTGAAATCTTTAGGTCTGAACAGGGGTCACTGAGACCAGGTTCACGGGCTGACGCCTATTTCCGTACCTGCGGTGTGCCAGCATATAGCCACACTCACGCGCGTCTGCACCATCCGCAGGTGCTTACAGGGGAAAACAGAGCACAGGCGCCGGCAGCAGGAACCAGCTGTCTCACAAGGCCTGAAATATTTCCTGTCCAGCCACTTAAGCAAATGTTGCTAACCCGTGGCCTAAAGTATAGGTGTAAGCGTTTTATTTTTGAACTGAGAAGCCATCTTGATGCCCTTTCCCTTGGCGGAGACACCAAGTTCCTCAGAGGCCAGCCCTGATGACTGCCTCGGTGCCTGGGTGAGTGAGGCACAGCCCCGTGCTCAGCCGGGTGCCCGTTCTCAGCGTTAGCCTGGCTGCCCGTTCCCTCTGATCACCTGTGGCCCGCCGACTCCACACACACTTTCTAAGACGCCTCTGCCTCAGGCTTGACCTGCTGCCACAGTGGATTGCGGTTCCCCTTTGCCATGGATGGAATGTTTGTGTCTCTGCAAAATTCCTACGTGGAAATCTTAACCCCCAAGTTGATGGCGTTAGGAAGTGGGGCTGCTTGGAGGTGATGGATCGTGAGGGTGGGATCAGTGTCCTCGTGAATGAATGGGGATTAGTGCCCTTACAAAAGAGGTCACAGGAGCACTGCCTTGGCCCTTCCGCCATGAGGAGGCAGCTGTTCTAGGAACCAGGAAGTGGGCCCTCACCAGATGCCAGGTCCGCTGGCTGGCACCCTGATGCTGCACTTCCCAGCCTCCAGAACTGTGAGAAGCAAATGTCAGGTGTTTACAAGAAGCCCCATCTACGGTGTTCTGTTATAGCAGGTTGAACGGTCTAAGACACCCTTTGTCACACCCTTCCTTTCCTCTTTCCCCTCTGCGGCACAGCACAGCTCGCTCCAGGCCATGACTTTGGGCCATGAGATGTTTGCAGATGGATGTGGCAGGGCCTTGAACTTGCGTCTGCCCAGCGCAACCTGCAGATCCCAAACTCAGCTGGTCTCAGATACCGGGGAAGAGTAAACGTTGTTAACTGCCCAAGGTTTGGTGGTGGCAGACTCACAGCATTATTGTGGTACGAGGTACCCGACAGAGTCCACACCATCTTCCTTCCTCCCTTGTTCCTGGCACTGCCTGTGATGCCCTGAGAACTGTCAATGGCAGCTTCTGCAGCACTGCGTCGACCAGTCTCTCTCCACACTTCCTAGGCACATGTGCAAGAGCACGACATACAGACAGAAGAATTCTAAGAACATTTTACAGACAACGTTCCAACCTGAAAAGTAATTGTGTAGCCTGCAGTCTGGATAAATGGATCAAGGTGTGTTTCCACAAATAAGCTTTATCCCTTTGGAAAACAAAGACAAAGTGTGACTGTGCTCAAATGGGTTTTGGCTCCAAGCTTCATCATCAGGATTCACAGAAAAGACTGTGAGGCGGCTAGGTCCGTTAGGATGAAGATGTATTTTATTACCATTCAGCAAATAAAGGACCATGCACGCTTATGACTTCACTCGTAGACAAGCAAGGTCATTTTCCATTTCTGAATCTTTTACGAAGGACAGAGAGTTTGTTATTAAACGGCATTTGCGAATGTCAGGGGTTTGCGTGGCTCGTGGGATCCCTGTACAGTTTACATCAAGAATGGGTATTTTTGTTGCCTTGGGCCCCAAGTCTTTTGTCAATAACTTGACAAGTCACAGACACCTTGAGAGGTGACATGAACACCTGAGCTCGCTCCGGATTCGGCCACGCGTGAGCTGCGTGTTCCGGTCCTCGAGGCTAACCTGACCTGTGCCTCATGCCTCATTCCCAGCACTGTGTGAATGGGAGCCATCCTATTCCATGGCTGCTGGAGGCCTGGACTTCTCAAGGATATGTGTGAATCAGGGCAGTGTAAGCCAGGGAAATAGTACCCACCGTTCTGCTTCCGTGTGAGGATAAGAAATCATAAATACAGCGGGGAGGGTGGGAGAGGCTGCCTCACGAATGCAAATCACAGCCAGATGGAAGGCATGAGTCCTGCGGCTCTGTGCCACTGGAGGGTGAACGTGGTTAATTACAATTTACTATATATTTTTGAAAAATAGAAGGGAGGATTTTTGAATGTTCACAACACAAAGCAGTGATAAAATGTTTGAGGGGACAAATGTGCTAATTACTACACACTGATCACTACATATTGTATACATGCATAGAAACGTCACCCTGTACCCCAGAGACACGTACAATTATTACATCTCGACTAAAAATAAAAATAAACTTTAAAAAAGTGCAATGTGCTACAACTGTCCCGGACACCTAGCACTCACTAAATAGCAATAATTGTTACTTTCCTCTGAGTTTGCTAAATTATAAAATTCATCAGTTATATATACCCCTGCTCCCCATACATGATAGAGCCCTGTGAAGATGCAATCGCAGATCTCCAGACACGTAGAAAAGCTGCTCATATTGACACAGGGAAAGCCCTGTCCCTGAGTTCATTACTCTTCAACATTCCGGGACCATCATTTTTAGAACAAGGCCTGCATGGTTCTGAATAGGCGATCCGGCGGCACACGCTCAGAGCAGTCCCCCAGCAGCTGGCGGAGTCCTGTGCCCGCACCCAGCCTCATGCACAAAGGGAGCACGCTGGAATTGCATTTGTTGATGGCGCTCCCAGCACTAAGGGTTGGGATACCATACGCTCAACAAATGCTAAGTGAAGCAGTAGCAATGTGCATGCCGACTGCAAGCCCTCGTAGTGCTCCCTTGCCAAGTTCCAGGTGGAAATGTGCACGCGAAGCCCGTCCGTCTTCTCAATGCTGGAAGGCACTGCGGCCCACCTGCTGACTCAGGGCCACCTTCCTCAGGGATGCCCCAATCCTGGACACGGAGGCCTGGTGACCTGGTGACGGCCTCAGTCTAGGACCAGCAGAGACTGAGGATGGAATTCCAGCTGTTCCTGGAGTCCTGGGTCGCTCATGCTGATCATGCTCCCTAGGACAGAGAGGCTGGACAGGGTTAACCTGTCACTTGAGTTCCCCACCGGATTAAGACACAGCCCTTTGTTCTCCCAGAATGTAAGGCAAATGCCAAGGACACCTGCTGGCTCTGTGTGGCCAGCTGCCCTTGCCAGGGTTTCTAAAGTTTCCTGAGCTGCTACTTCCAGCCACTGTGGACCCCAGACCCCACCACTCCAGCTCCCTCCAGCCCCGCAAGGCCTGAGACCTACCCAGCACTCTGAGAAACCATGTGTATTTATCTTGTGGCTTGAAGAAGTGCATGAAGGCACCTGTAGGGTCGTTGTGCCTGGGCTGTGGAGAGCTGCTCATGGGCTCACCGGAAACTCCTGGGATGACTCCTACCTCTCTCTGTCCTGGGGCATCCCACCTCCTACCTAGACGGGGAGGGGTTGACCGTGAGGGCCCTGAGCAGCTCAGCACTGCCCCACCTCGCACCTGCCAACATGCCCCTCTGCTTCTGCTTCATGGGCTCTGTGATCCATCTGGGAACCAGAGTCTGCACCAGCCTGTGTCTGCTCCAGCACAGAGAGGGAACCTTCAAGGTGCAATGAGCGTCTCCCTGGATTCCTTTTGTTTGTCTTCCTCCACTTTCTCTTAGCCTGACATTTTTCTCAGCGCAGTTCTTTTTCATGATTCCCCAACGTTCTGTGCATTGACGAGAGCCATTCCAAATGTGACCTTTGAATGAGATCTCAAATTAGCAAGCGACATCTCACAATCAGGCAAACGAATCGCCCCGCCCTTCAGTGTCTTCTCCTGCAGCCTCTTTGGACACACGTTGCTGGAAGCAGCTTGATCCTCCTGCACTATGCTGTCGGGCAGTGGTTACCCATGCTGGTCCCCTCCCCTGTGACGAACAGCCCACCTAAGGTTAAGGTCAGAGTCAGGAGTGCCCTGTAGCTTCCTCCTCAGCTAGGTCCTGTCCACAGTCATGCTGGCTGCACACACTTCACACCCGTGTGCTCTGGGAGTAGTACTGATCAATCACATGCCCACGAGAGAGGGACAGCACCCACATGAAAGAGGAGCCCGCGACACTCAGGCTGAAGGCTCGGCCAAAGGCCCTGTTCCAAAGCCCACGCTCTCCTCACAAACCTTCTTCCACTAATTTCCACTGTGAACCCAGGATCTTCCTCACTGTGGAGACTTTTGGGGGTCTCAGTCAGGGAGCAGGAATCCTGGCCTCTGAGCTTCATCACAACCCACCCTGGCCTGGCTGGGGAGTCCTAGGAAGCCACTGGCCAAGCTTCCCAGCAGCCCACCAAGAAGACAAGACTCATTAAAATGTTTAATCCTCTGAACACCCCTTTAAGGGAGGCAATGACAAGTTGCAGCAACCAAAACTGTTGGTGGCTTTTCCTCAATCCTTCAGAAGCCATGTGTTTTGGAACCGAATTCAGGTCAGGGGCCAGTCCAGTCGCACGGACTCTCCTGCTGTGAAGCTGGGTGTATTTCAGCAGTTCCATGCTGGCTGTCTTCTGTGGTCCTCACCCTCTCCTCCCTCCTCTCTGTGCACTTAGCTGTGCACCTTGAATAGGAGGATATCCCAGCTGCTGAGCTGCTGAGCTGCAGAACATTGGCGCCCCAGAGACTGGGGATCAGCACGCTTGACCAACAGCAGGATTCTCTCCTGAATTCCTTACTGATCCCTAAAACGACAGCTTCAAACAGAACTGTTCTAGTGCGTCCACGAAGGCCAAGTGCTGATACCCTGAGCTGGGTCACCAGGGCATGGTTAGAAATTAACTTTCATAAAAAGGCAACATCATATTTCATATACATTCATCAAATAAAACGTGTTAAGAAATTTATTTAATTCATTATCAATGAGAGAACTAGTAAGATGTTACAACCAGTTACAAGGAAGGAGAATCGGAGAACCCACACCTGTGTAGGTCCGGAATATGCAGGTGAATGTGCAGATGGAACCATGCCCGGCCCTTCCACCATGAGGAGGGAGCCAGCTGAGCCTCCACAGCACTGAGCTCACCTGGCTGCAATGGAATCTTCTCTCTGCATTGCTGTCAGTTGTCTGCACCTTAGCGAGTTGTGAAACTGTTCCCTTAGAACCAGAATTAGATACCCTGGAAGGCTGAGCTATAGACAGGGCACAGTTTCCTCAAGCAAGTCTTTTCTCTCAGGGCTGACAGCACCGCACAGCACCAGCATCTGGATCCTCCTGGGGCCACAGACTCCCTCTGTCTGCAGCAGGGGTTGTGGCCAGGAGTTTGTGCCTTTCTATTTAAAAAGAAAAAAAATCTTCCAATTACTTGGATGGACACTAAATACAGGGGAACACCTGACCTGCAATTTATATTCACAATCTCCTTTTCGATGTCCCTCTCTCTGCCACCCTATGTCCCCCTCGAGGCCAGGTGTGCGGTGTTCTAAGAGGGTGGCAGGAGGAACCGCAGCGAGTCTGTTCCCCTGCTCAACATGGACTCTGACCTGAGGCCTGCAGCCTCGCCAGCAGAGGTAGAGATCGAGGGGCCATGTCTCTGCAGTGGTCTGCTTTGAAACCAAAAGCCTCCCTGGGAGGCACTGCTTTAGCTGATAATGTGATCAGTCAGCATTTAGTGGGGGCTTACTCCTTTTTAAGCCCTTTCCAGACTCTGTCTTACTAAATCGGCATCACATCCCTGTGACGTGGTTATTGTTAATTATTATTCCTATTTTGTGGATGATGAAACCGAGACCCTGAGAAGCAAGACAGACGGCAAAGATAAAAGTATGAATTCTATAGCACCAGAGCCCGTCAAGGATGTGGGTTTTCTTCTTTAGATTATGTTCGTCCTGGGTGAGAAGGGCCTCCTGAGAGGATGCACGTGTGCTGGGGAGCAGCAATGGAAGGGGTTAGGAAGGGGCAGGTGGGAGGGTGGGGTGAGGGTGCACCTGGGAACACAACCAGCTTTTCAGGGGAGAAGCAGTCTATCCTCTCTGATTCTCTAATTGCTTATGAAAACTAGACGAGAGGGCAAGAGACCATGAGCCCGGCACACCAAACAGCAATTGAGCTACCCACGCACACACAGTCAGAAGGAGAAGTGCCCCAGCAGCAGATCAAATACAAACGGCACAAACACAGCGGAACACCCCCTGCCTGGAGGCCACCCGCTCATCAAAGACCAAAAGATCCAGAGAACCTTCAAGGTTTGAGCTACGTCTGTTTTCCAAAACGAATATCCCTCCCAAAAGCATGTCTTCCAATGACCTTTGGTTGAAATCGTGATTCAGAAGAGAAGAAAGGCTGTCAATAAGCAAAAAGCACGCTGATTCCTCCAAGTCAACACTCTCTTTCGGAGAAACCAATGAGTGTGAATAGCGGAAGCTCGGTGCACGTGCCTCTGAACGCCCCAGCCCTCTAAAGAGCCACTGGCCTCTGTCGGAGTGAAGCTGCCAAGTGCGGTTGTTCTACGCTGAACACAGCACCAGGGAGAAAAGGGAAGACGTTTTGGCTGCAAAACAGGCACTCAACACAGTTCTGTTGGAGGAATAGGAATTTGTGATAATTGGGCCTACAGGCTAATCTTGATCCTGCAGGAATTGCACAGATTACCCTATGCAATACTTTTGTGGAAGTGAATGGATAAAACCTCCTTTTTTTCAGTTCAAAAGTCAGATTTTTTTTTTTTTTCTGAGACAGAGTCTTGCTCTCTCACCCAGGCTGGAGTACAGTGGCGTGATCTCGGCTCACTGCACGCTCCACCTCCCGGGTTCACGCCATTCTCCCGCCTCAGCCTCCCGAGTAGCTGGGACTACAGGTGCCCGCCACCATGTCCAGCTATTTCTTTGTATTTTTAGTAAGGATGGGGTTTCACCGTGTTAGCCAGGATGGTCTCGATCTCCTGACCTCATGATCCACCCGCCTCAGCCTCAAAAGTCTGATTTTTATAAGTTCAGGGCTCAGACCTCTAATAGACCAATATAACCCAAACAGAAGTACTTTCTCCTCCACACACAGCCTTTCCATGGCTTGTTCTTTGAGAATGTTGTTAAATTCTAGGTGTCCGGTCTATTCCCTCTCAAAATGCAATGCCATTAGAAGAAAGTGGTGTGGATTTCCAGCACTTTCTCCCCCAATTTGAACATATATATGTATATATATACGAAGAGAGAGAGAGAGAGGTGCAGGCCGGGGTGAGAGCATCTTGCTCTGTTACCCAGGCTGGAGTGCAGTGGCCTGATCATAGTTCGCTGAAGCCTCAATTTCCCAGGATCAAGTGATCCTCCTGCCTCAGCCTCCCGAGCAGCTGCGTGCACCACCACAACCAGTTAATTTTTTTTTATTTTTGTTAGAGAGGAACTCTCGCTATGCTGCCCAGGCTGTCAAAATATATTTAAATGAACACAATAAATGCTTTAAGTGAGCTTTCAGAATAAAAATGACTTGTAGGTGCCCTGACCCAACTGCTACCTGCTGTGGCTTCCCCTCCCCACACCTTGTACCCAGGCTTGCCACCAGGGAGCAGCGGGGGCTGTGTTTGTGGGGCGGGCAGAGCAGAGACAGGACCCCAGCGGCGAGCGAATTGCAATGGATTTGCTAATATTCTAGTGAGCAGTGCTCGTCTAGTGGAGTCTATTCACAAAGCACCTTTTTTCGGATGACCATTAATGAGTTCTCATGACATCCCCCCATGTCCCAGGGCTGTGCATTTGCTCACCCACGTGTCTGAGCCGCAGCCCCCAGGGAGGTCCCCGCCTTCCACCCGCTGCACTGCTCCCATCGGAACTGCTCACCTACGCGTGCCTTTGGTTCTTAGTATTAGAGTAACAATAATGAGAGCTAGCACTTATATCAATTTAATAGATTCTAGAAATATGAACATTTTGCATGTATCCAGTTTTAATCCTCTAAACATCCCTTTAAGGTAGGCAATGACAAGTTTGAATTTTCTCTGCGCTCCTAGAAACCTCATGGTTAAGAAGCCCCCTGGCCTCTCCCTCATCCTTTTGTTCCCAGGAACTGGCTTACTGCAAAGATCCACCCTTCCCCATGTGACTTCACTAAGACTCTCAAATGCCCCCTTGTTTAGCTGGGATAAGGCCAGGCACAGACCCTCATAAATGATTAGCTGGACTATGTCCCCACTCACCAGTCTGGACAAAATGTCCAATAATTTGACTTGGCCAGCTGTCATCAGGATTCTCTCCTACCCCCAGAGGCAGAACCACCCTCCTTCCTGCCCACTGAGAACATTTCCCGCTCGTCTGTCATGACACTCTCTCACTCCTCCCACTGCATCCTGTTCTTTCCAGCCATACCTACCCCTTCCTATTAAAGAGAATCCCTTTCTTTCTGGCCTTTGCCACAGTTGCAGGTCTAATGGTCCAAGCGTCCCCCACAGCAACAGCCCCTTCCTCAATGGCATTGGTCCTTTGGATAAAGTTTCTGCTTACCTAAGTCCGGATTCCTTGTTGATTGACAGTGCTATTTATTATCCATCCATTTACAAGTGGCTAAACTGAGGCACAGGGAGGTTCCGTAGCTTGCCGAAGTCCAGAACATGCTCGTCAGAGCTGCAGCCAGCCTCAGCCGTTATGCTGAGCTGCTCTGCTGTCACCCGGCGTGTGTGTCATCAGCCTTTCCATCCTTCAATCAAAAGAGAGGAAACCTAGTCTGTCCGCTTCAACCTCAAAAGAATTTCAGGCCAGAAATATGAGTGTGCAGCGACGAGGCTGAATCACTGAGACCCTGGGAGAGATCAGCCCCCATTCACTATGAGAACTAAAATAGAATTTGCTTATCTGAAAAAGAGACGAAAACAGACCATCCCATCCAGAGTAAAATACTACCTTGAGTTGGGTACGTCCCTTGAGAGAACTGATATTCTTGGACACTCTTTGGGAAGATCCGTTGTTAGCAAGCGCTTTGGTTTCAATGATGGTGACCCCTCCAAAATTCAGGTTGAAACTTAATTCCCATCATGGTGGTATTAAGAAGTGGGGCCTTTTGGGGAGGTAATGATGAAGTCTTGAGGATTCTACCATCAAACATGGATTAGCACCTTACTATTTTTTCTTTATTTTATTTTAAGTTCTGAGATACATGTTCAGAACGTGCAGGTTTGTTACATAGATATACATGTGCCATGGTGGTTTGCTGCACCTGTCAACCTGTCATCTAGGTTTTAAGCCCTGCATGCATTAGCACCTTGTTTTTTAGAAGGAGCTGGAGGGAACCAGCTTAGGCCCTTTCTGCCCCTCCGCCTTCCACCGTGTGAGGATGCAGCGGAGAGGGGATGCCATCAATGAAGCAGCCCTCACCAGACTCCAAACCTTCCGGCACCTGCTTCTTGGACTTTACAGCCCCCAGAACTGTGAGACATATATTTCTGTTCTTGCAAATTACCCAGCCTCAGGTATTTTGTTATAGAGCTCAGACTAAGGTAGCAAGTAGTAAATATAGTCATATGCACTATATTCAGACTCCATCTTTGCAAACTGGCCTGCACACTAGGATGTATTTGTAGCCCCAAAAATCAATGCTGGCAACACTTTCACAGTCTTCTGAGGACACACACGAAGTGGCAAAGAATTTGAATTGCCCAGTGGGCACATTCCCAGCTGAGGCAGCGCAAGGCCTGCTTTCTTGTCTCCTGCTGAAAACAAATGTCCTTTCCACGGTCTGTGTGGTGCCGTGTTTCTTGCACTTTTGTGCTTTTTGATAGTGATTTTTCTGTTTAAAATGGCCCCAAACATGGGGATGAAGTGCTGGCTAGCACTCCTAAGCTCAAGCCTGGTATGTGCCTCATTGAAAAAATACAAGTGTCAGACAAGCTTCATGCAGGCACAAGTTATAGTGCTGTTGGAGGCGAGTTCAGTCCTAATGAATCAACAGTATCTCTAGGTTAAATATAGTGTCTTTCCACAGAAACACACTCACAAAAGGTTATGCATTGACTGCTTGACAAAATGCTATAACCAAAGACCTGCAGGCACCAGATCCTGTGTTTCTCCAAGAAGCAATAGTTTAGTACTGGCCAATGCAGTGTTCCAGGTAACTTCATAGAGCATAACAAGTCCCAAGAATAAAAGGAATTTTCCATATGCTTTGTGGTCTTTTGTAAACTCTTACACCCCTGCTTTATGAATTTCAAGGTAACTGCAAGCTTTTTACTTATCAACTACCAAGCCAGCTATTTGTGTGAGGGGAGGGAGGCTTCAGAAAGAGGTGGTGGAAAGGCGGAAGCGAGGCAGTTTAGAAGGTGCAAACCACCCCCAACTAACGCAACATTGTTCATTTTGATGCTTTGTCATCTGTTCTGAGAAAGAACAGCAGGTGGACCTACGGAAGAAAAGAGATAAAAATTCTCGTAGCTGAGGTTTTCTTAGTATATGATATTCATCTGTATCCCCAGTTTTTATTTCAAGGTTAATGCACATATTCATAGAAACTAAATTACTTGCAAGAAATTCTGGTTACAAATATAATCTGCCATGACCTCCTGTTTTTCCCAAGTGCTAGCATATTCATAGAAACTGTTACCTTCAAGAAACTCGGGGTTAGAATACAAATCCGTGTGTACACCTGTGACCCCACGTGTGGGCTGAGATGCCCTGTAACTCCCTGGCCTCAGCTGGCAGAGCTGTACAAAGCTCACCAGCTTTGCACCTGGTTGACGTGCATCTGCAAAGCCCTCACTTGTACTCTATGCCTGCCTGTCTTCTTCCTTGTGCCTACATCTACCCATCTTTCCCCCAATACTCATACTCCATCCCATAAAAGTGGTTTTTCTCCTGGCAGCAGCTTTGAATCAACACCCCCCACCTTCCCAGCATCACGTCACATGACCTGCTGTGAGCCGAGCTTAGGCTCTGCAAAAGAAGGTCTCGTTGCATGAGACATAATAAATAAAGGTGCCATCGCAGTCAACAGTCATATGCTAGACCAATTTTCTGTATATGCTTAAGTCCCACCTGTAAACCAAAATTAAATTCTAAGCCCCTCAACCATCTACACAGACCCCTCTTCTCAGCCAAGGGCATTCCAAAGTTAACCTGAAAAACTAGTTCGGGTCATGAGGGGAAGGGGAAGCCAGACACGTCTCACTACACCCTCGTCCTTTTTTGAACTACTGATAAGACAGACTCTTTAGGTCTGATAAGAAACATTTACAATCTACTCTCTCTGAAATCTGCCACCTGGAGGCTTCATCTGCGTGATAAATCCTTGGTCTCCACAACCCCTGATCTTGACCCAGACATTCCTTTCTATAGATTCTAAGTCTTTAGACAATAATTTAACTCTTTCAACCAACTGCCAATCAGAAAATCTTTGAATCTACCTATGACCTGGAAACCTCCACTTCAGGTTTTCCAGCCTTTTCAAACCAAATCGATATATACCTTACATGTACTGACTGATGATTTATGTCTCTTTAAAGCATATAAAACCAAGCTGTAACCTGACCACCCTGGGCATGTGTTCTCAACCTCTCCTGAGGGCTGTATCACAGGCCATGGGTCACTCGTATTTGGCTCAGACTACATCTCTTCAATTTTACAGAGTTTTAATCTTTTCACCAACACATCTGTAAAACTTGATCCTGTCCTCTACAGACAAAACTATATCCATAACTGTGAACTCCACCTAGTTTTTACAGCATAATTTTGAAAACATTTCTATCCAACATCCTTTTAAATTGTTTGTGCTTCATTCTGATCCTGTTATACTTAGCATTTGTTCCAAAGGAATTGGAGCCAGTGAGCTCTAGTAAATTCATTTGCTTGTAAAGAAAGGGAAAAAATAATAATATTCTGTAGACTGAAAAGAGAAACAGGAACTACAGATGCTTACATTTGCAGAGATAGCAAAAGGAAAGGATACCAACATTTGTGGAATGTAATTAGACTATTGAGTGGATACAAACCTACCCACTCCACAGGCCATCAGTGTTGACGCTGGTCAGATGCAAGTGGAATAATTCACACCAGAGGTTTATTTCCCAAGGACAAGCTCGCCCTTCACGGTACTTTCAGGTAATGGCCCATTAGTGGCATTCAGTCTTAGCTGAAAGGAAGAATCAGAAAGTGATGGGTAGGCAGTATTTTTCACCCAAGCTGAAAAGTGGACTCAATAAATGTCTGGGAAATGCAGTGGAAATTTCAAAGGAAAGACAAGTGAAGGCCAAATCTGAAATTCCGATTTGAAATTACCTAGCTGTCAAACCTGGCAGATAGAGCTTTCTCACATCGCCCTGCCAGCTCTCTGTAAGAAATCCTTTATTCCAGGAGGAAAATTGCTCTCGCCAGGGTTCAGGGCTCTCAAGTTCTTGTGCTCTTCTTCAGTGACACCTCAGACGGGCACACAGTGGGGTGTCCACT
Organism: Piliocolobus tephrosceles; assembly: GCF_002776525.5. Lineage (NCBI taxonomy): Eukaryota > Metazoa > Chordata > Mammalia > Primates > Cercopithecidae > Piliocolobus > Piliocolobus tephrosceles. The sequence goes on from NC_045439.1 coordinate 162,342,331, forward strand.
GCAGGCGGCTTGGAGGGGCTTCTCTGTGCACTTTCAACGTGTTTCCAGAGACCACTTGTAGCCGGTCACAAACTGTCTGGTGCTCGAAAGTTACCTAGAAGCAGAGCTGGGATATCCACCGAGGCAGTGTTGGGCTGAGAAAGTGGCACCCTGAGGACCTGTGCTTTGACACTGAGAGGCCTTAGAAGCTGCCTCAGAACCAAAGTCCCTCTGGCCTTGCCTGGTCCTCCACCCCCAAGCACAGGGAGGGCCTCCCTCTGCAATTTCTTTACTGACCAAAAAAGCTTCTTTCCAAAACAATGCAATTGTCTTAAACTCCCTCCCTAGGAATTTATCAAACAACCCAGAAAGATCAACCATCAAAGAGGAGAAGAGACCGGGAGTCCTCCCTGCTCCTAGACAGACTTAACCATCTATTCTCTCCAGGGAAGTTCTTAGAGTCTTCCTGGAGGACTTTATCTGCATAAAACAACCTTTGTTCTTAGGAATCATTGTCTGAGTATTGGGCCTGTTCATTCCCCCAGCTTCCCTTCCCCTATGAGAAAGGGTGAACAGCCTCCTGCAGCACACTGGGTTACTGCGGGATCATTCTCCTGAGATTCCCCGTGCTGTGCATGCTAAAGTTTTGTAGATCTTTTCTTCTACGAATCTGTCTTGTCAGTTGATTTTCAGAAAACCTTTAGAGGGCAAGGGGGAAGTTATCCTTTGGCCCTCACAGTGACTTTCCAGTACCGGGGTGTGGCCAGGTCCTGCCAGCATGGAGGGTGGTGTGGGGCCAGGCCTGCCACCCAGCCCTGCTTTCCCTGGAACAGCACCAGGACCTGGGCTTCCCTCTGACCCTCCTACCCCTGGTCCAGATGCGTTGAGCTCGGAATGGTAAAACTGGAGTGATCAATAGACCTCCCCGGCACGGGTGCAGATTCAGTCAATTCAGTCAAATACCTCGAAGTGTTCGTGAGGTGGGCATGACTTGGAGGAGTTAGGGAGGCTGGAGGAGGTGTGGACGGGGCAGCTGCAAGAGCTGGGGTGGGGGCTTTAGACTGTGTCTGGCCAGGGAGGACGACATCAAACGCAGACGTTCAACAGGTCACACAGCTGTGATGGGAAGAGTGAGGGAGCTGGCCCCTCCCTGCCTGGCTGCCCCATTGCTCTCCACAGAGCCCAGGGCCCTCGGCACAGAGCGTGACCGATGTGGACCTCCTCCACGTTCCCATCTGGCCAGAAGCATGGTCTTGGACCTCACATACATCCCTGCACTTCACTCTTTCGCCATTACTGACCGTTGAGTCCATTTGTCCTTCAGTTTTCTGGCCAGCCCAGGAATCACAGAGACTAATCCAATTCCTGCCTCTTTTCTGGAGAATCCCCGCAGACGCCCTCCCGTCCCATCTAGTTTAATAACACAGAACTTGGGCAGGACACTATTAGGGAAGCATTCTCCAGAGTGGGGTGCTGGATCCCAGGGAGGTAAGACCACCCACCCAGTGGGACATTCCTGCTGGTGAGAAATCTGGTCACAATAGCATACGTTTATAATTTGTAAACACGTGCATATGCATGAATTAAAAGCTCATCGTCAAAAACAGTTGACAGGGCGTACAGGTGCATTATCAGGCATGCCTAATCAGAAGAATCTAGATGCTACTGAATCGAATCACACTGTATCTAGTGTTATATGTGTCTTCATCCATTCAGGCTCCTATAACGAAATTCCATAAACTGGGCAGCTTATAAGCAACAGAAATGTGTTGCTGACAGTTCTGGAGACTGGAGAATCATAGTTACAATTTCTCAATCTCTGTGTTTTATCCTCTGTGTAAATACCTGCTTCCTCCCCCAGGCTATGAATTCCGTGACGTGGGGTCACTGATTTTGTTCCACGTCGTGAGCCCCTAGCCCATGCCTGAGATGTCGTGGTGTCCATATAAAGACCTGGGAAATGGGTGAATTTGCCCATGTATGAAAGGCTTTAAGTGTTTGCGTCTGCCATAAGCAACAACTGGTTGGTGAGCAAAATTCAGTTTCCACATTAGAAGAATAGAAACCAGCTGTCTTTATGGTCAGCATCTAGTGGTATTAAATTAAGTTTCCTGGTTAACACTTGTGTCGACAGGAGAATGAGAAGGCAGAGCAGGTCCACAGAGGGACTCGAGTGCAGAGGCAGATATGGGCCTCCCAGTTCCAGACACTCCTCTAGATACTAAGGATACAGGTTTGTCCTCCAGGGGCTCATAGTCTAAGATTCCAAGACTGTCCCAGTGATCTTCCATTGTGGTTCTATTTGTCTATGCATTTCCCAGCTAGAAAAGCCACCTACTGTTTTCCAATATGAAGGTCCTTTGTCTTTCAGAGTTTATTTCTGGTTCTTCCTAGAGTTCAGGTCTCTGAAGTAGCAGATGTGAAATACAAATCACTGGGCTAGAGCCTAACCAGCTGCATCACTCTACACAGACAGCCGGGGCTAGACGGGTGAAAGTAGTGGGGCTGGCATTATACACCATCTCGTTTAAGCCTCACCAGAGCCCTCAGGGGCAAATGCTACTTTTATCATCCTTATTATATATTTTATAAATGGAAGCCCAGAGAAGTTAAGGAATTTGCCTGAAGTATCTCAGTTAATACAGATGATGGAGCCATCACTTTTCCTTCGTCTACTTCAATGCGAGCTTAGGACTTGCCCACTTCAATATACTGTTCATTATGCTAGGTACTGAAGTAACGGAGGTTCACACAGTGGTATCAGGATTGCATGGCATTTTACGCACAAGCACGACTCCATATTATCAAGGTGCAGTAGGCATCACTAATGCTCACCAACATCAGGTAGTGCTCACCAGGCACATGCCTGGGCTCTTCTTTCCCTCTTTTAGACTCTATTGTGTCATATGATTTGCTTTGACAGATAAGGTGTGAGCCGAGGTGCTGTGTATCATTTCTGCATAGTTCACCATGCCATCTCTTCCCCACCATAGTGACTGAGGAAGGCGTATGTTCCAGATAATGTCACGACAGGGTCACTGAATCACTGCAGAGATAACAGCATCTTAGAGAGTCACACAAACCTGACACAACTTTTGTTAGGGTGAGAAATGCCTTTTGTTTCATGGAGCCGTTGGGTTCGAGTTTCCCCGTTGCCGCAGCATTGCCAATCTTACATTGACTGCCAGGTCGGCTTCCCATCCACGGTGGTAACACCATTTTCTTCCAGCTTCCCAGTTGTTCTCTGGCTTGACCACAAGTATCCGCTCAGACTTCAGGGAACACTCCCAATACGCAATGCACCATTTTCATTCTTACTGCGTGGATTTTAAGTAGAGAAGTTCATTGGAGTACTTCAGGAAAGGAGAGTTAGGTTTCAAAAAGATTTTATGCATTTAAGTGGGATTCAGTGACAGTGAATAAAATAAACAGCCAAGTGAATCCCAGGAATCTGCCTCATCATGGCCTCGGGCTGCACTAAACCGAAAACAATACAGACAGAATATGGAGACATGATACAATCCGGGTTCCCGTAACTTGCCAGAAAATGTAAGTTGCAACTGCACGTGTCACCTGGAGCTATTCAAAGATGCAGGCTTTTCAACATTCACACGTTACTACTTAAGTTTCTTGAAAATATTTCCAGTCTGAAGGAATCATGTCCCAGCTGGGAAGGGAGCAAGCCGTCCTCCATGGAGAGCTGCAGTGTGTGCAGTCTCCGTGCCAGCATGGGGCTTGCCCTATGTTCTGTGAGTCTCCTCTGGCCATCTCCCGCCTGAGGACCCCACTGAAACTGACAACCCTGCCCTTGCAAAGTACCCTCCAATACTTAAGGCTTTCACATCTTCGTCTTAGAACACATTATGGCAAGTGTTCTTCTTCATTGTTCTAAAGGATCTCTAGACCCTCCCTTAGTACAAAATTACTTTCCTGGTCAACACGTTCTGCCCTGGGGCTTGTTCTTTTAAGGCATCAGACTCATTTGCCCTATCTTTTCTGTGGATTTGGAGTAGCAGTTGGTCATTTCATCCACGTTTTGCCCCCTCAGATAGTCAGAATTGCTTGCTCAAGTGAGCTGATTCCTCTTCCTCTATCCAAGATGAATTTTTCTTGTTCAGGAGATTCCTTCATTCTCACAGCCTTGGGAAGAACAGATCTGTCCCAGGTGAGCAGGCCTTTGGTGGGGACATGGCCAGAGGTGCGCTGGCTACACACCTGTGCCTAGGGTCCCCAAGAGCCAGCTGATCCCCTGCCAACCTTGAGCAATACCCTGGCCTGGACCAGCTGCAAGACGGCAGCCTGGAGAATGGGGCCTGATAGCAAGGAAGCTGGAGGCAGGAAGGAACCAAGTCCAGCCCTGGCCCATCCCAGTAGTAATACTGCCTCCTGTTGGTGAGGATGGTTTCAGACAGCCAAGCCCGACTCCTCCTGGAGAGACAGATGACATTTCTCATGCAGTGATGTCAGGAAGCTCATGGCAGAGCGGGGCTCCCAAAGCGCAGCCCAGCAAATGTCCAGCCTCAGCCTGGGAGTGGAGGAGAGGCAGTGGGTTCCTTGGCCCACTCCTGCTGCAAGGGAAAGATGCCACCTCCCTTCTGAACACACCTGTGGATTGCTAATGCCAGCTCTGCTGTGCTCCTCGGCCAGCACCTGGATTCTGGGCCTCTTTTCCTCTGCCTTTAGATGCCAGGCACACACCCAGCTTGCAGTTCCCCCCCCGCCCCCCAACTAACTCCCTCCAAGTTCTCGACCACACACTGCCTCTTCTGTACTCTGTCTCACCAGGTGTGGAATGCTGTCTTTTCCTTTGATTTTATTTAATTTTCCCTTCACCATCACAAGAAAAATAACCTAAATCCTTGATGTGTGTAGTCAATTTTTATTCTTTACAGCAGATCTGGGAGATGATGATACCTATTAAATCACACACTGGTCACACTTCTTCTAAATGCCATTTCAGCTCTCTTAATCATCTCCTTCTCTTCCTCCCTCTCTTCCACTGTCTCCAATTTCTGATTTATTACAGTATAAATTAATTCTGCAATCCCCTCCTCCCATAGAAATATATTTGCCTCCTCTGTGGCTGACCTCCTCTGTCGCTGACTTCCTCTTCAGCTGACCTCTGTCACTGACCTCTGATGGCTGACCTCCTCTGTGCTGAGCTCTTCCGTGGCTGACCTCCTCTGTGGCTGACCTCCTGTGTCACTGACCTCCTCTGTGGCTGACCTCCTCTGTCACTGACCTCCTATGTGGCTGACCTCCTCTGTGGCTGACCGTGATATTGTAGCTCATCTGCATCCCAAGCATCGCCATGGTGTTTTCCTGAGCAAATTCCTTCCCCTTCCTAATAGGAATTGGACTACATATAAGTAAAATCTTTGACAAACAATGAAAACACAAACAACTCATGAACAACAACCTGATGTAGAGAGGAACAGAGAGCAACCCACTAAAGAAATGCCTGGAAATTGGCCATGGCCACGCCTTGCTTCAAGGGTTTGGCACTTTCTCGCTTGATGAATGAAACACTTTTGGCCCCTGGGTTAAAGGGCAGAGAGCTGGCGTTATCCTCGCACACATACACAGACACAATTCATCCACATGAGTGGATGAGAGTCTCATGGTATTGGGTAGATGCTGCCTATGCTCTCTGTTCAGTTCTCTCTAGGAGGATCATAATGTTTAGAAATAAATAAGAATCATGTAAATACACTGGCTTATTCATGTGTGAGAGCTCTGGTCACACATGAACGCAGCCAATGCCTCTACCTTTACACAGGACACTTACAGGGTGATCATTAGAAACAGCCGAGCACGGCACTAGATGCACCTGCCACAGGTTTGGTCACTGATGCTTCAAAGACCCAGGACACCGGCTGGAATTATCTGGGGTTTTTGTAGCCAAATATCTATAGAAAAGCCCATGCTCTTGTAGGGAAGAAAATATAATTTCTTTTCCTTCCCTTTTTACATTCTTAGTTGAGCCACTATCCTGAAAATGAAAGTTGGAATAACAAACAAACAAACAGAAAACAACAGAAGCTTACTATCAGACACTGCACCCATCATGCCGGAGAGTTCAAAAAGTATCTCTCTCAAGGCATTGGTTCGGGGGCTTTGCTTAAACAGTATTAGAACAAAGAGCCATAACTCCTATACAGCAACAAGACAAAGATGAAAGTTGCTCCAGGTTTTCGAAAGGCAGGAAGATACAAGAAGGTAGATCTGCAGGGAGAGCGAAGTCTGCTCCTAGAACCTCTGGCGCCACCATCTCTGAGCTTTCTTTCTGAGCTGGTGAGCAAGCGTTGCCAAGGGGCCTGACTTTAGGTGAGAAAGGCAGAGAGCGCGGCAGAAGGCAGAATGTGCCTTGCGCCTCAACCTTTTTTTTTTAGCTCAACCATCCCAAGTATTTTAGAGAGGAATATTTTGTTGTCCGTCATTCCCATCATGAAGCGTGAAAAGATGAGTCATTTCTTGGCAGCAGAAATAGAAAAGGTCTATAATTAGCACCTGGATTTTCACTTTGCTGCCAGCCCGGTTGGTAGAAGAGCATTCAACCAAGTGTGATGGCTTACAGAGCTTCCTTTCTAGATGCCTCAGGAGCTACCTTCAGCAGTTTATTTTTCTAAGGGTGGATAAAGCTATCAAAAAGTACCCCTTAATTAGCCTGGCCACTGGCTCCAATTCGAAGGCCTGAAAGGCATTTGCTAAAATGCAAATGTTACCTGGGGCAGGTGTAACTTAGGTTTCTACAGTTGGGTTAAGACAAGCAAAAATGTAATTGAATTAAAGTTTTCCACTAGGCTAATAAGCACAGTAAGTGAGTAGCCCACTGAGCCTGCAGTGATCCCACAGGACGGCCTGAATGCCTGCATGTGTGCCAAAACAAGAGCAAGGGAAGGCCGCTTGAGTGAAAGGTGGGGCATTGCTCTGGGCTGGGGAGAGATAAGGCAGGGGAGGCTCAGGGTTCAGCACGCGTATGTTCTCTGGACATGTACTGAGGCCCTCTGTATGTCTGGAACATGAGAAGAAAGCACCCCACCTAGGAAGGGGCTAGGGCCACCTGGGGAGGGCTGCAGGCAAGGCGTTCCCAGCTGCTCAAATGTGCACAGCAAATGTCTCCCCACGGCCAAATCCAGCTCCTTTCTGTTGGCAGCTTCGAGCTAAGAATGATTTTCACATTTTCAAATGGTTGAGAAACCATCAAAAGAAGAATACTTCATGACACATTAAAAATTACGTGAAATTCAAACTTCAGTGTCAAAGTTTTATAGAAGCACATCCACACCCATTCATTTACATCTATGATTCTTTCTCACTGTGGCAGCAGAGTCAGTGGTCACCATGGAAACATGTGTGGTCTGCAGAGCCTAAAATATTTGCTTTCTGGCCCTTCATAGAGAGAGTGCCAATTCCTGTCTCAAATTGTCTCCTAAAGATCAATGCTATGATTTGCAAGTTTGGTCCCTTCAAAATTCATGTTGAAATTTAATCCCCAATGTGGCAGCATTGAGAGGTGACTGGATCATGAGGGCTCCGTGCTTGCAAATGGATTAATCCATTGATGGATTAACAGATTAATGAGTTAGTGGATTGATGAGTTATCATGAATGTGGGGCTTTAAAAAGGGGAAGAAAGACCCTACCTAGACTGTTAGCACACTCAGCCCTGTGCCGTGTGACACTCTGAACCCCCTCAAGACTGCAGAGTCCCCACAGCAAGGAGCCGTTACAAAGGCAGCCCCTCAACCATGGAACTCCCAGCCTCCAGAACTGTAAGAATAAATAAATTTCTTTTTTATAAATTACCCAGTCTCAGCTGGGCACGGTGGCTCAAGCCTGTAATCCCAGCACTTTGGGAGGCCAAGACGGGCGGATCACGAAGTCAGGAGATCGAGACCATCCTGGCTAACACAGTGAAACCCCGTCTCTACTAAAAAATACAAAAAACTAGCTGGGCGAGGTGGTAGGCACCTGTAGTCCCAGCTACTGGGGAGGCTGAGGCAGGAGAATGGCGTAAACCCGGGAGGCAGAGCTTGCAGTGAGCCGAGATTGCACCACTGCACTTCAGCCTGGGCAACAGAGCGAGACTCCGTCTAAAAAATAAATAAATAAATAAATAAATAAATAAATAAAGCAACTGATACATTTCAGATCTGTGCCCCCACCCAAATCTCATGATGAATTGCAATCCCCACTGTTGGAGGTGGGGCCTGGGGGGAGGTGATTGGGTTGGGGCATGGATCTCTCATGAATGGTTTAGCACAATCCTCTTGGTGCTGTGCTTGTGACCGTGAGTGAGTTCTCATGAGATGTAGTTGTTTAAAAGTGTGTGGCATCTGGGCGTGGTGGTTCACGCCTGTAATCCCAGCTACTCGGGAGGCTGAGGCAGGAGAATCGCTTGAACTTGGGAGGCAGGGGTTGTGGTGAGCTGAGATCGTGCCACTGCACTCCAGTCTGGGCAACAAGAGCAAAAAAAGAAAAAAAATGTGTGTGTGTCATCTCCCACCCTGTCTCACTTGTTCCTGCCCCTGCCACGTGACACGCCAGCTTTCTCTTTGCCTTCCGCCAGGATTGTAAGCTTTCTGGGGTCTCATCAGAAGCCAGGCAGATGCCAGCACCATGCTTCCTGTAATCCTACAGAACTGTGAGCCAATTCAACCTCTTTTCTTTAGAAATTACCCAGTCTCATGCATTTCTTTATAGCAATGCAAGAGCGGCCCAATATGGCAAAAGAAAGCAAACTAAGACAATTGTGTTTTTGCTCCTGTCCATAGCTGGTCAAGGAACATGCTGCTTACGGCCAACAACCCCTTTAAGAATGTGGGCTATGATGAGGTTTCTCTTCAATAGCCTGATCAATCTTTTATACTTTAATTCATAGTACCACCCCGCCCCTTTTCCTTTTTCTCTTTTCTGCCTTTGTTACATGCGTGGACACGCCACAGTACCAGGCTTAGCAGTGCCAGCTCACATCCCTTTCCTTATTTGGAAAGAAGACTAGCTCTCAGGCTCATTGCAGACACCCCTTCCCCTCTCCCCTCTCTCCCTTACGTGCCCACCTTATCTGAAGAAAATTCAAATATTTAGCCAACGAAGATCAGTTTAGATTGTACAGCCCAACCCTGGCCAATGAGGAAAAAGTACAGAGGCAGGACTTGCGTCAAGAATAAAGGCTCTCATGCCCCTTTGTTCAGGTGTGCTCTCACGGTGACTGGCCAAAGAGAAGCACCCCTCTGCGCAGAAGTAAAACTGCTTCCCTAAGAATCCTTCGTGTAAGTGTTCAATTTCCTTAAGATTTTGAGCATTATTCCCAAGAAGAAGCTTCACAGTGACTGCCCGGCTGTGTTTGTTTGCAGACACTTTTCCTTGCTACTCGTTTCAAATTATAGTGATAAAGGAAAATAGGAAAGTGTTAACACTAAACCATAGTTCTCATAAACATAATGGAATTATGACAAGCCACCTGCAGAGGTCCACCAGGTGCTTAATGGGGCCAAGGCGGGTTCCCATGTCATGGAGGGTATAGAGCTGAAGTCTGCAGGAGGAGGTGGAGCAGGACCTGCTGAGAGGATCAGAGCACAGGCAGTCCCAAGCCACAGAAATCAGTGCAGGCGAGCATGGGAGAGAAAGGCCACAGATTTGGGGCTGTGGTTGAGGATTTCAGACGACTATGACTCCCCCACTGTTTGATGTATTACTTTGGTTAATCCCAATCTCTTTTAGCCATGTAAGCTTCATATTTTATGTTTCTTCACCTTTTCTTGCTTTGAGGCTGTCTACATGTTTGCTTGGCTTTGAAACAGTCGTTTGAAAAGAATATTCTTATTCTGTCTTCCAACTCAACTGAAATACAAACAAAGTAATAGATGTTCACTTAAAATAATTAGAGGATTTTATAGGAGAGAAAAGTAAAATGCTTCAAAACCAATTTGTTTGAATGGGATTGTTTCTGACCAACAATGCCTTCTGCCATGACTAAAACCTCCTTGAGGCCTCGCTGAAAGTTGAGCAGATGCTGGCACCATTCTTGTACAGTCTGCAGAACTGTGGGCTAATTAAACCTTTCTGTATTACCCAGTCTCAGGTGTTTCCTTACAGCAATGCAGAACAGCCTAATACAGGGACACATCTCACACAGGACTTGCACACTGTTGACCAAGCATCCCTGTTCTCTCCAGGAACATCTATTGAAACATGCCTTTACTAATGACCTAACTGGCTTCAGTAGGACACTGGGGACTGAAACCAGATTACAGCAGATCAGAGTGACCAGGTGCGGTCTTTTAATCTAATTGCTGGTGAGAGGAAAGAGAGATTATTAGCAATGGAGGGCGGTGACTTGATTATGGATGCCTGGGTAGAGCATAGATCTGGGAGAAAAGTGGAGGGATGAAGGAAGACTAGATATAGAAGGTGGAAGAGGGATGGCTAATGGGGTGCACGCCCAGTAGGGATGGGGACCCAGGGGGGCAGGCCCACCAGAGGATGTCTACTTTGTGCACAGGCTTTGGGAAGGACTAGATGTGCCTGTGACTCCCTGCAAAACTGCAGTCAAAGCGGCTTAGCTGTCTGTGGCTGGACAGCCGCTGGTGGCAATGTGACTGCGCAGATGAGGTCTGAGGACAAAACAAGTCAAAGGACTTCAGGTGCTCAAAGGAATGTCCCAGCTCAGCTTGGCAGAGACAGACTGGGAGGGTCAGAGGTCGCCTTGCAGTGTGATGCTGGGTGAGCCACTCCCACCTGCCTGCCAGGAGCCGGGGGAAGGCAGAGACACAGCGGAGCAGCACTACTACGTCAGGGAGATGGAAGGGCAGCGACTCGGGGAGACCACAAACGCAGGCGACAGGGAAGGAGCGGCTGGGAACGGGGCGCTGCCCTGGGAGGAAGGGAGCTCCCTGCCACAGAAGGTGGTTTTAAAAGGCACCTACACACCTGTCCATCTGGAATAGCAGAAAGGGAATTCCTTACTGGGTGGGGCTGTCTACTTTAATAACATAATATTGTAGAGATATTTCTGTGTCCATTTCTACCCAAATAAAGACATAAACTCATTGCGAAAAAATATAAGATCTGTATGATCACACATTCCAACTAGGGGAATACTATTATAATATTTTCAGGTATATCCTTCAAATTCTTATTTATGTATTTATTTTTATTTTCTATTGATACATAATATTCGTACATATTTATTGGGTACCTGTGATATTTGACTACAGGCCTAGGATGTGCAATGACCCAGTCAGGGTGCTCAGGATGCCCATCACCTCAAGTATTTATCGTTTCCATGTGTTGGGAACATTTTAAGAGCTCTCTTCTAGCCGTTTTTCAAACTTACACTCCATTGTTGTTACCTATAGTCACCCTACTCGGCTACTGAACATTGGAACTTAGTCATTCCACCTCACTATATGTTTGTGCCCATTAACCAACCTCTCTGCATCTCGCCCTCATCCTTATCACCCACCACTCTTCTCAGCTTCTGATATCTGTCATTCTACTCTCTACCTCCAGGAGATCAACTTTTTTAGCTCCTACATGTGAGTGAGAACATGTGGTATTGGTCTGTCTGTGCCTGGCCTACGTCACTTAACATAACGACCTCCAGTTCCATTCATATTCCTGCAAATGACAGGATTTCATTACTTTCTATGGCAGAATAGTATTCCCCATCTTTTTGCCCATTCACCTGTTCTTGGACACTTGGGTTGATTCTATATATTTGCTGTTGCGAATAGTGCTGTGATAGTCATGGAGATGCAGTTATCCTTCATGATATACTGATGTCCTTTCCTTTGGATAAATACCCAGTAGTGGGGTTGCTGGATCATAGGGTAGATCTATTTTTAGTTTTTTGAGAAATCTCCCTACTGTTTTCCATAGTAGCTATACTAATTTATCCTCCCACCAACATTGGATAAGAGTTTTTCTTCAAATCTGTGCCAGTATCTTGTTATTTCTTTCTTTTTCATGCTAGCCATTCTGACTGGTGTACTGTGACATCTCATCTCATGGTGGTTTCATTTGCATTTCCCAGATGATTACTGACATTGAGCGTTTTTTCATATACCTGTTGGTCATTTGTACGTCTTCTTTTGAGAAATGTTTATTCATGTCCTATGCTCACGTTTTAATTGGATTATTTGGTTTTTTTTTTTTTTTTACATTGAATTGTTTGAGTTTTTTGTATATTCTGGATATTCTTTTTTTGTCAGATGAATAGTTTGCAAATATTTTCTCCCATTCAACAGGGCTTCTCTTTATTTTGTTGTTTCCTTTGCTGTGCAAAAGCTTTTCAATTTCAGCGTCCCATTTGTCTATTTTTGTTTCTGTTATCTGTACTTTTGAGGTCTTAGACATAAAACCTTGGCCGAGACCAAGATCCTGAAATGTTTCCTCTGTTTTGTTCTAATAGGTCCTGTGTTAAAGGCTTTCATCCATCTTGAGTTGATTTCTCCATGTGGTGGGAGATAGGGGTCTGGTTTCTTTGGTGGGGGAGGTGGGGGTCAGGGCAAGCCCGTCCTGAGGCCCCCACGGTGGTGCTTGCAGGGCTGGCCGTGCCAGGCGAGGGCTGGGAGATACCCAGGCCCCAGGGCAGTGCTGCGGTGGAGACGGAAGCAGCTGAGGGCGGGCATCTGGGGCGCACGCTCTCCACCCGGGTGGTGGCTGCGGGCGGGAGAGCCCGGCCTCCGCGCGCCTGTCAATCGTCAGCAGCGCCCCCTCCTGGGACGGCAGGGGGCTGCCAGGGGCGCGCGCTTCGTTCTCAGCGGCAGGAGGCAGCCATGGTGGTGGCTACGGGCTGGGGATGTCCGTGTGGACGTCAGTGTGGAGATCGGGGGCTGTGGGCCCCAGGGCTGGCTGCAGTGTGGTCCGGGCTGTGTGCTCAAAACGGAGCTGTGCGGAAGCTGCTTAGGACTCAGGGTGTGTGGGAGGCAGCCTGAGCTCCCTCTCTGGCTCCAGGCCACCGCGCGGTCTCCAGGGGCTGCCTGCATTAGGGCCTAGGGGGTCTGCCCTGGCTAGGACTGCAGGGCTCTGGGGTGGGATGCAGGCCCCTGAGGGTGTCTGACTTACCCTTTCCCCACATGGGGAGCCCCTCCAGGTTCCCGCCTATCCTGGCCCACAGGCGGCACCATCTCCCTCTCCTCTCTTGCCTCTGGTGTTGCCTGTCACTTCTCAGTGAATTCCAGAGTTCTCCCTTAGATGATCTATTCAGAGTGTGGTTCTCCACTCGCTATTTTGGTTCCTCTTTGTGGAGGAGGTGAGCACCAGATGCTCCAGTCGGCCACCGTGAAGCCCCTCTTTCCGAACATGCTTGGAAAATATTAAATTATACTCTATGATTCTAAAGCTTTTTTAACTCCCTATGTGAAGAATGTCTATTTCTTTCAGTAAGCACTTATCATTTTAAGAGTTGCTTACCGGCTGAAGCACCATAACATTTCTGTTGGACATGTGTTATTTCTAGATTTTCCCTATTATTGACATACGGCTGTGAGTATCTTTGCTCAGAATTCCTTTAGCTCCCCCTGACCGTTTTCCGGGAGAAGTTCTCAGAAGTGGTTAGCTGGGTTAAAGGAGATGCCTATTTCAATGCCTTCATAGATTTTGCTACGTTGTTGTCTGGAAACCATCCGTTGTTTACTCTCCCAACAACAGATCATATCATAATATTTTATCATCTCTTCCAATTTCATAAAATGTTAAAAAGGCATCTCAGAGTAGCTCTATGAGGTGCACAGGGCAGATATTGTTATTTTCAGAATGAAGAAAAACAAAAAGCCCCAAGAGACGAAGAGACTTAACTTGGTGAGTGTTATGTTGCTCTAGAGCTGAGACCCACCAACCTTGTTCCCTCCACTGTGCCTTGAGCTTCAGACAGTCCCAGGGTGACGTCCTCCCTGGGATTGGGATTTTGGCCCTTTTAACATTGATGAGTCACCCAAGGCTTCCCCTGACTCTAAAGGGCAATGGTCTCATCTTCTTTTTTCTTTTTCTCTTCTTCCACTGCTTCTCTAGCCCCACCCCTCCTCCTGTCATGTTCTCCCTCCCTTAGATCATTGCCTCACATTTCATTTGGGAGAACAAAGAATGAAGCTGACATTCATTGAGTGCTTAGTGGGTACCAGGCACTGTGCCCTTTAGATAAGAGAAAACTTCCCTCTTGTCTATTTGGAGTAGACGTAAGAGCATTTTTCACCTAATTATTAGCTATTTATACTTGTATTAAGGATTTTCCACTTCTTGCACTTTGCACATTTGATCTTCACCACAGCCCTCTTGAGAAGGGGCTGAGGACTGGGTGTGCATCCTTTAGCTCAGGCCTCCCAGATCCACCTGTCTGGAAGCCTGGGGAGGAGAGTCCTCAGTGCCCTCCTCTGCCTCTGGTCATGGCCACAGGGGTTTAAGCTACATCTGGGGGCCAAGCGAAAAACAGACTTTCTGCTCAAGGCCTGTCCAAGCCAATGAACTCATTGAGAATCAGGGATGCAAGATAAACATAAGACATGATCCTTCCCCTTAAGGCTCTTCTGTCTTGTCCTGTGTTGCGGGAAGTCAGGGACCCCGAACAGAGGGTCCTGCTGAAGCCGCGGCAGAAGAACGTAAATTGTGAAGATTTCATGGACGTTTATTAGTTCTCCAAATTAATACTTTTATAATTTCTTACGCCTGTCTTTACTGCAATCTCTGAACATAAATTGTGAAGATTTCATGGACACTTATCACTTCCCCAGTCAATACCCTTGTGATTTCCTATGCCTGTCTTTAAATTTAGTCTCTTAATCCTGTCATCTTCGTAAGCTGAGGAGGATGTATGTCACCTCAGGACCCTGTGATGATTGCGTTAAGTGCACAGATTGTAGAGCATGTGTGTTTGAACAATATGAAATCTGGGCACCTTAAAAAAAGAACAGGATAACAGCAATGTTCAGGGAACAAGGGACATAAGCTTAAACTCTGACTGCTGGTAAGCCTGGCAGACCAGAGCCATATTTCTCTTCTTTCAAAAGCAAATAGGAGAAATATTGCTGAATTCTTTTTCTCAGCAAGGAATATCCCTGGAAAGAGACTGCTTCCCTGAGGGCAAGCCTCTAAAATGGCCACTTTGGGGGTGGCTGTCTTTTACGGTCGAAGACAAAGGGATAAAATAAGCCCTGGTCTCCTGTAGCATTCCCAGGCTTATTAGGACAAGGAAATTCCCACCCAATAAATTTTGGTCAGACAGGTTGTCTGCTCTTAAACCATCTCCTGATAAGATGTTATCAATGTGAATGCGTGCCTGAAACTTCATTAGCAATTTTAATTTCACCCCGTCCTGTGGTCCTGTGATCTCGCCCTGCCTCCATTTGCTTTGTGATATTTTATTACCTTGTGAAGCATGTGATCTCTGACCCACACCCTATTCGTACACTCCCTCCCCTTTTGAAAATTGGTAATAAAAACTTGCTGGTTTTATGGCTCAGGGGGCATCACAGAACCTGCCGACATGTGATGTCTCCCCTGGACACCCAGCTTTAAAATCTCTCTCTTTTGTACTCTTTCCCTTTATTTCTCAGACCAGCCGACACTTAGGGAAATAGAAAAGAACCCACGTTGAATATCGGGGGTGAATTTCGGCCAATAGTCTTGGAGCCAAGACTTTACTCCACCTAAGCCTTGGGTTACAGGAGAAACATTATCTCACTAAAAGCCTCATTCATTGCAAGCACACACAATGAATTTTGTAGTGGAACAGGTAGATGAGGGTGGAAGGAAGGTGAGTGACAATGGACTCCAGAGCCCTCTGAGAATGTTCCGGGAGGGACTTCTCCACCCAGAGGAGAGACAGCTCAGCACCAAGGAGCAGCCCCTTGAGTACTTCCTCCCTCCAGATCCAGACCACGAGGGGAAGGGATATTTCTTCCTCCAGTAGATTGTAGGGCCAGAAAGAGGGCGAGAGGTGCTGAAGGCAGATTCGGAGCAGAAGCCTTGGATGTAGCTGCTGGCTTGTCCCTTGAGAATCTCTCATCTCTCTGAGCCTCTGTTTCTTCATGTGTAGAGGTAGCTAACAGCCCCTACCTCCCTAGGTTTGGGGATTTTCAACGGAAGATGCAGACAGAAAGCCTGCAGCGGCAAGCGGGTGTTTTTGTTTTTTGTTTTGCTTTGTTTTTTTTGTTTTGTTTTTGTTTTGTATTCTAAGCAGTTAACCACTTATATGGCTTGGTTCTGTGTCCACACCCAAATCTCATCTTGAATTGTAATCCACACGTGTCAGGGTAGGGAAGTGACTGGATTATGGAGGCACTTTCCCCCACGCTGTTCTCATGTTAGTGAGTGAATTCTCACAAGAGCTGATGGGTTTATAAGGGGCTCTTCCCCCTTCACTCTCACCTGCTGCCCTGTAAGACGTGTTTGCTTCCCCTTCCACCATGATTGTATGCGTCCTGAGGCCTCCCTCGCCATGTGGAGCCATGAGTCAATTAGACCTCTTTCCTTTATAAATTACCCAATCTTGGGTATTTCTCTGTAGCAGCGTGAGAGTGGACTAATCACATCAGCAGGAGGATGGAACCCTCTAGGTCAGGACCAAAGCCTGTGTTTCCTGAAATAGGCACCCCCTACCACCTCCAGAAGCCCAAGAAGAGGCTGGGGCAGCTCTGCACAAGTGTCGCCTGTTGACTCCCTCTGGGTGCCCTTTCACTGTCTCCTCCGGGACAGGCCAGGACAAGACAGCCCCTGGTGGACCCAACAGCCTTTTGTGCAGGCAAGGGAGATACACAAACCTCCAGGAATCCCACGGGCTGGCCATTCCTCATGCTTAAATAGCAACCTCCCACAAGCTCTTCTATGCTACCTTCTGTCTGATAGGAAATCTGACATATCCCTTTAGAGAGTCATTAAGGCCAGAACATGAACTAACTTCCTGTCAAACTAACTCTAACTCCTTGTCACTATCGTCTGCATTTTCCTCACCAAATGCTCTGTGAGAAATGCCAGCTCCATGCAGCTGGTCAGGAGGACAGAGATGCCCATGCTGGCACCACCAGGAAACCAAGTGTTCCACTGTATTAAGCTGGCTTAGGGAGGGGCTCCATGGAGGAGCAGGGCCATGGAGGCTGCCTGTCGCCTTGACAACCCAGCTTTCAGCCAGCCTCAGAGTGTGCTCCCTTCACCAGGTTTAAATAACTCGGAAATCTACCAGCCAGCATGAGCGGTTCTGAAAGAGTGGGCTATGTTTTAATCGCATCCTGACAGCTACTCTGTGAGGATGGCCCACCCGCTGCCTGTGCCCCAGACACCTGCAGAAGTTCATGAGCTCCCTGGAATGATTTTCACTGCACCCTTCTTATGAAAACTCTTCTTGGTTTTTAACTATTTATTTCTTGTGACTGAGATTTAAAAATAAAATAACAGGTCTGACTTGTATTACTGCAATGTGTCAAAATTATTTCCCTTCCTAAAAACTACTGCAGATTTTTAATGGAAGCACGAGTAACTAGCTGGAAATTTCCATCCACAGATATCAGCTTTGATAGTGGATGCAAAATAATTTTTAAGTCAAAATATACATAAAAGCTATTTAATAGCTGAATGAATTTTCTTCAGTTATTCAACACTTCCTTGAAGTTGCCTCTCAGCTGTCTAAATAGTGACCTATTATAAATGCCCTCTCCAGCTGAGTAGGAGAATGAATGCACTTATGAATGAATGAATGCTTTCCGCTGCACTCCACAGAGACTTGCCTTTAAAGTTCCTTCAGGCAGGCGGCTGAGAGTGTCGGGGGAGGGGATAATGAGGCCTGGCTATAGAAATGCCTTTCTTTGGGGTTTCCTCTAGGGAAGACGGAGAAGTTCTGGAGACGGGCGGGGTGATGGCTGTACAGCATTGTGAATGTACTCAATGCCATGGAACTGAAAAATGGCTACACTGGTAAATTGTGTGTTTCTATATTTTACCACAATTTTTTTTAAAAAAGAAAAGAAAACGTATTTCTTCTCAGAGTTCAACACACTGAGGCCTGGAAGTTTTTCATTTGACTTCTAGGTTTGGAAACCAAGGCTTGTCTGCTCTGAACCTGGCAGACATTCTCCCATCTAATTACTCTTAGTTGGACACGATGCTGGTTGTTGTTATTTCACATGGAACGTTTTCATTTGTGTAGCATTAAATGTAGGAAGAACACCCAAAACCATCCTGCAATGTTGCCCCCATGTGGCATTGCTCGTGCCTCATTTTCTATTTCCAATCAAATCTAAGCGGACTGTCATGCATCTCAGCGTGACCAACCGAGACCACAGGAGACAGGAGGTCAGAAGTTGTGGCTGTCGCACCCAGCTAACAGAGACTGTCACTGTGCTACCTGCCAGGTGGCTGTCTACACCTTCCTAGCGAGGCAGGACATGCACAAACCACAGGTCATCGTGTATAGCTCCACAAACAGCCCACCTGGCATCATTCCCCCTCCAGGTCACAGGCACACGCCAGCCTGCCTGTCTCTCTACTGACTTGAACATCCGGGGACAGCTGTGCCTCTTTTCCTACTTTCTGTAAACAGAATTGCGCCGCAGGTGCTATTTGCGCCTGGAGGTTCATCCATATTGGTGTGTGTCTTTGTTGCACGTCATTTGTTTTCACCACTCAGCACTGTGAATTCCACTGTGTGAATGTTTCATGGGGTATTTATCCATTCTGCTGTTGATGGACAGTTGGCAATTTCTAGCTGGGCTACTATGTACAATGCTGATTTGAACATTCTACCTGTCTTTGGAGAATATATGCACGCATTGCTGTTTGTAATATTGGTAGGTAATAGTTAAACCTCCTCCTCCCTTGGTTTTTTATGAAAGCTCAGGGTAGCTTTTATTGGGATTAGTTTCCTTAGTGCCCTAGACAGCTGTGACCTGATTTTATCTTTCTTGGTTTCTTGCATTACAAAAAAAAAAAAAAGTTTGCATTGAAATAGCATTTTTACTAGGGTATTTCTGCAAGCTAAATTTTATATCTAAATATAAATGTTTGAAGCATGGAAGCCCATTTCTAATTGAATAAATGATAACAAACCATTTCCACAGCATCTTGATCATGCCACTGTTCTCAAATGCTTGATGAAGTCATCCAGAGATGCTGTCCCCCAGTGGTGAGTTAATTCAGAGGGTCAGTCCATGTGCTCCACTGGCTGCCCCTCATTAGCTGGCATTAGAGGATGGCCAAGGCGACACCAGGGACTGCTGAAAGTCCCATCTGAGTGGGTCTGCATGATTGCCTAGCTACATGGCTGGCTTCCAGGGAGGGAGGGTTAGGGCCAGCCAGAGTAAACGTGACTACACTCCACCTTCCTCTTTCAGACTCATCCTCTGTCACGGCAATGAAGGTTTATATGTCTGAGATTCTTCATCTTCTTCTGCAGGGCAGAGCTGTGCTGCCAGTGCTTCCAAAGAGCAGAGAAGCCACTTTTGCTCCCCTGCCTCTCTCCAGGCAGTCCTTAAACTTCCAGAAATGCAGACTCTAAGGAGAAAGACTGCAAAGTTCTTCAAAGTGGCAGAGGGGCAGCTCAAGAATAAGGGGGTCCCAGTCATCCTCTGCCCAGGCCTGCCCTGACTCCTCAGCATGGCCACCAGCCCAACATGGGAATCTGGGACACTCCCCACCCCACCTCCTGCCCCAGGTGGCACCCACAACCACTCCTCAGTCTTTGCCAGCCTGACCCATGGCCATAGTGGACCAGCCTTCACTACCCTCATTGTTACAGGACTCTGACCAAGACATTTCTGAAAAAGATTAAGACATTACATATTACCCAAGACAGCCCTCAATGTGCAGGCTTCATCCCACTGATTAATCTCCCCCTAGTAATGTCCTCCACTTACAAACCCTCCTGGCTGTTGTTTCAGTGGGGTTGAACAACTCCCACTGCAATAGTCTGAATACATTAGTTCTTGCCTTTATAACTTTTTCAGGTGCAATTTTTGCTTTGACAGTGTCATAAGCTATAACTTCTAAAGGAGATGCCAAACACCCTCTCTCTCCTGTTACTTCATCAAAATATCATCCCTGTGAGTCTGGAAAGCTTCAGAGTTTTGTACTAAATCTCATTAAATATAAACCTTCAGCATCTGTCAGCCCATCTGCTCCTACACAGCTTCAGCCTCTCCCTTTATGTTGTCATTGTCACAAATTACATCTTTATACATTGTGTGCCCATTAGCAAAGGTTTATAATTATTGTTTTATAAATGTGTCCTTTAAATCATACAGGAAACAAAGAGGAGCTACAACCCAGAATAATGTTGGCCTTTATATTTATCCACGTAATGACCTTTACCAGACTTCTTTATTTCTTCATATAGGTTTGAGTTACTGTGTAGTAACTCAAGCATCTAATAACTGGCAGCCTTTCATTTACACCTCAAGTACTCCTTGTAGTATTTCTTATAAGGCAGGTCCACTAGCAACAAGTTCCCTCAGGTTTTGTTTTCTTGGATAGTATTAATTTCTCCTTCACTTTTGAATTATACTTTTGCTAGATACAACATTCTTAGTTGGTAGATTATTTTTCCCCTCAATGTTTTAAATATCACCCCACTGCCATCTGGCCTCCATGTTTTTTTCTGTTAATGTTATTGAGGATACCTTGTATGTAACCAATTATTTCTCTCATGTGACATTCAAGATTGTCTTTGTATTTTGCTTTTGACAGAACTATAAAATACCCAGTTGTGGAACTCTTTATCATTCTTGGAGTTTGTTGAGCTTCTTGGATGTGTAAAATCTCTTCTCCTGATGCTCCCGTCACATGTATGTAGTGAATTTTCATTTCAGTTATTGGGCTTTTGAGCTCCAGAATTTCTGACTGGTTCCTTTTTTGCCACTTGTCTTTATTGATAGTTTCTATCTATCTATTGAGACATTAGTCTCCTTATTTCCTTTACTATTTGTCCATGATTTTCTTAGCTCTTTCAACATATTTAAGACAGTTGATTTAAAGTTTATTTCTAGTAAGTTCAATGTCTGTGCTTCCTCACAACAATTTCTTTTAATGTTTCCTCTAAATAGAGCATGCTTTCTTGTTTCCTTGTATGCTTCATACTTTTTGTTGAAAACTGGACTTTTTAAATATTATAATATGGTAACTCAGGAAATAAGTTTCTTCCTCTTCCTCGGGGTTTGCTTTGTTGCTTGTTTTGGGTTATAATTGTTTGATAACTTTTCTAAACTATTTTTATAAAGTGATATGGTTTGGCTGTGTGTCCCCACCCAAATCTCATCTCGAATTATAATCTCCACAAGTTGAGGGAGAGACCTGGTGGGAGGTGATTGGATCATGGGGGCATATTTCCCCCATGTTGTTCTCATGATAGTGAGTGAGTTCTCATGAGATCTGTTGGTTTAAAAGTGTTCTCCCCTCACTCTCTGTCTCCCTCCTGCCACCACATAAGATGTGCCTTGCTTCTCCTTCACCTTCTGCCATGATTGTAAGTTTTCTGAGGCCTCCCCAGCCATGTGGAACAGTGAGTCAATTAAACCTTTTTCATTATAGATTACCCAGTCTCAGGTAGTTCTTTATAGCAGTGGGAAAACGGACTAATACATAAAGACTGTATTCTTTGCCTTTGTGGTCTCTAATGTCTCTGTTCCTCTAGCTTGCAGTCAGATAGTGTTTTTGACAGAGATTATTTGAATGTCCAAAGCCAGAAAACAAAATGCAAAAACAAGAAACCTCTCACAGTGTTTGCAGAATGGCTGTTTATTGGACACTCCTTCAGTGCTGAGCCCAGCCATTTACAATTCTGTGTTAGCCTTCACTACCTGCTCACACCCGCCTTAAAGACCAGCCAGAAATAGATGTTTAGGGTCTTCCTGAGTCTTTTCTGAGGTTATTTCCTTCCCTGGGCATGCCTGTGGCTTTCTAAATACTGGGGAATATATAGGTTCTTTTCAATACTCTAATCTGCCAAAGAATCTCTCTTTTGAGCTTTTTATCCCAGGATTTTGGTATGTCTTTTGTTTGCCTGAAATGTAGTATTTTCCCCAGTCACTAGAAGGTGGCTGATTTGCCTTTCAATGTTCCTGAGGAATGCTCTCAGAATAGCCACTTTTCTGCTCTTAGGGAGTTCCAAGTTAAGCGAAACAAAGACAAGCACATTGCATCATTCCTTCAGGTAACACCCAGACAGATCAAAACAGACAAAGACAATTCTTTGAGAAAAGTTCTTCTCTGTTTCCTCTGAAACAAATGATTAGAGTCCCACAGTCGAAACATGGGCTTCCATCTCTAAGAGCAATGATCAGCTAGGGAGGGAGGTAAAACAAGGGAAAATAAAAATGCCACAAATCTCTCCTACTGTTTTTATATTGCCTCAAAAAAAGAAAATAAAACAAACTTGGCTGGTGTAAATCTTTGACCGTTTTCTAGAATTCGGATAAAGTAGATCTTCACAGATTTTCTCATTATTTCGGTGTTTCTGTGAAGGGTCTAGCTAGCCTTAGAGCTGCCCACTCTGCCGTTTTTGCTCACACGACTCCACAAGTGGTGCCTAATGTTTACCTAGGCATTGTGTTTGGCAGAATAATTGCCGCTTAGAGATGTCCATGCCCCAATACCCAGAACCTGTGAATATGTTACCTGGCAAAAGGGATTTGCTCTTGTGACTAAGATTATAGGCCTTTATATGAAGGAAATTTTTCTGGATTGTCCTGGATGGGCCTAATCAAACATATGAAGCCTTTGGAAACTGGGAATGACCCTCAACTCACAGCTAACAAGAAACGAGTTATCTCAGTCCTACAACTTCAGGCAACTAAATTCCGCCAAGAAAAAAAAAATCAAAAATCACATCTTTCTTTTGAGCCTCCAGAAAGGAATGCAACCCTGTCAACACACTGATTTTAGCTTGGTATGATCAGTAATGGACTTCTGACCACAGAACTGAGAGATAATGAATTTGTGTTGTTTTAAGCCATTTAGTTTATGGTTATTTTTCAAGGCAGCAATAGAAGATTCATACAGGCTATTGGTACCTGGAAATGGAACACATCTGTAACAAACAACTACACTGAAGTGGATTTAAAATTGGATATTGGTCAGAGGTGAGAAGAATTTTGAGGAGCATGATAGAAAAAGCCTCAGTTGTCTTAAACAGACTATTTATGAATGTTAAATACTTCCAACAAAGGCTAAGAAGAAAGTGAGGAGCATTATAGAGAAAAACTAAATCACCTTAGAGAATACCTAAATCTGCATGAACAGACCATTGATAGAAATATGGACATTAAAAGTGCTGGTGTTAAAAGCTCAGAAGGAAGTAAAGAACATATTTTGGAAACTGGAGGAGAGGTAATACTTCTTATACAGTGGAAAAAAGCCTAGCTTAATTTTGTCACAGTTTTGTGACAAGTAGAACCTGTAAACAATAAAATTAGATATTTAGATGAGAGATTTCCAAGAAAATGTTAAAGATGTGTTCTGTTTTTTTTTTTTTCTAGCTGTTTATAGTAAAAGGCAGGATGAAATCGATAAATTGAAGGAAGAACTACCAAACAAAAAGGAACTAGAACTTGATGGTGTGGGAAATTCTCAGCATGTCTGGACAGTGAGACACATTAAAATTAAGAGATTTACTATCAGGAAAGTATACTCTAAAGAAATGGCTTAAGGTAAACACCTTTGAAAGATCAAAAAGTTTTCAGTTACACAAAGGATCTTTGAAAACATTAAGGGTAGGACTCATAGATCCCCTAAATCAAGCTACAGAGTATCTAGGAAATGTAAACAACATTGTCCCTTGGCCATCTTGACAAAAACCAAAAATGAAGATGGAATTATCCAGAAAAGATTTATGGACAAGCCTCTTGTCTAACGGAGTGAATCACCATGATATACACAGGAGACACACAAGATTCCTGACAATTTTATATCAGCAGAAACAGTGCCAGCTTGAACTGAAAGGGTTGGGGAGAGTACAAAAGAACAGAAAGCTGTTGAACATGAGAGAATAACTTGGACTCTCCAGATTCCACAGGCAGGAAACTGGATGATAAAATTACTCAGCTGAGCATGTAAGTTACTTTTCATGAAGAAAGATTAACTCAAAGGGGAGATCTCAGAGTGTAGAGGGTGGAGTCACAGGCTCAGAAGGTGGAGCTTGAGGAACGCAGGGTTGTTTCCAAGCCTTGACACCTAATGGAGTTTTCCTTGGCTGGATTTGGAACCAATGATTTCTTTATTTCTTCTATTTTCTCCCTCTTTGAATGAGAATGTCTATAACCCTTATCCTACTGTATCTGCAGAGCAGATAACTTATTTCTGTAGTTTAACAGGTTCACAGATAAAAAGAAATTTAGTCCCAAGATGGATCATACCAGATCCTTAGCCGTACTTAATTTAGACAATTTAGATAATGATACCTGAGACTTTTGAGCTGATGATATTCAGACAATATTTTTAGATTTTGAGTTGATTTTATAATTGGATAAGACTTAAGGGAACCTTGGGACTGGGTGGACATA
The DNA here is from genome assembly GCF_002776525.5 of Piliocolobus tephrosceles. Taxonomy (NCBI): domain Eukaryota; kingdom Metazoa; phylum Chordata; class Mammalia; order Primates; family Cercopithecidae; genus Piliocolobus; species Piliocolobus tephrosceles. The sequence continues at coordinate 162,366,794 of NC_045439.1, forward strand.
TTTTCAGATGTGATTAAAGATTTGAGATACTATCCTGGATGTTTTTGTGGGCCCAATTAATCATATGTGTCTTTAGAAGGAGAGAGTCTTTCTCAGCAGTGGTCAAAGTAAGATGTAATGGGAAGAGGAGGCAGCCTGCTGGTGCTGGCTATAAAGATGGAAGAGGGGCCCTGAGCCAAGGAAAGTGGGGAACCTTTAAAGCTGGCAATGGCCCCAGCTCTCAGTCAACATGCAAACTTGAATCTAAACCCTACAACCACAGGCATCTGAATTTTGCTGGCAACCTGAATGAGCAAGGAAATGGGTTCTTCCCTAGATCTCCCAAAAGGAAGGCAGCTTTGCCAACACCTTGGTTTCAGCCTGGAGCAGCCAGTGTTGGGCTTCTAATCTACATAACTTTAAGAAAACAAATTTGCATTGTGTAAGCCAGTAAAGTTCAGGCAGCAATAAAAAAAATTAATGCATATATTTTCAGTAGGACAAGCAATCAAACATTTGGGCAACTACTTGTACTATGTGTGTGTAAATATAAAACCTGTACCCATTGCTATAAAATAAAAGCTTAAGCACAGATATCTTTCCTTCTTAGACTTACTAGTGCTTAAAATTCATGGCCACACGTTGATGATTGTCTCCCTGACAAAGACAGGAAAATATACCTTCTGTTCTCCTCTTTCATCCACTCATCTAAGCACATTATTGTGTACCTACTGCATGCCAGGCAATGTGCTGTGTGCTATGGAGATTGAAAACACCAGTATGGACATGGCTTTGGCACCTCTGGATGTCACAGGTTCACGAGAAGACAGATAACCCAGTGAGCATGATAAACAATTTTTTTCAATTGCCCACATCCAGTCCCTTCAAAGTATCTTGACTTCATTGCTTTTAGAATCACATGTAATCACATTTAAATGTCTATACTTTTTAAGAATTCCACTACATAATTCCTACAAACCTAAATGTTTTCCCCCTAACACTTTCCTTCATGATTCCTTTGCAATTATAGTGGGTCTCAAATTTTAGCATAAATTAGAATCACCTGGAGGGTTTGGAGAAACTCTAGCCCCACCACTGAGAGATGAAGCTGGCAGGGCTTCTGGGTCTGGTGGGGACTTGGAGAACTTTTCTGTCTAGCTAAAGGATTGTAAACACACCAATCAGTGCTCTGTGTGTAGCTAAAGGTTTGTAAATGCACCAATCAACACTCTGCAAAAATGGACCAATCAACACTCTGTAAAATGGACCAATCAACACTTTGTAAAATGGACCAATCAGCACTCTGTAAAATGGACCAATCAGCACTCTGCAAAATGGACCAATCAGCAGGATGTGGGCGGGGCCATATAAGAGAATAAAAGCTGGCCATCCCGTCTCTCTCGCCCCGGAGCCAAGAGGTTAACCACGTAGAGTACTCCTCTAAGCTTTGTGAACCTTTGTATTTTGCTGTTTGCAATTAACGTTAGTGCTGCTCACGCTGGGTCCGCACTATGAGAGCTGTAACACTGCGGAGGTGTGAGGGCTTCACTCCTGAAGTCAGCGAGACCACGAACCCCCGGGCGGAACAAACAACTCCGAATGTGCCACCTTGAAGAGCCGTAATACTCACTGGCAAGGTCTGCGGCTTCACTCCTGAAGTCAGCCAGACCAGGAACCCAGGGGAAGGAAGAAACGGGCGGATACATCTGAACCCCTGAGAGAACAAACTCTGGCCACACCGTGTTTTTACAACTGTCACACTCACCGCGAGGGTGCGCAGTTTCCTCGTTGAAGTCAGCGAGATGAGGAACCCACCAGCAGGAACCGATTCGGGACACACCACTTGACTTTCTTCCTCAGCATACTGGGGGCAGGGAGAGAAGAGGTACCAAATATTTATATTTTTAAGAATGTCTAAGTGCTGCTAGTTCCGAAAGTGGGAACCACACCTTGAGAACCACTTTTCTAATCAAAAACAACTGAATGCAAAGGGTACAGGTTTGCCAGTACAAGTCGACAACGTGGTCAGGCCTGCTGACAGCTTTCTCATTACTGAGCGTGGAATGAGCCCAGCAGTCTTGAGGGTGCACTGTGCATTCCCGTTGTTGGGTGGCACAGAGTGCCGGTTCGCCATGCCCAGCTTTTTCAGTCGCAGAATTAGGATTCCCTATGTTTAGTGGGGCAGACCACCAAACGCTGTATTGACTCTTTCCCAGACTCCCTTGCAGTTTGGTGAGTTCATTGACTAAATTCCAACCAGTGGGTTGAGTCATATCCGCAGAGAAAAGGAAGGTGAGCCCATGTTGGTCACTTTTCTCTTTAGTGGTTGGAATATGGGCATTGCGGAAAGCTGCCTTAAGGCTGGCACATAAGGAAGCTAGACGGAACCACATTAGCACTGGACAGACACCATAGCAGCCAGGGGTGACCTACCTCTGCACCAAGGCATGTAACACGAAACTAACTGCTCTGTTGTCTACCTTGTGGAATTGTGGGTCTGTGTTATATGTAGCCTAATCCAATTTAGTCTATTTACACATAGAAAGCAAGCAATGTAAAACCTGAAAATACAGAGGACCAAATTCGAGCTTGGTTTCTTTGTGTTTCTTGCCTCGTTTACATGAATAACAGGAAAAGCAAACAATTTTTACTCTGGTATTTAATGAAAAGAGAGATTAAAAAAGATTATCAAAGTAACATTTTGGTTTTTTCCACTGGGTCTATGTGAGATTAATTTTTCTCTGGGGGATGAGGTCAGGATGCCATTTCCTTTTGATTCCCAGTGAGGAGTCGACTGATCCAGTGTTATTTGTTGATTGTCAACATACAGTGGCAGCATTGCCCTGTTGTTGGTTGGCATTATCCATAGGCCTGCTTCCGAACTTTCCGTTGTGTTACTTTTGTCTGTGTTCCTCTCTATTGATACACACTGGTTTAATATTTTGTAACTTTGTATTTTGAAATTATAGATTAGGAGGAAGTTGCAAAAATAATACGGAAACCCCCGGGAATCCTTTATGCCATTTCCCCAGGGCAAGTCTTACGTAACTGCAGTGCAACATTGAAACCAACGCATAGACAGGGATACAGTCCACAGCTCTTATTTGTATTTCACCAGCTTTGTGTCCACTTGTGTGTGTTTAACTGTACGTGAATTTAATCCCATGCGTAGCGTTATATAACCATCACAGTGGTCACGTCGCAGAGTCAGGGCATGTCTACGGGGTTTCCTCATTCTCATCCTTTGTAGCCATACGCTCCCTTCCATCCTCCACCCTTCCTCTCCATCTCCATGGTGACATGTCTCTCCTTTCATTTAAGCGATCTTTGATTTCTCTGACCATCAATTTGCAAGTTTCAGTGAAAAGATCCTGTTTGTTAGATTTATACCTGAGTACGTAATTTTCTTTGGAACAACTTTAAATGGTAATATATTATTAATCTCAGTTTCCATATATTATTAGCATATAAAAATGCAATTAAGCTTTTTGTTGCTCTTAAATCCTACAACCTTGTTAAGCCTATTAGTTTAAAAAGGTTCATTGTTTATGTGTGTGTTTCAGTAGTTTGCTTGGGATTTTCCTACAGACCCTCATGTCATTTGCAAATAGGGACAGTTTAATTTTTTCCTTTCCAATCTGCATGAAGTGTTTTTTTCTTGACTGACTTCACTGCCCACAATGTTCAGTACTATGTTGAATAAGAGTGATGATAGCAGACACCTTGCTTTGTTTTTGATCTTAGGAGGAAACCATTCAGTCTTGTCATATTGAGTGTTAACTGTAGACTTTTTGTAGTCTCTTTATGAAGTTGAGGCCGTTCTCTTCCATTACTACTTTGCTGATAGATTTTTATCATGACTGGGTGTTGTTACATTTTTCTGCATCAATTGATTTTATTTCAAGATTAATTGATACTTCTTTAGGCTGTTGGTATAGCAGACTACACTGATTAATTTTAAATATTGAACTAACTCACTTTTCATCCCTGGAGTAAACTCCATGTGGTCATGGAGTACAATTCTTTATATTGCTACCTAGTTGTGGTATTATGCAGATACTGGCCTTGTAATGTGATTGGAAAGTATTCCCTTCTCTTCTACTCTCTTGAAAAGACTATGGACAACTGGTGTTCAGTATCCATTAAATATTTGGCAGAATTTGCCAGTGAAGTCATCTGGGCCTGGTGATTTCCTTTTTAAGAGCCTTTTAATTACAAATTTATAGGGTTTTTCAAATTTCTTTTTCATGTTGTTTGATTTTGGGTAGTTTTTGCCTTTCAAGGAACTGACTCACTTCCTTCAAGTTGTTGAATTTATGAATGAAGGTCGTTCATGGTATTCCTGTATTATCTGGATGGCTGCAGGATCTGTAGAGATTACTCTGCTTTAATTCCTGATACTTGTGATTTGTGTCTTCTTTTTATCTTTGTCAATCTTGCTAAAAGTTTATCAATGTTATTGATCTGTTTTGGAGACTAGATTTAGTTTTTGTTTTTTTGATTTCCTCTACCATCCTTTTTTTTTTTTTTTTTTTTTTAATTGAGGCGGAGTCTCGCTCTGTTTCCCAGGCTGGAGTGCAGTGGTGCGATCTCCGCTCACTGCAAGCTCCGCCTCCCAGGTTCACACCATTCTCCTGCCTCAGCCTCAGAGTAGCTGGGACTACAGGCGCCGCCACTACGCCCGGCTAATTTGTGTGTGTGTGTGTGTGTGTGTTTTAGTAGAGACGGGGTTTCACCGTGTTAGCCAGGATGGTCTCAATCTCCTGACCTTGTGATCTGCCTATCTCAGCCTCCCAAAGTGCTGGGATTACAGGCGTGAGCCACAGCGCACGGCCCATCTTTCTGCTTTTATACCATCTTTCTATTTTTTATTTTACTGATATTTGCTCTGATATTTATTATTTATTTCCTTTTGCTTGCTTTGAATTTATTTTGCTCTTTTTCTAATTTCTCAAAGTTGGAATTTGGACCATTGATTTGAAATCTCTTTTCTTTTCTAATGTAGCCTTTTAGTGCTACGTATTTCCCTCTCAGCACTGCTTTAGCTGCATCCACATATTTTAGTATATGGCATTTTTACTTTCAGTTAAAATACCATCTTCAAAACAAGCAAAAAAACATATAGTATTAATAAGTTGCTCCTGGACGTTGAAAAAGCTTTCCATTTTTGAACATGTGCTCTGACCTTATGGGGATTGTTTCCTCATCTGTGAACAAAGACTGATGTTATGGTAGGCCTATGCCTCATTCCCACACAGCTAGGCCTGGAAGAAGGATGCCACCAAAATAAAAGATGGTCCCACATCAATCAGTAACTGTGATGGATGATCTTCATGAGGGTAGATACTGACATTCTACTCCACATCAATCACCAACAGTGACAGATAACCTTCATTGGGGTAGACATTATTAGCTTTGCTGATGAGGATGGGTCTAGAGGATGTCTTGTCTTTTTCCACTCAACTTTGAGGGTAAAAACTAGGTATTTTCTGGGAATCAGGACAATGGCTAGCAACTACATAGAAAATGCTTAGTCAACGTTGAGTGAAGGAGTATTATTACATGTGGCAATTAATCCATGGTTAGCTGAGCATGTGAGGCCAACCTAAAGTAGGATGGAAACAATTGGGAAATACAGATTGTTATGGGATGACCCCCAAGAGCATGGCAAGCAAAGGTCAAAAGTTAGTGGTCTGTGATTGACAGCAGTTAAATTCCTGACAGCAGGAGGTAGAGTGATATGCGTCCTTCAGGTTTGCAGTGGAATCATTGCTCTGCTCTGTGCAGCTCTACCCTGGTTATCCCTGCAGCCTCGCCATGGCTCCAGGCCTGCTAGGAAGAGGCCTCATCTGGCCATCACTGGTGTGCATGTACTGGCTCCATAGTGCAAAATGACAACTGAGAAGCCAAGGTGCACCTTCCTTCTAGAGAGAGGATTTGAACTGATCAATGATCAATGATGTATTACTACCTCATGAGCCAAACAGGATAACATATTCCTTAAACAGACATGAGTCCTCTCACAGCAACTGAAACTATTGGTTACTTCCCATCCTCCTCCCTCCCCTGGAAGAAAATCATTCTAGCTGCAGACTCGCTCCTCACTGCTCCCACCCCTTGTCCCTGCCCAGCACTCCAGTCATGGGTCAGGTGATACCAACTAGAGGTGGTGGGAAGGGCACTTTCCCATAGGCAGGTGGCAAAGGAAATCGCTCATGCCAGAAGATGCCTGGACCACTAGACAGAAAGTGCCTCATAATAGGTATTTTCTCACAGTGCTTATAGGAAATAACATGACCATAAGGGAGAGATTCTCCCGCTTCCAATCATATTATAAATGCATGAGCATGGGGTTATCCCCCTCACTAAAGAGTGTGTGTCATTCACATTGTATCGTATTGGCCGAGCCCCAACTTCTGACATGAGCAAGGGCTCACAGCATGTTGGGATTTAACGAAAGGGCTAATTCCTATACTACTGCTCAAGCAGACAAGCAATAGACACCCACTGGGATGTCCTTGAGAACACTGAGTTCGAGTCTGAGATCTTGAACATACTGGAAGTCCAGGATGAAAATGTCTTCAGGGTTGGTTTCTCCTGGGTCCTCCTTCCTTGCCTTGCAGTCCTCCTTTCCACATCCTCCTAGGGCTTTCCTCTGTGAGTACATCCCTGGTCTCTCTCTCTTCCTATAAGGACACCAGTCGTACTGAATTAGGACTCCACACTCACACTCATGTAACCTCAGTTACCTTTTTAAAGGCTCCAGCTCCAAATACCTAAATGCTTTTCCACTGGGGGCCAGGGTTTCAACCTGTGAACTCGGGGGGACCATGATTCAGTGCAGAACATATATGTCCACAGGTACACGCACATACATGTAGCACACTCATACACACGTCTATGCTGCAGGGAATGTACAATAATTTGAAAACAGTTCAGCAATATCTTTAAAAGTTAGACGTACTATATCTGTTTCCATAACCTGGTCATTCTATTGCTAGGTATTTACTCAAGAGAAACAAACATATCCACACTGTCTCAGTCCAATTTGCATTGCTATAACTGAATACCACAAAGTGAGTAATTTATTAGGATAAGAGATTTATTTTGGCTCACAGTTCTGCAGGATGGGAAGTGCAAGATTGGGTGGCCCCATCCCCTCAGCTCCTGGTGAGGGGCCCTGTGGTGCATCGTGATGTGGCAGGAGGCATCATGGGGCAAGAGGACTGAGGGTGTCACTCAGGTCTCTCTCTCTCTTCCTATAAAGCTGCTAATAATGTCCCACCTTCATGGCCCCATCTAACCTGATTGTCTCCCAAACCTTCCCCTCTCACATAGTGGTATCAGATTTCCCACCCTCTGCATTTCATTTTAACAGAATTTAAACTCTCTGAGGATCCCAGAATCAACTAACAAAAAGCACAGGAAAGTGGTTAAAGTATTAAGTATGGCACAATGAAGATTAGGTTTTAACATGACTTGATGGGGGCACAAACATTCAAACCACAGTGCACACAGATACGCATTCCATCACATCCTTCTTTGTAATGTCGTCTGAAACAAGATAAAAATCCAAATGTCCATAAAGAGTGAATGAGTAAGCAGATTGCGATCTATCCATTCACTAGAATACCACTTAGGGGAGAGAGAAAGAACGGGTGGGAGACAGGGAGGGACTTAGCAATAGGGGGATAAGGAAAGCAGAATCAACAAGCTTCACATGAATATATATAATATATATATGTTTATATATTATGTTATATATATGCATTTATTTTTTGTTCAGCCTAGTTATTTTGAGATTCATCTATGTTTATATATGCATTTTAACTTTATATATAGATTCATCTATGAAAAAGCTGTATAAATATATAGATTTATCTACATATATATGTTTTTATGTAGATACATGTAAACATTAGATGGAGCTCAAAATCACTAGGCTGAGCAAAAAATGAATGCATACCTTATCATTTTATTAATATAAAATTCTGGTGACAAAATTAGACCAGTGGTTGGTTGCCCGAGGACACAAGGAAGCTTTGGGGGCTGACAGACATGTTTGCTGTCTTGGCAATGGTGACATTTCACAGGTGTATACACATGTCACAATTGACCAAATGGTATACTTTGCATACATGAGTTTATTATACAGCAATAGTACCTCAGTACAACTGTACAAGAAGTACATTCTTATTCACCGTATCACCTCTGACAAGCAACCTGTACATACCATATTTACTTCCCAAAGAAAGGAGCACGCAAATTCTGAGCCTGAGTCCCTCCAAAGCCGCTGGGAAGCTCCTGTGTGAGTTCGTGAACGTGATGAGCGGGGTGGAGCTGTAAGCCACATTTCACCTGCTGTCCTCAGCAGGCGGTATGCGTTCTAATGACACTTGGCACTGCGCGGCTAACTTTCTGGTTACTGACTGGCTTTAATCCTTGAAATACTGGCGTGTGCTTTTTGTTGATTCTGGTAACTTCAGAGAGTTTTTATTTTGTTCTAAATTTCGCTTCTTTAAAGAATTTTCTGATTTCAAATCCATTCATTAAGAAATGTGTGATTTGCAGCCAGGCGCGGTGGCTCAGGCCTGTAATCCCAGCACTTCGGGAGGTAAGAGGATCACTCGAGCCCAGCAGGCAGAGGCTGCAGTGAACCATGACTGTGCCACCACGTTTCAACCTGGGTGACAGAGTGAGATCCTGCACCTCTCCACAAGAAAATTATGTAATTTGCACTTTTAATACATCATGTTATACGTGACACTACAGAAAACTCAGGAGGAAAAGTGAACAATATTATTTTAATGAGTAACATTAAAAATATATAACAGGAAAAAATTTTGTTTCTTAATCAGCAACAGCTGCACTTCACTGCAATGAGAGTTTAATACTCCTTCTTTACTACTTTTATCTAATAAAATGATTTGTGAAAACTGGATAGAAATTAACGTATAATCAGTGTTTCCAAAGGACAATTATCACATTCCTCAACTATAAATTCAAGTTGCATTAGTCCCAAACAAACATGGTTTATGTTTGTGTGGTATTCTTTTGTAATTTACATAGATCTGTAAGTGGAAATGACAAAAATGTTATTTATTTATAAAATGCTTACTCTCCTGCTTTAAACCTGTAGAATCTTTTATTTATTTATTTTTGATTTTTCATCAAAAAGGTAATGGGTTCTTTAGAGAAAATATTGGGAAAAGTGACAAGAAGAAAATTGCCTTCTCTCTATACACCCACTTTTTAAAAATTGAAGAGATGACCTCTGTGTCTATGCAACCGATACTGCTTCTAAAATCTATGGAGATGCATTTGTATCTATTGCAAGATCTGCACTACAGTAAATTCACCCACCCTTTCAACTTAATGCTATGTGGACATTTGTCTGTGTCATTAAATGAACTTATTCAGCATGATTGCGTAGTATTTAGTTCCATGAATCCAGCAGTTACTGAAACTCGGTAGGGATGCAAGAATGTGTGCTGGTCGGTGAAAGCATCTGCTGTATCTGCCGTACTGACCTCTATGCTTAGACCGGGTCGTGTATTCTAGTTTTCTATGGTAAGTAGGGACCATGAATAGCCTAGCACATCAGTCTTTGCAAATATCCAGGGGAATTTTCTCGGAATCAGTTATTGAATTTGAATTGCTCAGAGATCACGTGCCAAGGTTTTCATGACTGAGTAGAGGTTACCAAAATGCCACATGGCCTTTTCCTTCTGCACACCTGGTGGCCTTGTGTCTGTGTGCCTCTTTCCTGCACCCAAGGCAGGTATGGGCAGTCTGGTTTGGGATGGCAGTGGCCATCTAATACTCACTTACGTTTCTTTTAGTATATGTGAGGAACCCACAGGATCCTAACGGTGATGTCCCCATTCCGTCTCTATCACCTTTTATTTCCTTAACCTGTTTTATATTTTTATATTTATTTTCTTTTTCTTTCTTTCTTTTTTTTTTTTTTTTTTTTTTTTTTTTTTTTTTTTTTTTTTTTTTTGAGACTGCATCTCTCTCTCTCTGTTGCCCAGGCTGGAGTGCAGTAGCATGATCTTGGCTCACTGCCACCTCCACTTCCCTGGCTCAAGCGATTCTCCTGCCTCAGCCTCCCGAGTAGCTGGGATTACAGGTGTGCACCACCACGCCTGGCTAATTTTTTGTATTTTTAGTAGAGATGGGGTTTCACCATGTTGGCCAGGATGGTCTCAAACTCCTGACCTCAGGTGATCCGCCTGCCTCAGCCTCCCAAACTGTTGGGATTACAGACATGAGCCACCGTGCCTGGCCCCTGTTTTATATTTCTTAGCCCTTATGAGCACCTAAAATATTATATCTCCATGTGTTTTTGTAATGGTCTATCCACCTCTGCCCCCCACTTCAAAGAGCAGGAACTTTTTTTTTCCCTGTTTACACCTTGTCTAGAATAATGCCTGGAGCACAGTAGGAGTGCAATTAATATTTAATAAATAGCTAACAAATGACGTGTGCATGCACAAACACACATGTGTTATGAGCACAGCTGTGTGAGTCCACGGTCTCCTTTCATCCTCTTAGAAATCATAATCAGTGCCCCACAAACCACATCCTCACAGACGCTGAGCCTGCCCAGGATTGCGGGGGAGGCCACATCGCTCTGACCTGACCAAGAGACAGAAGAGAAGAGAAGAGGGAACCAGTGTGAAGAACCAACCTGGGGGCAGGTCAGAGGTGGGTGCCCAGGGAGGAGCAAGAGGGGCACAGCCGACTTGCTGGGCGGCTTCAACCTCTCCTTCACATTTTCCTCTCCACCTCTGCCCATCCTCGGTGAGTAGATAGTCCCCTCCCTCGTTAGTCCAGAAATCCTGTCACAGTGACTCTATGTTAGTCCAGTCTTATCAACATTTTGGACACAATAGAATCGTGAGGTGCCTGATCACAGTAAATTCTGAGAGGCTTGGTCTAGAAGGGACATCGCAGGTGCAGAATATGGGAAATTGCGTGTTTGTAACCAAAGCCAGGACATAGCCTCACATGACTCCCTTCTGTGTGCACAACCTCCTCCTCATGATGCCTCCTCTTCAACGCGTGCCTCTTCCCAGCAAGCCCTGCCATCAGCTCCTGTGTCCCAGTGGGACCCTGTGTTCATTTCCTGGGGCTGCTGTAACTAAGCGTCATGAACCACATGACTTGGATGATCTCTGGGGATGTTGCAGCTGGAACCACAGGCAGAGGTGGCCAAAGGCTTTCTGCAGGGCTCTGGCTGCCTCGGCATGGGTCATGCTTTAAATGTGCAGGTATCTGTCTGTCAGGGCTGCTGTAACAAGATACTGTAGACTGGGGGACTCACACAGCCGACTTTTATTGTCTCACGATTCTGGAGGCTGGAAGGCTGAGATCAGGGTGTCGGCCAAGGTGGTTCCTACAGGGGCTGTGAGGGAGAGTCAGCCCCAGGCCTCTCCCTTTTGCCCCCGACTTGTAGGTGAGGCACTCCCGGTGACCTTACATCATCTTCCCTCTGCGCACATCGGTCTCTGTGTCCAAACTTCCTCTTGGTGTTTAAGGCCCCAGTCCTGTTGGATGCGGGGCCACTCTAATGACTTCATTTTAACCTGATCGCCCCTTTTAAGACCCTGTCTCCACATACAGTCACATTGTGAGGTCCTGGGGGTTAGAACTTCAACGTTTCTTTTTGAAGGGACACAGCTCATCCTCAGCAGGCCCCTGACCCCAGGGACTTCATGTGAATGGTGCTGGCCGTATTACTGCACAGTCCCTTCCCAGCTGCCCTGTGCTCCTAGAAACCTCCATCCGAGTCCAGAACCCTGACTGCTTCTGATTCTCTCCCACCTCCCAAGAAAAAGCACAATTCTGTGAGAGAGGCTTTTTTTTTTTTTAACCCCAATTTACATATCAGAAAACTGCTGCTTGGATAAAGTCAATCGGGAACTCAGTGTTATCCAGGAGTTACTAGTGAAAGAAGTGGCCCTGAAATCCAGGATGTCTCTGCCTAGAGTTCTGTGAAAAAGTCATATGTGCTCTTGTTTGGGGCAAGTAGCTATGACTTATGCTCTTGCTTTCAGCCAATTCAGAATAGAGTTGAAGCTGCAAGATCAGGGGTTAGGGAAGGGAGGACAGTTCAAATGCCAGGCACCAGCGGTAAATGCTCAACCGCAGAGCGGGCAGTGGAAGACAGAGGAGCACTGCGGGAGGCGAGTCCTCCAAGAGCCCCACATATAGGAACCAATAGTGGAACTTTTACTAGTGCCTGTCCATTGCTTACTGGACCACGTGCCAACATGGGCATTTGGCATCACTGCAGGACATAGACTGCAGGCCAAGACCTACCTTCCTTGACCAGGCGTGGTGGCTCATGCCTGTAATCCTAGTGCTTTGGGAGGCCAAGGTGGGTGTATCACCTGAGGTCAGGAGTTCAAGACCAGCCTGGTGAAACCCCCCCCCTACAAAAATACAAAATTAGCTGGGTGTGATGGCAGGCGCCTGCAATCCCAGCTACTAGGGAGGCTGAGGCAGGAGAATCGCTTGAACCCAGGAAGTGGCGGTTATACTGAGCCGAGGTTGCGCCCCTGCCCTCCAGCCTGGGCAACAAGAGTGAGACTGTGTCAAAACAAACACACACACACCTACGTTTCTCAACAAGGGAGCAAAGTACAAATAGGACAGATCAGGGAGGTTCTGAAGATTCCTTAAAAGTCCTTACTTTTCACCTGGGAAGAGAGAACCATGGAGCTCTGCCTGCAGGGTGTCTTCTCTTCTGCCTACAGGGCCTTCGTTCTCTTAGGTTTTGGGGCCAGGAGAGGGTGGGCACTGTTTGTCTTTTATTTGAAGAGGGTCAGCTTTTTTCCTTGCTTTCTTAAAAAGAGTGGGTTGAGTTCTCAAAAAAAGTTCTTGCAGCCTTCTGGTTAAGCTGCGTGCGTAGAATGCAAGCATTGGCAGGGCTGCCAGCACCCGTCAGCCATGCCCTCTCTAGCGTCTGCAAACTCTTGCTGTAATAAGGTACTAGATCATAACTACCAGACAATAAATAGTTGGCTGGGTGCAGCGGCTCTTGCCTGTAATCCCAGCACTTTGAGAAGCCAAGGGGGGTGGATCACCTGAGCGCAGGAGATTGAGACCAGCCTGACCAACACAGTGAAACCCCGTCTATACTAAAAATACAAAAAATTAGCTGGGTGTGGTGGCACATGCTGTTAATCCCAGCTACTCAGGAGGCTGAGGCAGGAAAATCGCTTGAACCTGAGAGGCAGAGGTTGAAGTGAGCCAAGGTCATGCTACTACACTCCAGCCTGAGTGACAGAGCGAGACTCCGTCTCAAAATATATAAATAAATAGTTTAGAGTTTATGGGCCCAACGCTGTCTTTGTCACATCTTCCTCTTGTTAAAAAAAATTGTTTAAAACTGCATGAAAACAGCCTTATCTCCTGTTCAATACAAAGAAAGAGGCAGCAGCGGGATTAGGCTGCAGTTTCCTGACTCCGGTTGTAGTGTAATGGAATCCCAGTGCTTGCTTAGTGCGGCACATGGGCCTGGAGATAGAATCTTCTCCAGCTCCCCCGTGGCCACACGTGGATGTGTGAGGGGGTTTTGGACAGCGGGGTGGGAGGGAATTTGTGATTCGTGCTACTTCTGTCCTGCTGGGGACATCTGAAGAGAAGAGACCAGAGCGAAAATTGGAGGAACGGGACAGGGTGTATGTAAGAAACCTGCACGTTGTACACATGCACCCTAGAACTTAAAGCATAATAAAATAAGAAGGTGAATCCAGCATTTGGCTGTTTGCTTCAGAAAATTGCACGAAGAAGAAATGTTCTTCCTCTTTCTCAGCCGCTGTTGAGATGGATCTCCATGACACGCAGGGGAACCTGAATCTTAAACAGTAAGCAATGTGCCTCCTGAAAACAGCACTGCACATGGCAGATGCTAAACCCTGCAGCATCAGCTCAGCAGTCTAAAGGCAACTAGCAGAGACCCAGGCATTTGCAAGTTGGAAAGCTTGTGATGTGAGTTATGTTGTGGCAAATCATTAGGGCGTAGCTCACAGGCATGAGATGTTAGAAGGCCCACCATGTGCAACCAAGCTTCTAACTCTAGGGAAATGGAGGGGAAAATGAGGCATGTGGCAGTGTCTCAGCTACACCTCTCTGCTCTGCAAAGTCTGAAGAGAATTTAACTCAGGCTGGAGCAGAGCGGGGAGTGGTACAGTCTCCTTGAGGATGAGAGCCTCCCTACAGCTGCCTCTACATCAACTGAGAGTCCAGGAATTAGGGCCTCACAGGGCAGCAACAGTTACTGCTTTTGTCACTCACACTAAAGCTGTTACAGAAGTGTTTAACCTGGGAAAAAAACCATAATTCCAACCAGTGAGAATGGGCCAGCTTCAGAGATCCATGGGAGAGCTGGAGAAGAGTCTATCTCCAGGCTCATGTGCCATGCTAAGCACTGGAATTCCGTTACACTACAACATAGTGAGGAAACTGCAGCCTAATCCCGCTGCTGCCTCTTTCTTTGTATTGAACAGGAGATAAGATTGTTTTCATGCAGTTTTGAACAATTGAAACAATCACTCTCATCAAAGTGATTGCCAGGGAGTGAGACGAGGACACTGAAGGCACAGGGGCAGGAGTGTAAGGCACAGAGATTTCAGGCTTAAAAACAGTACCCAGATGCAAGTCCTATAAGGTAACATCAGCTCAGCTCATTAAGTTACAATCTATCCTTACATCTTCCCAAAAATACTCAAAAGGACAATGAAGGCGCATCAAACCGTCCAGCACTCAGGCTAACAGCTTGACTAAGAGACAAAGAACACCAAGAAATGAATTCATCTGCAGACAGTGAAATGCGTATTCTAAACGATCACGGCCTACCACGAAGGCTACACTAGGGCAGTGTCCTGCAGGCACCACCAAAGGGGAGAGGTAGTGGGGCTACAGTAGGAGTAGACCCAGACGACATCAGTGAGACCCACATCCAAACGGAGAGTGTCCTCCCCAGTTCAATATCCTTACTTTAATCACATCTGCAAAGTCTCCTTTGCTGTTTAAGACAACGTATTCACAGGCCCTGGCATGAGGGCATGGACATCTGTGGGCACGAAGCTATGCCAGTCTGCAGTCTGGCTTCCAAAGGTGTCTGTCTCTCACACATGCAAAAGCCATTCACCTCCTCTCAAGGTCTCCAAAAATCTCAACGTATCACAGCAAATTCAAGTCCATTATCTCATTAAATCTCACTGGCTTAAAAGCCCAAAATATCATCGAAATCAGGCAAGGGTGGGGCTATGACAATCCATCCTGGAGCAAAATTCCCCTTCATCTGTGAGGCTGTGAATCTAAAGAAACAAGCGTTTTGTTTCCAAAATACAATTGTGGGACAGACACAGGGTAACAGTCATAGACATTTCCGTTCAGGAACAGAAGGAACGACTGGTCCCAAGCAGTTTTGAAATCAAGAAGGGAAAACTGCTTTAGGTTTTGAAAAAAAAAAAAAAAAAAAAAATCCTCTGTAGCTCTCAGCTCTACCCTCTAAGTCATCTTACTTTTTTTTTTTTTTTTTTTTTTTTTTTTTTTAATGAGATGCAGAGCTGAGTCGTTTTATCAGCCTGTTTCCTGCCAGTAGAATTTTGGGGGTCCACCAGCCTCCTTTAATTTTTGCTCTTTCCATCCCTTTCAGTGCAGGTTGGCACTGTTCCTGCTGACATGAAATTCTCAGGAACCTCGTGGATCACACACGTACATCCTGGGGGTTCACTTGTTAGACAAGAGGCTTGCCCGCAGATCTTTCCAGGTAATCCTGTCTCTACTTTTCCTTCGCCGAGATGGCTGAGGAACAATGTCCTTGAGCTTCCTAAGGGCATTGTTAGAAAGAGGAAGAGGCTCTCTGGTTCCAGGACATCTGTGAGTCCCTTTCTTTATCTCATCAAAGAGCCTTTTGTGTGACCGAATACTCTGACCTTTTGGTCTTCCTAAGATATTTCCAGCAAGTTTAGAGCCATACCGTCAGCCTTTTCTCTAGAACATGCTTTTCTGACAATAAATACCTCAATTTTAGTGTTGTTTACAACCGGGAGGGACTGAGTTTTCCAAACCATCAAGTCCTGGTTTCTTTTTATTTAATGGTTCTTCCGTCAATGTAACTTTGCACTCTTCCACTCTGCAAGAAGAAACCAGACTGCACTTTCAACACTTGACTTGGAAATCACTTACAGGTGTTGCTTTCCACACCTACAAGATCTGCTAAGCTTTCTGCCGTTGAATCCCTTTTCCTCCATATCCAATACCACATTCCCTAATTTCTTCTGCATCCTCACCTGCAGTGTTTTTAATGTCCATTATTTCTACCAACAATCTGTTCATGGAAATTTAAATATTCTCTAAGCTGAACCTAGGTTTCTCTATTGTATCCCTCACTTTCTTCTGTTTCCTCACAGGCAATGTCATTATCATCTTTTTTTTTTTTTTTTTTTTTGGACTAATAGTCTGCTCAAGGCAATTGAGACTTTTTGTCATCTCAGAATTCTTCCAATCTCTCCCTATTTCCAATTTCAAAGCCGCTTGCATATTTTTAGATGTTTATTACAGAAACATCTCACTTCCTGGTTCCAAAAATATCTGTTAGCCTTCGATTGCTACTATAATGAGCTGCCACAATTCATTACACTACCAGGCTCAAATCCCGGTGTTGGGAGGCTATATTTCTCTGTGGAGGCCCTGAGGAGGATGCCTGTCCTTGCTGTTTGAATTGTTGGCAGAACTCAAGAATAGGGTCTCCCTACTTCTCAGAACCAGCAACTGGAGCATCACAGCCTTCTCATGCTGCCATCTTTCTCTGCCTACGGCGAGAAAAAATCCTCTAGGTTCTCTGCCTTCAAGGACTCATGTGGTTGGTATTAAATTGTGGATCTCTTTGTCGGAGCATTATTCTGCCTACCACAATGGACATATGTAAAACTTAGCTATAAACTGGAGTGTAGCCATTTAGTGTTTTATAATTTACATTTCTATTAAAGGACATTTTAAAAAATAGATGACATTGGGGTTCTATTGTGTTTCTACTCTAGTGTACTCACAACATTTCTGGCACCGAAAACGTGAGTTATGTCTTTTTCCAACGCCAACAAATTACTTACCTCTCTGACAACAACTAGATGTCCAACAATTTAATCAATTCCAACACTACCTGGAGTTAGTGCAGACCTCACAGGTTAAGGGCTCAGTCCCTCAACACCACCCCCACTTCGGATACCAGTCACAAGTCCTGGTCCTCCTATACTTCTAATCAATCTGCTAAGAACTGTGGGGCACACACAGCTCCTCCTATGGTTTGATAAATTTGCTAGACTGACTCACAGAATCAGGAAAACACTGTATATGTCATTGCCAGTTAATTATAGAGGATACACATCAGGATTAGCCAAATGGAAGGGATGTATAGGGTAAGGTCCTGGAAGGAGGGGTGCACAGGGCTTTCCTGGCCTCTGCAGGTTGGAAGAGACACATAGTTCAAGACACTGGGAAAGGAGGGTACACAGAGCTTCCCTGGCCTCAGCAGGTGTGCCAATGTACATACCAACTGGAAGATCTCCAAACCCCATTTTTTAAGGGTTTTATGGAGGGTTCACTGGGTAGTCATAATTGATTAAATCACCGGCCATTGTAATTGGTTCAATCTCCCGCCCCTCCCCATTCCCAAGTTTAGGGGGCTGGGCTGAAAGCTCCAACCCTCTAATCACGCCTTGGTGTTGCTGGCAGGCAGCCTCCATCCTAGAGCTGTCTAGGGTCCCAGTCACCATTTGCCTTATTCGCATGCAAAAAACACTCTTACCACTCTCCAGATTACAAGGGTTTTAGGAGCTATAGGCCGGGAACCAAGAACAAAGACCAAATATATATATATATTTTTAATTATATCCCAAGAGCTTTGAGAACTGATCTGATGGGCAACACCAAAATCAATTCAAGCCTGAATGCAGCAGAATACCGACACACAGAATGAGCAATAGAGGGAGTTTTAGAATGCTGTTCAACCATGCAGGAATCAACTCATTCTAAAGCCTGTGTTTTCTCAGCATTTTCCCTAAGTGAGTTAATAAATGTCTTTATTTCTGAAATCCATCAAAGTTAAGTTTTCTATTACTTGCAGCCAAAGTCATGCTAAATGTAGCCACTGATTAAGCAGAATGGCATTCTCAGTTCCTGTGACTTAACCCTGTGTCACAGGCTGTTACTACACTGGCTGTAAGGTAGCGTCAGACACCTCGCACATGCATATACACTTTCATTTGATTTTGCACTTGATTATAACATTCTCTTAAAATTCAAAAAGCAATGATGGCTTTGCATGCAAAGTCTTAAAAAATTATCTCATAAAACTCATATACTTTGTCATAAAATTCTAATGGATCTCTGAATTTACAGTACCTATTAGTTCTCAGTGAGAAAATTACCTGTATAAAATATTATAAAATATTATTTTATAAATCTTTCAGATAGAATTTTTTTCTTTGAATATTATAAAATATAAAAATATTACTAAGCAAGAACAGCCATTTTAGCTGTGACACACACACACACACATATATATGAGACAATAAATCTCTAAATTTTAGTGTCATTTACAACCTGGATGGACTGAGAAAGATATGTATATAACTTTCAAATTACATGTCTCTTTTGAAGAAGGAAATGTTGATGGTATTTTGTTTTGTGGCAAGTATAGAGGTTTCTCACATGTGGGATTTGGCCTCAGCCTGGATGTAAAAGGAGAAAAAGAATTCAAAGGAAATGAATACATTGTGATGTTAATGTTACGCTATTTATAGATAGAAATGCTGAACTACATCTTTCTTTGATTTAATGAGGCATGAAGAGTTACAGAAACATTATACTCTCATTCTTCACTCTCTTGTCCCTGCTCCGTCAGTGACCCTGGGGGTGTACTTAAATTACCTCAGCTGAATGGACTTCAGTCAGTTCTGGGAATGAGGCAGGGTTTAGGTGTCAGGTGCCATGTGCTCACAGGAGAGAAAAAAGGAATCTCCTCTAAATAGATGCAGAGAATTCTGAGGGCATATTTAAATATGATGCATATGTTAACACTGTTTAACATACCCGCATCCCCAGTGTCGGTTCTTATATTCATTCATATATTTAAGCCATCAATAAGCAAAAATGTGGAACCTATTCCAGTACTGCCAAGAGGCTTAATCACTTTTGGCTCAGCTTTCAGGCGAGACCCCTGGAGTATCCTAGCCACAGCCCAGGGTCTGACAGGATATCTTGACAGCTGTCCTTGAAGTAGAGTGAGTAGGTCTGCCAATGAGACACAGGCTTGCTGGCAAGAGATGGTTTTGTTCCAAGTGCCAATCAGTCAGACACAGTATTCACTTTTCATTCAGAGTGAAAGAGCTTCCTCCGAAATTTATACTTGAATACAATGAATATGAACCTGAATTTGAGAACAATGAATTTCCATTGTGCATGAAAATTGTGAAAATAGCCAGGCCTGGGGATCTCACCTTCTCAAAGTGGAGGAAGAAGGAACAAAAACACACTAATGGTGTATGGGTGGTTTCTACCTTCAGCACCTGTCGTGCACCAGCCCTGGAGGGCCCGGAGACATGGAAGAGAGCCCTCTGTGGAGAAGGCACCATCAACGGTGGCCCGTGGGGTCCAGCCCACCACAGCAGGCACAGTCCTCGCAGAACCACGATGGAAGACCCAGTAGGTAACCAGGATGGTGGGGGCGCCCAGCGGAAGACTTCACAGCCGAAAACTAAGAAGGGAGACAAGAATCGCCTGCATTCAAGGAAACGGCAGCAGAGTGTGGAGGGTGGAGAGAGGGCATGTGTGAGGGTGCACGCCCCTCAGGGAGTCTGTCCTTGCTGCTGTATTGCTGTGCAGGCTGGGTTCTCCCTAGTGACATTGGTTCCCAGCAGACATCTCCAGGGTGGCCCTGTGATGGGACAGCACTCTGCTCAGCTAGCACAAGTCTTGTGTGGGCCCCTCCTGCACACACCATGTAAACAGGCATTTCTCCTCCCTCAGATGTTTTAGTGAACTAAAAGCTCATTCTTGACGTTTGGAGATAACTTACAAAAATAGGATATAAGGAAATAGTCATTTATTGCTTTGGTTTTGCCCAACAGGAAGAACTCAATTTGATTGCCATTTATATTCTCACATTGACCATTTACATCCTTCTTCATCTGTCCATTACAGAAAATTGGGGCAAAGGATAATTACAACTTTGTAACAAAAAGCAAAAACAAGAAAGAAAAAAGCACTCTCAGAGGCAGAACCCTTGTGACCCCCAAATCCATTAGCACTCATCTCATGAAAGGCTGGTCACGAATGCCTGCATTCTTTTGAACTGATCCAGTTTGGTTGAAATATCATCAAAATACCTCAGTTTTGTTTGGTTCATCTGGACTTTCAAAAGACATGAGATACGGTTACATTCAGAAGTTTGGATTTTTTAAAGTTCATATCTTCTTTAAGATAGTATTTTTTTCCTTTGAAAATGTAAGGTCCCATCCCTCCTGTAATAGAAACCAGCAGACTGCCCACATTTCACCGCCCCTGTGGTCTTCAGGCTTATCTGCCTCTGCCCCAGGTCTGCCGCTCCCCTGTCCCCAGCCCACCCATCAATTTGAACAACTATCCATGCACAAAAATACCTTTGCAAGAGAAAAAAAAGGGAGAGATCATAATAAATGGTTGTAGCACAGTCATAAGAAAGAATGCATTGGAACAGATAGGAAGGACAGTTTTACATTACCCCCATCATGCCTTTCCCCACCTCAATCAGTGCAGCATGGCATGAGATAATGTCTTCTCAGGGGAATGAGAGGAAAGTAAGCACAGGACTTTGCCTTAGGCCCCAGCGCTGGGCCTGTCACAGTTAAAACTCAGTACCAGACAGATCCCCATGGACCCAGACTCCAGGTTAGTACCTGCAGATTTGTCCAGGTGCCGGGCTTCAGGGCTGTGAGGCAGGCTCGACCTCCAGCTCACCCTGGCATTATACTGGTTATAGTGGGCCTGGGTTTGGGGCATGCCCCAGCACCATGACAGCCATTGCAGCCTTAGGCTTCCAGTGTCTCCTGGCACCACACTGGCCACAGTGGCACCAAAAGTCAGGTCCACCCCCACACCACATTGGCCCTAGCTGCCCCAGGCTTCAGAACCATGCCAGACAACCAGCTCAAAATCTCTCAACAGGTTGACTGTTGAACGGCTCTTCCAGAGGAAGCCAGTCTGCAAAGACTGAAATAAGCTCCTACTTCTTGAAATGCACAAACATCAACACATGACCACAAGGATGAAGAGCAATCCGGGAAACATGACATCTTCAAAGGGACAAAATAAAGTGCCAATGATTGACCCTAAAAAAATGAAGATATATGAACTGCCTAACAAAGAATTAAAATTAACTATTAAGGAAGCTATGTGAACTTCAAGAAAATACAGGGGAAAAAGATGAGTGAAATGAAGAAAATAGTAAGTGGCCAGAATGAGAAATTTAACAGTCAGACTGAAATAATTTTAAAAATCAAGCAGAAATCCTGGAAGTGAAAAATACAATGAATGACATGAAAAATGCAAAAGAGAGCATCAGCACTGGAATTCACCAAACAGAAGAAAGAATCTTCAAACCTGAAGACAAGTCATTTGAAAATATATAGACAGAGGAGAAAAAATAGGAAAGAATGAAAAGGCATGAAGAAAGCTTACAAAGTTTATAGGACAACATCAAAAGAGCAAATGTTTGAGTTATAGGAGTTAAAAAGGAGAAAAAGGTAGAAAGGATATTTAAAGAAATAATAGCAGAAAACTTTTCAATCCTAGAGAAAGATAAATAACTAGATACAGAAAGGTCAAAGGTCTCCAGTTAGATTCCATCAAAACAAGATGAACCCAGGACATTATAGTCAAACTGTCACAAACCAAAGACAAAGAGAAGATCCTGAAAGTAGCAAGAGTAAAGAAGCAAATAAAATATAAGGGAGTTACAATATGACTAGCAGCAGATTTCTCAGCAGAAACCTTACAGACCAAGACAGTGAGATGCTATGTTAAAAGTACTGAAGGAAAAAAAAAAAAAAAAAAAAACCTGCCAACGAAGATCCGGTACACAGCAAAACTGTCTTTCAGAAATAGAGGTGAGATACTTTCCCAGACAAAAGGTGTGTCACCTATCTTTCAAGAAATGCTCAAGTGGGTTATTTAAGCTGAACGAGAAGGATGCTAATGAGTAACACAAAAACATCTGAAAGTATAAAACTCACTGGTAAAAAGTATGGATATTGGGTGTTCTCACCACAGAAATGATAACTATGTAAGGTAATACATATGTTAATAAGTGAGATTTAGTCTACAATGTACACATAGTTTATAGCATCATACTGTACATGATAAATATAAAATTGTATCTGCTAATTAAAAATAAAAACTAAGTGTACATGTTATATTCATAAAATATTAAAATTATTATTTTGAAATTGTGTATTACATATGCTAAAATTTGCATTTTCCGAAGAATTTACTTCTGCTTCCTGCAGTAGCGGATTAAGTTATTCCTGATGGACTCTCCCCAGAGAACAGTATACAAGTTGGACAAAATATTTTTGTTGAGAACAAACAGATGACCAGAATTCAAGGATTCCAAATTTCAAGAGTAGGGGGAGGCACCCAGGGCTTCCTGACACATTTTCCTCAGTTTATTTGTTGATTCTAAGGTGGCAACTGAAAGGCAAGACACAGAGCAGAATGGAGTAGCTGAGAAGCCAGGAAGCTACATGGAGTTTTCAGTAGTTTCATGGGGCTAGAAAGATAAAAACCAGGTCTATTCTGCTAAAAGCATTCTTACAAAAGGACTTATTACATAACAACCCCTAAAAGCCCCTGATTATCTTCCAATTAGCAAATCCCATTAGTATGTTTACAAATAAACCTGGTTGAGGCAAAGAATGACCTCAAGTGTCCTCACAGAAAACAGAGTGCAAGTTTCCACCTCCTGTAAAGTCCTCCCCAGAAGGAAGTTTCTTACCTGTTAAATACACAGTGTTTCTCAGCCAACATCACATTTGTGAAATGTTGAAAGCTTTCACTCTGAATTCAGGCATGATACAGCAATGTCTAGTCCTGACCAGTGCAATAATTTGAGAAATGGGACAAGAGAATACATTGGAAAAAAAATTTTAAATGCCATTATTATGACATACTTCTGTGGAAAATAACAAGAGTTCATTCAGACATATTGTGGGAATTATTCATTAAATTTAGCAAAGTTTCTAGACAGAGGGCCAAAACATACAAAACAATCAATTACCTTTGTTTATGTCAGCAATAATAAATTAGAAAACAAACTTTATTTAAAGGATACCATTTAAAATAGCCTCAAAGAACATCAAATTATTAGGAATAAATCTAGTGAAAAATATGCATGGCCTCTCCACAGAACTCCTACGAATCGTTCTTCAGAGAACTTTAAATAAATGTTCATGAGTGTGATTCTTCTTAAATACATTTGTAGATTCAATACAATTCTAATCAAAATCATAGCAGGTAGGTTTATAGAAACATTCAAAATTTGTTATATTTATTTATGAAAATGAAAAAGGCAAATAATACAATCTTGAGAATGAAGGACAAAGTTGGAAGGCTTACACCTCAGCATATCTGGACACATCCTAAAACTGCGGTTATTAAAACAGGGAGTGTTGGTTTGAGGATAGCAAAATGTCAGTAGAACAGAATAGTCTGTTCTAGACCAGAAAGAGAAGAGATAGTCTTTTAAATAAAAGGTCAGCTGAATATCCATACCAAAAAAATGCTATCTTGACTCCTCCTCACACCATACATAAAAATAGCAAGACTAGGTGGATTGTGGAGCTAAACATACAAGGCAAACAATAGAATTTCTATAAGATCAAATGGGAAATTACCATGTTTTGGGAGATGAGCAAATATTCCTTACTTAGGACACAAAAAGCACTAATCATAAAAAACATAAATTGGACTGCCTTAAAATTAACAACTTTTGTTGTGATCAAATGTGCCATTAAAAGAGTAACAAGAAAGTCATTGATCCAGAGTAGTGAGAGAACTCCCACGAAGTAGCCAGAGGACAGACAACATCACAGGAGAATGGACAAAAGGAGTGGAGAGACACTTTACGAAAGAGGTTGTGCTCAACATCATCACTCATCAGAAAAACGCACACGGAAACGGTAGTGAGGTGCTACTACACACCCGCCAGAACGCCTGACAACAAAGTGCTAACACCACCACCTGCTGTTGAGGGCAGGGAGCACGTGGAATCTAATATTCTACTGCTGGGCATATAAAGTAACCTGATCTCTTTAGAAAACTGTGTACGAATCTTGAACTTGTGCTCACTCTAGGGCAGAGAAATTTCATTCCTAGATATATAGCAACCAGAAATACACCAAAAACAAAACCAAGCAAAAATTGTGCACAAGAATGTTTCTAGCATAATTATTAATAAGACCTAAAAACAAAAAAACAGCCCAAATACTAACCAACCACAGATGGTAAATAAACTGCGGCACATTCACACAATGGAATACCCGAAGGATCAAAATGAGCAAACTCTGCTACCTGCCAACACCACCGATGAGTGTCATGAATATCATGTAGGGCGGAACAAGACCGACACACAGCAAAATCACACGGTGCGCTTCCACTTCTAAGAAGCTCAACGCCAGACTCAACTAAGCTATAGAGCTAAAAGTCAGCATTTCCAGAAAGCATACAGGGAATGGGGCTTCTAGGTGGTGAGAGTTTTGTGAAAATTCACTAGGGAAATATTTATAATTTCCTATATGTATGTTATACATCTACACAAATGTTTATTTAAAAATATGAAGGCATCAAGGTTAAGCATCTAACTTAATATTGACAGTCTGGAAGAAGAGTCTAGTGGCCCTTTGTCCTATGCCTCTGCTCTACAGGTGCGACACTGAGGCACAGAGACCAAACAGTGTGTCTGAGGGTGACTCAGTGGCAGAACCAGGGCAAAGCGAGGTCACCAGCGTCTTCTAGCACATGGAGCCTCTTTCGCCTTTTCCTCTCAGCATGAACTACTTGAGTTTTCTTTAGTTCCAGATGCCTTCGTAATGAAAAATGAGGAGTAGGAAATCCTAGAAATTGATAGAAAATGATTTCTTAAAGACACTTGCCAGCCTGTACCATCCTTTAAGGAGAAGACTAAAATAGGACTACCTCATGATTTGGTCAACTCCACCCCTAGGGAAGGATCCTGCGATGTGTGGTCTCCTGTCTTTATAAGGGATAGCAGTGCCTGAGTGTTATTTCCAGATTTAAGTTCTTCCTTAGAGAAGCAGTGATGATATGACTGCCTGCTGATCATTACACGCTTACCAAGGATAATATTAATGATTTCGTTCTTTCTCTCTCTTTCTCTCTTTCTCTCCTTCCTTCCTTCCTTTCTTTTCTTCTTTCTCTTTCTTTCTTTTCTTCTTTCTCTCTCTCTCTTTCTTTCTTTCTTTCTCTTTCTTTCTTTCTCTTTCTTTCTTTCTTTCTCTTTTTCTTTTCTTTTCTTTTCTTTTCTTTTCTTTTCTTTT